>NW_023998414.1:32258001-32285501 GCF_014805625.2 Glossina fuscipes
CCCCCCCCCCCCCCCCCCCCCCCCCTCGGTTTTTTTACGATCTGAATAGCATTAAGTATTAGTTCGTTTAACCATTTTCTACTTTAAGTTAAATGGTATTTAAATTTGAGATTCTCTTTTTCACTCTGCTGTTTGCTTCTTAAATCTTAGGAATTTAGAGGCAAATAATTTACTTTACTTAAAAGTTCTTTCTTTTCACTCATTCCTGTCCTTAGAATATCTCTTAACATTTAACAGAATGAAATATGCTTGTATGTGCGTATGAGTATGCGTATAGGTGATACTGGATGTTAAAATTCGTTGTTTTCATCTTGTCCAGATCGGATACTCTTTAATCGGAAATAGCATTTCCTTTTTCATTATTGTATTCATTCTTCCATATCTTGTGTATTCATCATTGTATGTATAGTAGTAATAGACAGTCCTGTAGCGCGAAATTTCTCTCATCCTGTCGCCTAATAATAAAGTCATCTATGAATTTCAATAAGATCGGTCGTGTAATCTAATTAGCGTATTAATCTAAACTTCTAAACTTAATTGCATTAAATGAATTGCCATTCAATTATATTGATTTTATGGAAGAATTTACCTTATTTTTAAAGTTCAGTTACTGCATAATTGGATTCATCATTGATGGCCGGCGGCGGAGGTGGTGGTGGCAATTCATCATCATCATTTATTGTATGATTGGCAGTGTGACCGTTAGGCATGCTGTCAGAGCTACCATTATTGTTATTATTATTATTATTATTGTTATTATTATTGTTGTTGTTATTATTGTTATTAATATTGCTGGTCGGTATCATTTTTGATGACGGCGATCCGATTTCTGGCTCGATCGGCGGTGGGGGAGGCAATCCAGACTCGTTACTTGGCGATTGTTTTGCATCATTAGCAGCAGCAATATTCGCGGCCATATTACCTCTAATATGTAACGAGTTTGATTGATTTTGATTTTTACACACAACTGCTACAGCATTAACCGAGTTCTCGACTAAAGGAGGTGAGGTGGGTGTTAGAACTTTAGGTGGGGGTATTGCTTTCATCTGTGGTGTCAGTTTCATTGTAGGCCGCTGCAAGGTTCTAAACGTAATAATTCATTTACAAGAGTTTATAAAGTTTAGTCAAACAAGCAAGAAAGATTAAATTAAATGTTAGCAAAATAAATCTATTAACGCATTTTTTTTTTTTTTTTATTAAATATATGAGACATTTGTGAATAAAATAGACCCGCTATTACATAATATATTTACATCATATGTTATATACAATACAACCGTCTCGCGTATAACATAGTGAATTCGTACCGCCCCTGTATCGAAAATTTTTCTTTTGTTTTATTATTTAAACTAAGATATAACTTGGATATAATATGAGCCAAGACAATGTTGATCGTGTTGTATCGAAATCTGTTTCATGTCGAATAAAAGCCGTATTATACAAGACTTTTCAATACATCCTAATACTCATTGCACATAATCGATACCTTTTCAAAAAATTCGTGTAAAAAAAGATACTAACTAAATGGAAAAATAACAGTTTAATTCGAGACGTAAAAAAGCAAGTGGAAAGTACAATAAACACTGTTGCGTCTTACAAGAACTCAGTTATAGGAGGAACTATAGAGATAGCTCTTTATTATTACGACATTTAGTTATCAATAAATAATTCTTATTATGCCATACACTGCCTGTATTACCAGGGTATATTAAGTTGAAGCGATTATATGCCACCACCACCTAAAAGGTCTTGAGATAGATCAACCAACCTCCTATTATACCGATAGATTCAGAATCACTTTTTGCGTCCAACTAAGCTTGACTGGGTCGTCTGTTCATTTTGTATTCTTATGTTCAACCTGCGGGTCGTAACTTTTTGAAATACCTTAATGAACGTTGGTATGCGAATATAGGCATCATCTGAATGTATCATATGAATAGTTCTATTAAGCAAACTGGTGTATGGGGTATTCAATGCTGGCCCCTGCTCACTATAAGGTTTTCTTTAAGCTGTAGCTAGTAATTAGTCTAAGCGAATTATCATAATAACTATATTCGCTCCTATACAAGTATGCCCAAACTTCGTTTTTTCCTAGTCCGAGGGAAACTGAATACCGGACACACGCTAACGCTTGCTAATATACTAGGCATACTGGATTAATGCATATAATGTACCTAACGCCTTCACCTTGAAACTGATTTCATTGATTCCGTCGAAGCGTTTCATTTGAACTCACTATCGTTTACGCTGCGCTCCAATCGTTAAGCGAACAATTCCGATATATAAACATATGGAGGTAAAGCAATGTACCTTCACTTTCAATTCACAATCTGAGAATCATTTCGGTTGAACTGTCTGTCTTCTACGCTTTACGGCGCTTTACGACGCCTTTAATTCTTGCAAGAATAAAGGAATACAAACAAGGTCTTGCTTTCCTTTGCTTTCCCAAAATCATCTCCACCCTACGTGGTAAAGTTCATCTTTTAATTACATTGGGATTTTGGAATTTTACTCATAACATGTACGAAGTTATGCTAAGCGTTTCGCTATCAATATCTACTGGGAAATAAAGTATCAGCAAAACATATACAGGACCCTTGTGGTAAGAGGGACTACCGTTTATTACAATAACTAATGCGACATGTAATGAACTGAATTGGTTGCCCATAATGTTGATAATTTCGCGATAGTGCTTAACAGATCTTGCAAGAGAAGATGACGAAATCTCTTCAAACTTTATTGAGTTACTTGCGATTTACATTACAAACGATCAAAGAAATTTTATATCTTCACTGCCAAGACAAAGCTGGCTTGCTTTGAACAGAAAAAGCAAATACTGATAACCATGAAATATTAAATGACTGATGGGCTTGTCATTTGGACTGGATGCCAGCTTATTGTGATATCAGATTGAATGAAACGCCGTCTTTGGGGAGCGTGAAGTATACCTCGCAGTACGCACTACTGCTCGAAAACTCACACTGCAGTGGAGTAATTATGCATGTAAAGAAATCGCAGACGCCATAAATGACCGTACCCTTCTACAGGTACCATCGAACCAATCCAATTAATCTCAAATCTCAAATTTTCCGTTATTTAGTGCACAGGTTTGTAAGTCATTATTACTTGAAAGTAGTAAAGTTCTTTTCTTTTTTTTTCTCTCTCTCTCTCTCTCTCTCTCTGTCTCTCTCTTTGAATTGAATTCTTTTTTAATTAGATGAAGCTTGCTACTTTTCGTTAGTTGCTTGCCTTAAATCGTTAATTATACTGCTGACCATTTAGTGTCCCTTCTCATTGGAAAATACGAGGAAACGCTTCATCATAATCAATTCACATCGAAATAAACCTTATATTTACGTTTGATTGCATATAACCGCTTAGGTTATATAAATTATCAATCAAAACTGAGGATTTAAAAAAAATAAATAATATAAATAAAATAAGTAAATTAAATAAAATAAGTAAAAAAGTTATATTCGGCTAGGGTCGAATCCTCTATCTCCATCACCATTTACTTACCGATTTACGGTAGAATTCAACTGCTATTGCCAGTTGTTATTAGTGAATTATTATTACGGAGCCTTACAGCCTTAAATGGGGTTAGTAACTGGTTTTATTTAGAATAAGCAAATTTTTTATCCTACTTGTTAGTTACATATCTAAACACTTTTTATGAAAGTGTTGATGAACCTTAACTAAATTCACCTCTAATTATCTATTGCGTCCATCGTCGCATTCTAGCCTCCACTACTCGTTTTACTCGATACCCAATCGATTGTATTACTAAGAAAAAACGAATCCGTCACGTTGCGTGGTCCGCCATATCTATATATTTTGGAATTAACACATTTTTAGATAGGTAATATATATACAGAATAATTATCAACATTCCGTCATGTTTACTTTATGCGTAACGAGTAGAAAATTTCAAAAAATTAAAGTTCGACCATTTTTTTTTTTGTTAGCTGGACCGAATTTCCCACATTTTTCAGCATGAATAGGTCGAGTCCTTAATAAAGCAAATCAGAACAAAATTACAATTTTCAATCTTTTTATAATTTATCAATAATAACTAAAAAACCTATAAATTTTTGTTTGTGGGCGTGTACTTTTACCAATTTGACCCATATTAAATACTAAGCTACAAGCAGAAGAGATTCTTTCTGCCAAATTTGAAGTGGATATGCGAAGCACCTTTTTGTGTGTCAGCAGCATACACCACACAGGCAAAGAGAAAGGCAGAGGGACAGGCGGACAGACTCGACTATTCCGATTCAGAGTTTCCCGCCGATCAAAAATAGCTACACTTTATATAGTCTCTGAAGCTTGCAAACATTATGGCAAAATGAATAACCCACCCTATCCTGCAGTGACGGATATAAAAAAAAAAAAGGTTCCTATGGAAAAGTATATTGATTTGCTTAATTTAGCATTGCGAGACGTTGTTCAGATCGCAATAGACGATTTTGCTATAAAAGTCGGCGATTTCGTATATAATTAAATTATTCTAGACTGTTCGCAAATAGACTTGTGAAAAGTTTAAAGTTGTTACACTCACTTGGAATAATTTTTCTGTTGTTGATGATATATGGATTCAACAGTTGGAGGTTCGGCGTCCTTCGGAATTTCCGGTAAGGGGCAGTTTAAAATCGATGGCTTATATTTGGGATCAAATTTTCCTCCCTGCCGTAGAGTGGAACATTTGTAAACGCCTTTTTCTCGATCATATAACGCGTTATCAATGCTGTCTGACCTTGAAATATTATGACTCTCTTGTGGCGATTTTATTTGATGTTGATGATGGGATGTTGGTTGTATTCCACTTGATTGCTGTTGCGGATGCTGAAGTTGTGTCGAAATTTGAGAATTGGCAGCGTTTTGCTGAGTATTTTGCCGCCGCATAGTGGCCAAATTTGAAACATAAATGGAGCCTTGACTAACGGCTACCAAAGGTTGATATATGGAATGTTGATTAGTGAGATGACTTCCGTTTTGTGTTAATTGAGCTGTGTGCGGCGGTGCTATCTGTTGATAAATGGAATTTTGTTGTCCCGCAACAGATAAATGTTGCTGCTGTTGAGGATGCACTGCAGTTGAATAGTTGCCATACTGCGACTGTTGCTGTTGATGATAAATCGCATGCTGATGTTGTACTCCGGCAGCGTGTGTATGTGGATGAGGATAGTGGCAGTAAATTGGCTGTTGAGATGATTGAATTGGATGTTGTTGCTGCTGATGAGCTGCTCCATGCTGACTCCGGCTATTGGTATCGCTACAGGCTGATGACGATTTTCAGTAAAAATCATTTGCTTCCAAAGTTTTGCATTGTTTGCTTAATGTTGCATATTTACCGTTATTTGGGCCTAAAATTAAATTAAGCCGTGTATTAGAAGCAGAGAATCTTTTTTAAACGATACCGCAGCATACATCAACGGGATGTTAGTTTGCAAAAATTAATCGCAAAAACTTCTTACCTGTTAGTTGGGTGGGGCTATGATTGTGCGACGGCAAACGACCAAGCGTATGCGTGCCCATAGCCCTTATATTTTGCTGCATATGTGCATGAGACATCATCTCATGCTGTTGTCGCTTCGACGGGTGCTGCAAAGTGTGTGAACCACTAATTACGGGTGGACTAAAATGCCTGGAAAATTAGACGAAAAAAAAAGAAAAAAAAAAAAAATACCAAAAAAGAGTTTAAATAAAAATCGACTTCATTAGGTGTCCTCACCCGTTATGATTGCGAGGCAAAGTTCGGGAAGCATTCATCACTTGTTGATGGTTTTGTGGAGCTGGATGTGAAATGTACGATGGTTCATCGACTTGAGCATAATCATTGCGTTTGCGTATATAAATCCAAGTATGCGAATCTACCCATACCATTATGGTGAGCAAAATGGCTGCTACAAAACTGGCGACAAGCATCAAGACTAAGCCCAATAAACCTCCTTCGCACAAGCCTCGGGCAGCGGCTAAAAAGCTATGGTGTACAGCTTTACAATCGACCAAAGCTGTTAGTTGGGTAAGCAATCGTTCACTGCTATTTAAATCGGCATTGACTGCTCCTAATTTTGGTTGCAGACCCGACGACTTAAAAAGTACCAATGATATTTTCATGACAGTGGCCATTGCGCTTCGAGCATTGTTAAGCGAATTTTGCGATTCACGTAAGCGCTGAGTAAATGGGTTGGTATGCCCCGGTTCACATTGAGTGTAATGCAATAAAACGTTTGTTGGTAAGTCGCGTGGAGACATTGACACTAAAAAGTCGGCTGGATTTATGCAGAGATCGCCCACTGCCACAGATGATGAAAGATATAAGCCCGACATTAGCCAAGAACCGGTCACAGCCAACAAACCGCATACGCTAAATAAAATCAATGCGCAACGTGAATGCCTGGCGACGCCCACTAATAAAACAGCGCAAAGAACCAATAATAAGGCAAGCGTAGCCACGGTGCCAGGCCAACGTATTAATTCCATTTTGTCCCCATCCTGTCCAAAGTAGTGATTAGTATTATATATTGAAAAAATTCCGTCGTGAATTTTGACGGAGAAGCTTGACTTACCGATAAAAATTTCGTCATTGTTACACTTGTTAATGGTCTGCGTATATCACTGGCAGCGTTCGTTGCCAACGTCACATTACCTTGCACTATATTCAGCGACACAAACAAAATGGAAAGAGCAGATTGATTTGACACGGGCTGATCAAATATATCAGCCAATTCTACCAGCTGTGGCCTGATACGGTTTTTCAAAGTGTTTTCCAAAATATGAGTTTGATTGCGTATTGTAGTCACTAGTGTATCAACTTTGCGCCCAGCAGTCAACACCTCTAATAAGCCATTATGTAAGTCATCGTTGCCGTATAGACCTACAATAAAGAAGGCATATATTTATTATAAAAAGTGATTTAAATTGCATTAATATTGCATTAATGTGTATTGAAAGTAATTTTTACCTAAACCAATAGCAGCGCAACACATCACTGTAACAATGGACAATGCCACTTTCAGGCTGGTTATGGAATGTGCTGGCCTAGGCTTACGATCGCAGCACCGCGTCATCAAATAAAGCAATAGACCCAATAATGATATAATGAGTAAAGCTGCGGGCACCGACCCAAGAATGCCCAAGCTCTTAAAACAAAATATAAACGATAATTGATTAATAAGTGCTCCTATCCAGAGTGCGCGGTAAGTGAAGTTATTTATCATATTCCTGAGATTGTATGGTTTACCTCTAAGTAAATTTCATCGTTCGGCCGAAAAGTACTGTTTATCTTATGAAATGTTATATTGTAATGAGGCAGCGCATGAAGCAGTTTTGCTATCATCGGAACCCTGTACTGATCCGTGTACTCGTGATATTCAGCCATTTTGCTCGTTTTACCGCTTTCAGTTTATGAAAAATGTTACCTTGCCTTGTGTCGTTTGCCCCGTTTGCCACAAACTCTCAAATTCTCAAATTTTTCTCTCAATGATTATTTATTCTTAAACTACGTTCAACGCATGCATACATAGATATGTACATAATCAATTAAATCAATGTAAGGAAATGTTGTTATTTATGTTTAGCTCAAAAGTCAAATTTCCCGTCGTTTTCGACAATAATTAATTTTCTTCATTTACATCAATCGTCGATTAACGTGCATACCATCTTGTTCAGACGCACAATCCATGGCTGACCCCAAAACCTATTGATAAATAACACTTCATAAAGTAGGCGCATGTATTTGAGTGCACTTATAATTATTATATCTAATACGTCTTCTTTCTACAAAAAAAAAAAATAAAAAAAAAAATAATAAAAAATAACACTAACCGCAGCCTCAGATAGATAATCGAAGCAGAATAATAAGAGAACACGAGCGAGCTACAGCTATATTGCTTAGTTAGTTATAACAAAAGCTGTAGTGAATCTGCATCGCGTATGAAGTCGCACAAAAACAATAGAATTGCAAAAATTACACTCATACGCTCACATCACATCACATTTTGTATACACGCCTAACTTTCTGACTCGTAAATACTTATGCATGTGCTTGCGTATACTATATTACATATATTAACTGCACTTATTCGACCGCTTAGATATTTAACCTACTTAATTAAACTGCATAAGATAAGAAAATTTTGAAAAAAAAAAAATTATTTTTTTCTGAAAAATTACATCGTGAAAGCAATTTTCGAAGCAATAATAAATAATTTCACGTATTTTTTTTTTGATAGAATAACCAACCATTCATTCATTCATTATCCGAGGCAATCAATGTATCAGTTGCTTACATATTTATATACCAGCAAGGTAGTATAAATTCAATTTAATTAAAAACGCGAATCAAACGCGAGTAGTTTATCAAGGGGACATAGTACGAACAAATGTAAAAAACGATATCAAATGTTACTTACTGTACATGCGTGTGAGTTAATTAAACGAAATGAGAAACCAATTTTATCCTCAATATTATGAATTCCTAAAAGAGATTTACTCATATACGTAAGTCTATCAATTGAAGCAATGACGCGACGATTCTTCACAGAAATACGTCTGTTCATAGATTCTTTTTCCTTTTTTTTTTTTTTTTTGGACCTCATATTGTTATCAATATATGATCAGACAGATACGTTCACCGTCTGCCTGTAAGAATGACAATAATCTACCTTCAGCGTTACGACATATGCCTATTGCATGTCAAGCAATTTCTCCCACCCATCACCGGTGGGCACCGGATGACCGGTATATTCATTTCGTTCAAAATGCTTGCAGGGCGGAAAAGAAGGCTTCAGAGATCGCACATAGTATATATAATCTTGATCAGCATCAAACTCTGAATCGATTTAAACATATCCGTCTGTCCGTCTATCCGTCTGTGTAATATCTGTTGTAAACATTCTCCCGGCCGCAAAAATTAAATTTGGCATTGGAAGCCTTGGAAATTTTTACACACAGATTGATATTGAAAATGAGGCAAATTGATTAGAGCACAAGCCGACAATGGAAAGTAAACTGAATGCAATTCGGTTTTTTTTTTAATAAAAATTTACGGTTTTTTGCTCATTAAGGTTGACATTTTTTTACATTTACTTTACGAAGAACTCTACTATCCGTAAGCAAAAATGGGTAAAATCGGCCATGCCCATACATATGATTAAATTTTCTTTTTTTTTTTTTTTCAAGCTTTTCAGGTTTTATGCTTATTAATAGTCATAAGGTAAACAGGGCAGAATGCTTAAAACTGCTATGTGCACTGCTCAAATGAATATATATTATCTGCCTAAAAATGCGTTAATTCTATAACACATATGATGGACACCCACAATCTGGTAGATTGAGTTTTTCTTAATAACACCAACGATATGGATATCAAATGAAAGGACTTGAAGAGTAGAAGGCGACAAGGTAAGTGTGTTGGCTCTAAATTAGTTATTACGAGCGTCACGACCTATTTAATTAATTTTTTCTTTACAATACCGTTGATATGGGTATCAAATATAAGTGCTTGGAGAGTAGAAGGCGACAAGGTAAGTGTGTCAATTCGAAATTCATTGCGGTAGACGTCACGAGATGGTGGATAGATTTTTTCTTAAAAATACCGCCCATATGGGTATCAAATAAAGGAGTTTGGTAACTAGAATGCGAAAAGCTAAATGTATTAAATTGGCCTTTGTTTCTATATATCATTTTTTGAGCAAAACTATCGAATCTATTACGTCACTTCACATCAATCTAAAATCTTTTGCTCCATAAATGCAGCATGACTTTAGGGCTTAAGCAAAAAAAAAAAAACAAATTCTACATATTCAACATTTATTCTTTTTTCTGCTTCTTAAACTTGCAATAATTATATCAATATATCAATATTGGAAATGATATATTTAAAGTAGCAGCCTAAATGAAGCCTATTATTTTCACTGTTTTGGAATGTATAGAAAGGTCAATAGTATTAACAAATAAGAAAATTATATTCGGGCGGGATCGCAAAATAATCTAAAGAAAAACTCTAAAGCCAGATGCGCGTGACAGATTTCTGTCAATTTTGTAGAAAAAAACTGATAATTTGTATCGTGTATCTGTTGTAGTTTTCATCTAATGAGTAAAAATACCAAAATAAATTAGAATGTACTGTGGGCGTATCTTTTTACCGAATATCAGTCCACGTGGATCAACTTTGAATGTTTTTGCAACATTTCTTAGTTTGATTTTCAGTTTTTGCGACCAGAGTATGTTTACTTTAGCAATTAACAAATAGATAAACACACATACAATGAAAAATGTGTCTGGAACGATTCCGAGTTTGATTTGAGACTTTGAAGCGTGATTCTTGGTGATGGGTGCAATGCGAGAGTCATTCTCGCGACCTCCTTCAATTTGAGCAGTAAATCACGAATGGTCAGCATGAACAACCCCAAAGACATTGTATATTATAAAAACGTACGCACAAGTACACATAAGTATTCAATAGATTATTCCATCTTGTACATGTGTTCGTGGCATATAGCGTCACACAAACATGTTGCATGAAAATCCGTAATTATGATTGTTTCAATGTTTTCGCTATTTTGCACTCTTTAAACGTTTGTTTACATTTTTTATGGGATGTTTTGCACATAAATTGCACAACGCAACTCAAGCAATCTTTCCAAATACATAACAATACGAAATACTCCATTAAAAATTAAGATTAATGTACAGTGAAAATTCAGTCCATGAGTACAAGCATATAAAAATTTAAATTTGAATTAGGAATTAAAATCAATTTCGCAAACATTCGTCACTACATTATGATAACAAGCTTGCACGCTTATTACAGACTGGACCAAAAACGCTATCATCAGTAGATAAGGCGCAAATGCCGGGCTTGATTCAAATGAAGAATTTCGCTCGTGACTAATGGTCTCTGTTCGTTCTCTTTTTTTTTTCTTTTTTTTTTTTTGTATAGTGATTAGTAAGTGGTTTTTTTTTCTTTTTTTTTTTTTTGGCTTCTTAACGTTGCTTATGTAATTCTTGATTTATTCCCTCCTAATTATATTTTGTTATATAAGTTTCTGTAAGGCAGTATTATTATTATCATTATTATTATTATTAATTTCGTCAGAGAAATAAATTCTAAGACTAAAATCTTAAAAGCACTAGCATCTAAGGCTATCCGCTTTTATTAAAAACTCTACCGCACTTGAGATTCGAACCCACGACCATTGACTTGTCGAGATTCCTCGCCTTCCGCTATTCAGGCGGATATAATAAAATGTATATATATTGGAATTGAAAAACAATTTCTTTTGAGATTTTATGCTAGAACAAAAGCTTCGGGCAAACAAAAAGTGTATCTGTTCTTATTGGTAAGCTATGTTAATTCAAAATCGTGTAAGAAAAGATCGTATAAAAAAGGATTCCATATATAATATAATGTTTGCAATTTTATACAAAGACTTAGACTTGTACTGATACGAATATGTTTATTGAATTAAAATTAGTAAGGAACGTATGTCAGAAATTGCAGATATTTATCGGTAGAATTATTATACAATTGTGACCGGATGAATTGTTGTGCTTTTTAGTTTTCAAATTAATTGCATCAGTAATAAGAACGAAAGTATTTTCGGTGTCGTAGCGGTATCACTGCTTAAATTTTTCATTTAGTTTATTTCCTTCCATCGGAATCAAAAGTTTACCTAATGGCATCAAACGAGGCAATCAATTTCAATTTAAAAAATATGTAGCTTCAATTTCTGGACGTTCAATGCTGTGTGATTATGAAAATGGTACGCCAGCGCGCAAACCTTTTGAGAAAGAAAATTTATTCGCACAACCGTTCTTACCAAGACAAATTATGAAAATTATGCAATCATTTTATTTTGGTTGGAATTGCAGAACAAACTATAGAATTTATTACTTGACGCTATGAAGTGTCTACAGCGCGAACACAAACGCTACAACGCGCAATCAAGTACAGGCGTACAGATCATATTTAATGACAATAAATCTATAGGGATTAATAATAGTGTTAATTTTAAGTATGATGGCAACCTTGTAAAAGTATTTAGAGAATGTAAAAAGTCTCTGAGCTGGATATAGTGAACAATTAATTAAGTGAAAGTTTCTTTTAAATAAATAAATCACAGACGGTTACGGAAGATTTTATGTAGTGAGTGTTCGTTGCTTCGCTATTCTCGGCGAACAGTAAATAGAAAAGACCACAAATCCACATAAATTCATGAAATTGATGAAGACATAGGACAGTTAATGATCTTGATGTCGGCGTGAAGCGATGAAAACGCTGAACACAACTGATGCAGCGATTATATGAATTTTAACACAACGATTGCAAAAACACTATACCCTGAGAAAATTTCAAACTTTCCCGATGTATCTGAATTGGCAAGCAACGCAATGAGCGAAGGCAAGTGATATGTATATGGAAATAAAACGAAATCGTATGGTTAATATTTCCAGCAACGTTCTCTGCTTTTTTCATGTTTACATACACAAAATGTAATCATATGGTTTTTTTTTTTTTTTCAAATCATAGAGCTTTGATGCATACTGCTGCTGCAATTATTGTGTTCAGCGTTGAAGACTTCAAATTTTATAGGTTTTTTGAAATGAGAGAACTTTGAATCCGATTTGACTAAAAAGTTTGGGTTAACGGGACAATGGGCGAATGCAAAGCAAAGGAATCTGAACTTACTTCTAACTTTCTGTTCAATTGCTCGTTTGACAGACATGTTTGTTATACTGTAGAGCATCGAAAGGAAATTCATTGCCCATTAATGACGATGTAAATGACGAACATAATCACCCGCATTAACGATAGTCCATATATTTTTTATAGCCCCTCTATTGCCTAAGTAAGTTAGTGAGTGTTGCCATAAACCATTCGCTTCTGGAAAAAGTGCAGATTCGTTACTTTAATACCAAGTTCAGATGAGCAAAATTGTTATTATTAAAAGACGCATTTTTAAGATTCAAATTTTCTCTATAAGAATTTTTCATCTATTTCTTCATTTGGACAACACTTGTGCAATTGCGTACCTTCAACTTACGATCGGATTATCGTAAGGTTGATGAAAACATGAAATCAACCAATGGAGAGGCTACTTCTGGACTTGGCGTGAAAGTCCATATTATATTTTTAGCTACAGTTACATAGTTCGTTCTGACTCGCGCCCTGAAATGCTGACCATAGCACAAAAGAGAACAAGAAGTTATTGAAATTGTAGGACGGAGTGACTGGCTTATAAAATAATTGTTAGGAAAAAAAAAAACTACATTTTTTGTTTATGGTTTAGCTTAAAAATTTGCAAAAATTGACCACTTGTACTACAAGGGTATGTTTGTGCGGATGTATACAACACTTTTTATCATATTCCTAAGCTTGTCTGTCCGTCTGCGCTTAACTTGAAGCTTGTCATTTTTTAAATATTTTGATGAAATTCGGTAGACTGATGTGTTTTGAGTCAAGAACGAGCGCTGTTGAAAATGGTTGGTCACGACTAGAAAGAAAGTTTTGCAATCAAGGTAAAATATTCACTGGCGCTTAACAGACTATGAAAATGAAAAATCTTGAACCAGATAAATGTCGAATTGGTTTTACTGTACAGTGCAGGGATTAAAACAAGGGCCTATCTCGTTCACATAACCGAAATACTACTCATTCATTTATGTCGAGAAATATTAAAAATTTGAACTTTTTTCATATATCGTACTGTCGTAAATACGGTCCAATCTGAACGATTTTTTATGAATATTTTCTAACAGTAAAACTATTAACGAAGTGTTAACCAAGGAAGTAAAGCATCATTGAATGAAAATAATGCAGAAGGTATATATACTCGGCTTGGACTGACTGTTTAACAAATGCACTGAGTAATGTGCTTAGCTACTAAGGTGTGCCTATCCATAAAAAATCTTTCATTTATATGATATTGTGGCAACATAACATATTCGATTACATGCATACGAATGTTTAATATTACATGCCTTAAGAGTAACATAGTTAATATAAAATACCCGAAAGGTGTTTGTAATAATGTAATAGAATAAATTATGACACAAGCAACACTATAGGGTTAGGCGTTTTTAAAATTTCGGAAATTGTATTCAAATAGAGAGCGAATTAGTGTGAATGTATTATCACATTCAACATTTTGGTAAATTTTAAAGTTTTAAATGACGGACGCAAAAAACGAACATGGGTAAGCTAATTCAGTTGTTCACTTTAAACAAGTACATACAGTTGCACAAGTTATAGATCTCGATTATATTTTTCTTTATGTTATAGATATATTTATATAACTAAAGCGGAACGTTTGCTCACATATGTATAACACAACCTATGTGAGTTTAAAATTCATTTACGTAAAATTACTACAGAAATTTTATGACAAACAAAATTTCGCAATATTATAGACGCAAATAATTACCCTTTGAACTAAATCTAAGGGACAAAAGTAGAATTTAAGATAGTCTGTTTTTAAACAAATTTCATTTCAACAGATAGACTGATACATATGAACAAGTGTGCTCAATTATTCGTGGGAATCTGCAATATTCTATAATAATATATTGATATGAGTATACGGCGCCTGGCATTGGCCGTCGACAACAACTTTGGTTTGTTTGACTCGCACTATCAGAGACGACAAAGTTAGCACAGAAAACTGAAAACTGATACATATGCTTTAAGTTTCGCCCCCAAAGACTATCTTTAATTGTTCATAAGAAAAATAATTAATAAACAAGTAAGAATGCCATACTTGCGCAAAGCGCATTGGGTTACATATCCTAGACCATTGATACAGTCGTTCCCTTACTTTCTTAATAATACACTATAAACTTTATATTATTTTTATGTAAATATATAGTTTTCACGAAAGCTCTCATATGAGAGTATACTCAAATGTCCATGCTATCTAAATGTAGCAAATTTAATTCGCTTTCCAAAGATTTATTATTTTCCAATTGCTTTCGTCATAACGAACCAAAAATTACACCTTTTCGCCGTAGAAGGGTTTGCTTTCATAAAAGCCCCATATATGATGCGATCTAAAACATAGATCTATGTAATCCATATTTCTTATTGCTGATTTACTAAGAACAAATTTTTATCATAAAATATTAAAAAGTAGACCTTTTTAACATGTGAAACCCTATTTTTGATTAAAACCTTTATATGGCTGGGTATCCAAACAATGGACTTACGTGGTCCGAACCCAGTAGGTTTCATTTTTATGTCAAGTTGTTACTATGAATGAACATTCATCACGAAGTATTGAAAATTAGTCGTTTTTACCATGTCCAGATTCAGTTTCTGTGGGAGCGTTTACATGGCAAGAGGTTCAAAAAATTACCCCATCCGATCTAAAGTCTTCACATAAATTTAGAATGCTACTAGCGGTTTTTGTCGCGAAATTCTAAGATATGCCTTCGTCCTTCCTTTGTTGGTAAATTTAATAAATAGAAAAAATTTGTTGGCGAAAAAAGAGAAGAATTATTTTAATAAAGTCAGTTATTGTTTTGAATAATATTATGAAACGATCGTATTTTTTGCATAATTACACAATAAGTTTAAGTAAGGTTACTACTTTTTAACGTCTTCTTGCTTTTCTTTCCCTATCAAAGGTTTGACTCTTCTTTCTTTCTTTCTCTCTCTCGCGCTCTCTCTCTTTCTCTCTTTCTCTCTCTCTCTCTGCATGTTTATTTCTCTCCCCAGGCCCTTTCTATTTTTTTTTTTTTTTTTTAAACTGCACATTTTTCAAATTTGTGTTAGGAAAACGTTAAAAATCCACTGCCCAGAACACTAATGATACAAAACAAAATGAGCCTTCGCCTGGTGTAAGAAGAAAGCATAGATTGTAAGTTTTCAGATTTTTGCATATTGTTAACGGAATCGGTTAGCTTTTGAAATTAATCTAACGACCGTGAAAATGAAAAGTTTAAGACAAAAAAGAAAGCAGCCTCCCAAAAGGCTCCCAAACTGGAACAACGCCAATGGAAACCGAAAAATTGGAAAAGCTTTGCAAAAAATGGCCTATAGTTGTTCCGTATGAACATATGTAGTCCTGTAAAAACTGCCGTATAGCTCTTATAAATAAACGTAGGTGTGTGTTTAATATAAAACCGTTATTAATGTCATTATTAAATTTTTTTATTTATAGTTTGCATTGGGAATATTATTATTTTACAGTGGAGGGTGGTTGAAGGGTTGGTTGGAATTGAGAGCATATAAAAACTTTTAGTCGTAACATGCAAGAAGAAAGCATAAAATTACTTATGTATATAAATATGTATATATGTTCATCTCAGACAGGGGAGTGACATGATTTTTTTTTTTTTTTTATTTTTTCCTTTAGGTTTTCTTTTATTTACTGAGATATCTTTGTTTGCTTTAGATCTTGTACTGAACATGTTTGCATAAAATCATTCTTCTTACATGCATGCAATCACTTATAATGTAATTCAATTAATATGAAATCGTTAATTATTTAATGATATTTAATCACCGATATATACACATACATATCTTTATCATTTGCATATCAGATATATATTGTAATTTAAAAGCAAAACGTTCACAATCACTTTTTTCACCAACATTTAAACATTTGAAACTTTAAGATTCATAAAATGTCCACATGATATGAGAATTTTCCATATCTACTTTTATATACATATTTAATTTTTTTTTTACTTTTTTTTTTTTATTTTTTTAATTTTTTTTTTTTCTTTTTAATGGAACCAATATTTTTTATACAATGTTAACTAATTTTATAGAGAAGCTGCATTATTATTACTTTTTTTTTTTATATTAATAACACTTTAACGTTTGGAAAATCATACTAAAAGCTTTCTATTAATTAAAATGAAATTTGAATTTTTCTTTATAAAATTTATCGTTTAGCTGCGCTTTGAATATATAAAGGACTTTACATTTTCAGTAACAACTTAAGTATGAAAATTTTTCCATTAACCCGGTCACACCCTCAATGCACAGGATAACGTATACAGGACGCGATTGTGCGTACGATAGCAACATGCAGGCAAATAAATAAATGAGCGCAAAAACGTTGATATGATTACGTTTCATCATACTCTCTTTATGTTTCACAAAAGAACAGAACGGTTACATATAAGTGCAAACAAAGTATAAAAGGATTTTCCCAATACAAAGGATTTATGATTTGTTTCCCTTTTTTCTTTTACTTTTTTCAAAATTTAATTATTGATTTCCTCAACGGCTGAGAAGTTTTACCCATGATAATTCTAAAATAATTTTTCGAATTTTGTATTTTCTTTTCATAAGTAGTATTTGTGATTATGTAAATCTACTTGCTGGTATTAAATCTAGCTCAAATTTAAACACGCAATAAACACATATAGAGAGTGTTTTTGTTTGTTTATTTGCCTTTTTTCTCATTTATTTTTATTTAGTTATCATTATTATTATTATTTTTCAAAACTACAATCAGAGTTCATTGCATTACATTTGCATTGCGTTTAGTAATTTACGTGAAATTATTTATTATTGTTCGTATCAGCTCGTTCGTATCAGATTAATTAAGATTTCTGTAAATTATTATATACATTTTAATCTCCTTTAAAAATATATAACTCATATGCACGAATCTAATAGATTGTGTGCATTTTTCTGCGAATAATAGCTAATGAGCGGTACATGAAATGTTTTCTTTTTTTTTTTCTCTCCCACACATATGCACATATGCATCCACATTGAACATTTGCATAAACAAAAAATTTAGAAAATGTAAATGTTTGTTACGAGTGGCAACCATGGCTTCCATCACTTCCTTTTTATTTATTTATTTTTTTTGAAACAGCTGTTTGTGTTTTGACAACGAAATTGGATTTTCAATTTGTGTATATTTTCTATACTTTTTATCTTGTGTACGCTTGTTAGATTGATGCCATATATTATTATTAAAAAGTGATTGCAAAGAAGAAGAAACAACGATTTCTTATGCAAATGAAATTGATACAAGTAAAGCTACAATTGAAGACAATGTTCTATTAAATACACGTAAACAAGTCATTTGTAAAATCAATGGAATCCTTACCGAAGTTCGAAGAACAACAAGGAAACGGAATAAATAATGATGACAAATCACCTTTGAAAGATACGTATGGTTTAAGTACGCGAGTAGCCCTGGGTCGCTTATATGAAGAAATAGAAAAAATATTGCTTAACTATGAGCAAAAATACGCGGAAGAAAGGTAGTATAGGCATAATTATTGTATGTACTACTTTAAAGAATGTTTGTTTTTCTGTTTGACTTTATTTAAGCTGTTATAATAAGATACGTATGGCATTCGTAAAACGGTATGAAAGCCCATTGGGTTGGCTTTCCATTGGGACAACACTTCTAGCGACTGCGGCGTTGCTTCTTGCACAATCATATCTAGCGGCATTATGCTTAGCCGTTATATTAACATTGAATCTATTTGTCGTAATACGTGAAAATTATTTGCGACGTACCGAAATCTATCGGAAAACTCGGTTGGCATTGAATGATTTACGCTTAGCTGAACAGGAGCTGAGCGCAGAATGGCAGCCCTGTAATTATCCTCATTTGTGTTGTCCATTATCACCCTGTGTTTCTTTGCAGTGGACGTACAGAGACGGCGTGATTGTGAATCTACCGTGGGCCTTACTAGTAAAAGGAGATTATATAGTAATAAGACCAGGACATATAACGCCTGGTCCTTGTGCAGAAATCAATGGCAAAAGAATATTTAAAGCTCATGAAATTTATGGTGTGTCCAATAATGTTGAACCACCTTTAAAGCCAACCGTAAGAACTCTTCTGCCAGATTTAATATGCTGCTTAGAGAATACACCTTATTTAGATAATCTGAAGCTGATACTTGAGAATTCGCATAAACGACCACCAACTATCTACAATCAGCAAAGATATTTAGTAATTATAAATATGTTGAAAAATCGTGATTTGAATAACTATATAAATGAAAAAAATTTTCTATTCATTAGCTGGTCACAAAATATATACAGCAGTGGGGATTTGCGTTCACATTGGTCGTCACTATATTTGCTGGTATTTTGAGGATGCACGATTTTTGTTTGGCTTGGGTCGATTTACAACCAACTTGGAAATACACTCTTATAGAATCATCTGTTGCCGCCGTTATACCGTTGCTCCCTTTAATTTTTCCGTTAATGTGGATATCGATGAATTTATGGGGTATTGCCAGGTTGCAATGTTTCCTAAAAACGCCCCAACTTCTACTGACAAAAGATCCGAATAAATCATTTGAAGAAGACCTTGATACGCCAACTTTTGATTACGAAAATATTTCTTTGCATCGTTCGAAGGTATTTCAATACTGGGTAAAATTGTGGCAAGGCGACAGCGAGCTGCTGCCTAGATCAGCGAATGTTGTTCAAGTATTAGGATCCATTACTGCACTTTGCTGCGTTGATAAAAAAGGTATTCTATCATGGCCAAATCCCACAGCAGAAAAGGTATTTTTCCTTCACGACGTAGAAGACGACGATATGGAGGAAAAAAGTGTTCAAACTTCGGTAAACACCGAGAGCGATTTACCGGATCCTGCAACACAAAGAGAGAATGGCATAGTGGCCGAAGTATTAGATTTGACGCATGATCAACACTGCCCCTTTCGCTTAGAGTTTGATGATCACGAATGGAAAAACCATATTAAATCTTTAAAGCCCCTCGGTAAACTAATGTTTGCATTTTATTATGGGCCTAATATTGTGAACGGCTTTTCTAAACCAATTATAGGCTTGGCTATCTTATTGAATACCTGTTCACCTCTAACTCATGCTCATTATGCGAAATTCTGCGGACATGTTACTGCTGTGGCCACGATGGACAAGGACTTAGTGCCCGTCACAAATCGGTATGCGATTGTAGAGTCCACTATGAAAAATTTCTTGCATGGGTATGTAATTCACTTGCATCTCTTATGAATCTCTCCGCCTTCGTTCAATTGCTACAAAAGTTATTCGAACAAAGTAAATTGTACTTATTTTCAATTATTATATGTTTTTTTTTTTTTATAATTTTACGTAGTTTGTGATATCTATATAATAACATGCGATTACACGAATTTGCGATTGAAATAATAGAAGTAGTTACACGGTTTACCAGCATTGTAGACAATCTGACGTGGATAAGAATATGGCTACCTAAAGCAATAATATTTTATATAAAATCACAAATTAGGACCGTTTGAGTAGTGTGGATTTTACCTAAATGGATATACATGGGCTTCAATAGTTTATATATTCAGCCAGTGGAAATTATATTGATATGTTAGTACAGCAGGTGAAGGGGAAACAATGTTTATCATTTATTCATCTATAAGTTTTTTAGTAATGCATTTTTTGCGAAATTTTCCATCATAAACTATAGCATTTATTTTTTCAAAATAATTAATTTCGAATCTATTTTTTCCTGCAGACGCTGCTTATGTGAATTAGCAAAGCAAATCGGTTTTACTGATCACGCCACGGATAGATTTACTTTGGAAGGACAACTGGCCACGTATAGGCATTTGGTAATCGAAAAATATCGAAAGAATTCATTTTTTCATATCATGGTTCCATCGATTACAGCAACCTGACGTGGTGCGACGTGACATCCGCTTTGCGAGGCAACTTCAGTTATCGTCTAAAGTCAAAGTTCCATTTCCACATTCATTATCGGTGATAATGCGCGAGAATCCTGGCGGCTATTTATCGTTATTTACTCAGGGAACGGCCGATATTATATTGGATTGTTGCGACGATTTCTGGGACGGCAAAGATCTACGTCCATTATCTCAGCAGGATCGCAAAAGGGCGTTGGATTTTTATCAACGCAGCGCTCTAACCGCTTATTGTACTGCGTTTGCATATAGGCCGTTGAGACATAGCATTAACGGCATATTGGGAGGCGTGCCAAATAACAAAGGCAATGTTGCTTATATGGAATTGCCTCCCGAGTCGAAATTACGTTTACAAAATATGGATAAAATACATTGCGACTTTGACTGTAGCCATGCCAAACTTAGTCACAGCATTAGCACAGATTCATTACTTTTCTCGGATGGTAAAGAAGAAGATATTTCGGATGTAGAAGGATGTTACGAAATGCAGTGCCATCAGGTTTTCATTGGTATGGTGACAATGCAGTATCAGGCTCAGACAGATATAGTACAATTAGTGGAACATCTGGAGCGGGCCTGTATACGGTTTGTTCACTTCAGCAAAGAAAACGAATTGCGTTCACGCGTTTTTTCTGAGAAAATGGGTTTGGAATCAGGCTGGAATTGTCACATCTCACTACTTAGCAAATTCGATGACAAGTCCAATCTAAAGTCTCAGTCGCCCAAACCAACGGGTAAACGAGGTTTTACAAACAATTCTACAAACATACCTACCACCATACGAAATTCTCATGATAATATCAGTTCAAGCACAACCACTACTACAACAACTATCACCACTACCACAATCACTCATTACCCACCACAGACGTCCATCACTAGTACAATCATGTCGCCACCACCAACATCAGCCATATTTACATCAAGCAATGATCTCCGTTCTCGAGTCAATATAATTGCAAACAATTGCATTTTAGGAAACATCGCTGATAGTGACGAGTCGTCAGATTTAAATTTTCTACTTCCACCGACCAATCTGGAAACTTCAAAAGCGCTAAGCTCTTCAGCTCCTGGAGCCATTTCGAATCACGGCAGTAATACCTTTTATATCACCGATAAAAACGAAATTGTTTCCAATTCTAGTTTATCAGAATCCATACAATTTCGAAATGATGCCGAAAAATGTAATCGACGACGACGAAATTCGCAGGATTCTGCTTTAGATGAAAATGGTCGCTCTGTAAGCATCCTGACAGATACTACCGAACAAAGTGCACCAGTTCATTTTGATATGTCTAATAGAGCTAAATTGCCGCGGGGTATCGAGAATATACGACCACATTTAGAAAAGGTCGATAATGTTCCTTTGCAGGTCTCTTTATTTACCGATTGTTCAGCTGAAGCTACAAGGCAAATGTTAGAGATTATGCAGTCGTATGGAGAAATAGTGGTTTGCCTAGGATCCTCAGCAAGCAACTCGAATGCAGAGATATTTCTTCAGTCTGATTGCAGCATAGCCGTAGAACCACTGTATCCCCAAGTCTGTCAAGATATTGAAGCTTTTTCGGAAGCTAATATATTTAATAATCGCTTGAAGTTATTAAGAAAACGGAACGGGACTGCAACTGAGTTGCATCCAGATGCTTTAGCAGTTGAAGAACTTTTAGAATCTGGTTTGTATGGTAACACCGTCGAGGTGCAGCCTATACAATCATCAGGCAATACGGTTTCACCTATTTACTTAAGTCGCCAATTAAACTCACTGCCATGCTCAATATCTGTAAAGCGTGAAGATTCCCTGTCTTTGGTTGCCATTATAGAATTATCTAGACGATTTTCATCGGGTCTTTGGAATTGTATACAATTTTGGGCCAGTTGTGCCGGGTCTTTAGCTTCCGTTAATGTGTTGAGCACATGTTTGTCGTTACCTCCTGTATTGTCACCAGTTATGGTACTTTATCTTATGTGCATACCGGTTCCTCTCATATCGTTAGCATTAGCGCATATCGATATGGATCCAAAAATAATGAACAGAGCTACCGGCAAAAAGCAAACAAAATATGATTCTCGTGTTTTTGGATTTGTTCTATGGTGTTATGGCTGTAAATTTATGACCCCAGTATTATTGACGGTAGGCAATTGAATTTCAATATTTTTTCTAAATTTATGCAAATGATTTAATTTAGATATTGGGCTATTGCGCTTTTATATCGCATCCTATTGGGAAAATGAATTCAAGTGAGGAAAATACTCTTTTAAAGGTACAAATCGCTCGAATATTTTGCTTGCCCGGAGTATTGGTACATTTCGGTAGGTACAATTTTCTTCTTTTTTTTTTTTTTTTTTAAATGCAATTTTCTTAATTTTAGTAAATCTTTAAATTTTTAACTTTTTCATTCATCAGTAATTGTGTCAGCCTCTTTTGTACATCGTGACCATTCTCTATGGCGGAAGAGTCCATTGCGCAATCATATTTGGTCCTTTACTTGTTTCTGTATATTACTATTGCACGGCCTAATCTGCACATCACAAATTTTTCTAAACGACAATGTCTTTCATCATGTTTTTCATGTTTGGCCAGCCGCAGTCTTTTTGTACAGCAGTTCATTAATAAGTCTTTTAGTTTCAGAAATCTGCAAATGGCAGGAGATCAAGTAAGTAAGCATGATATTTTTCAGATAGATAACGTAAGAAATATTTTATTATTATATACATTTAAGGGTCAATTCCCGATATCAACGGCGAGCTCGCTTGGATTTCGGTACGAAATTGGGCATGAACTCACCATTCTAATTTGCTTCCCTTAACTTCTCAGTTAAACAATTAATGTTTTTCATCTTAAGTATATGTATGTGTAAGTTTTAAAGAAAAATATTAAATAAAGAATGAAAAAAATGACAAAAGAATTTCAAATACTTAAATGTTGTTCTTCTTCTTTATTTATGTTTATTGATTTTAGTTAACACATACAAAAATACGTACACATTTTATAAATTCATTCGTAATTTGTTATAAGGTTATACATTAATTAATTCAGGCTTATATGAATATATAGACGTTTTTATTTTATTTATTTATTTTTTTTTTTTTTTTTTGCTATACAAAATTATATGAAATACGTAAGAATTTTCGATCCTTTGTAATTTCTTAACTTAAGGACTCTCCGCAATGGCGTGAGGATGCTGATGAACTTTGAAAATGTTGGAAAGCTCATCGAGCAATGTTTCCGAACGATACGCTACTCGAATATCAGGCACATTAGTACGTGTTATATCATTGCCGGCAACGCCTTCACGCGTATAATTCGGCCCTAACCAGTGTTGTTTCATCTAAAAATGTTTGTATGGATGTATATGTATTTAGTATATTAAGGCATTTAAAGAAAATTAAAATTAAAATGCAATATATATATACCATGTGTGGAAAACCGCTCATTAAAACACTATTTCGCGCCAATTCGCACATATCGCATGAACTCAATTTCCATACTTGAGCAGCAATACTATATTCTTCCATTAGCGGCTCTTTAGTAAAGTGAAATTGTAGCGGATCGTCTGTCGATAATGATACGATAAGACCTCTGGCTAAATATTCGGGCAATGGATTCCGATGATAATTAAGGAACAACGAGTTATTGGAGAGCGGAGACATGGCAATACCGATTTGTGCCAAATAATAGAGATACTGAAGCACGGGTACTTTGCGTAATAACAGACCGTGCGATATATTTTCAGCCATTAAATAACCGCACACTAGATGCTGTACCGGTCCTGCTTCACCGCAATGAGGACGTAAAACAAATGTATTTAAACCGCGTTGTCTTTATGAAGAAATTATTATTATCAATATTGATAGCTAAACGAATCTTAAAACATGGATAGGTACTTGCGAAATTGATTTAGGACCGTCATATTAGCGTACATATAGTAAATATAGTATGCATATGGTGGATTTTCATCATCGGTCCAATTTTCTGGAGTGATAATATCACCGTCAAACAATGGATTTTCCGGTTTTGATTCATCATCCACCGAATCGAAGCCAATAACATAATGCAAGAATCGATGCAATTCAGGATGTTTACTAGGATTGCTAGTTGCCTCAAACAACGGTAGAAATATGTTATCCAATATATCTTGGAATGAATTTAACAATTTATTCGATTTGAATATATCACTATAAAGTAAAAAATTTTGTATAAAAAAACAAAAGAAGAAAAAAATTTTAAAATAAATGGCAGAGAAATTTCTTACAAAAGTCTGGGAATTTGAATCAGCCAGCGAATATTAGTGGAATAAACATTGTAATCGATAGCCCATTTGGCCAATTTTTTCCATTCATCTCGCGATTTACCATAAATTGATAAACGCAATTCGGCGTTTTGATATTTCGATTCTTCCAAGTCGAAGGCCACTTCCTATATATATATATAAAAATATACGATATATAGCATAGTAAGATAATAATAATAATATTATCTACCTTGATAATTTGAGCAAAGTATTTTCCATTTGAATAGTTGTCTGTCTTTAAGAAAACTTCACGTAATCGTGATTCGCCAATTGGATTATATTTGGCATTGAATTTATCAAAACGATGAAACGTGTTGCGATCGGCATGCACATCTAACATGTCCACCGTCAAATCATAAGTAGTTAAATTCATAGATCTGAACACCTCGCACAATGTCATTTGTTGACCTTTTGTTACTGTAACAACCTCATTGGCATAGTTCTTCAAAGTCTTCTTAATAAAACGTAACAAATGCTTCTGATTCATACACGAAGCCGCATGTATATGAGTATCAACCTTCCTAAGGGTACATACAATGTACATATATAAGAAAAAGAATGTCATTCGTGACATATATATATATATATATATACACAAACCTAATGTTATAGAAATCGCGATGAGGCACGGCCTTCTGAGACGCCAATTCTCTTAATTCATTGAGTAAAACGTGTAATTGAAATTTTGACGATAGGTAGCATAAACGTCTATAGCAGAATGACTTTCTATATAAAAAAGAAATAAAGAAAATTTCATGTAAAAAATGCATTAACGATAAATATTAAAACGCAATTACAATGGTCCATCAGCAATCATGGTGCACATTATTTGCATATCATTACAAAAATCCTTCAACTTTGGATAATTCGGAAGTAATGGTTCTTTTGCATCCTACGTTATTCAATAATAAATAAGAGAAACATTTTTATTTTCAATTTTCAATTTTTTTTTTTTTTCTTTTTTTTTTTTTGAAAGAAATTAATTAAAGTTAATAAATTACCTCACTTTGAAAAATATTAAAGACACCATTAACCGTCTTTATGATGTAGTTAGTGTCGGATGGAAATTCAATATCCCAAGGATTGCTTGTTTCAGTAGGTGGATGTATTGGATGATCTTCAAACATTGCACATTTTCAGAAAACAAATCCACGAGGCAGATATTGTGGCATATAAAGATAAATCTTAATATATATATATATGTATATATATAATATATATGTATATATATATACATTATGTATACATATTATGTATACATATAATATATGTATATATATACATATATGTATACGTATACACATATGTAAACATTAAGATAATATATATATATATATGTAGAAAGTAAACTAGTGATATAACTGAAACAAGAATTAGTTTAGTCAAATTATACAACAAATTATATTATGCACATATATAGACAGCAAGATTGTAAAAACTGTTGCTTCCACCGGCTTTCTTAAAAAAAAAAAAAAAAAAAGAAGAAAACAGAATAAATAAACAGAAGCACAATAAACGATGAAATGTGAAATCGCTTTTAATATACTTGTAAGAGTAAGAGCTCCAATGAGGTTTATTTATTCTTAAAAGATAATTCACTCCTTACTAACATCAAAATTGCTATATATGCAACGTATCGGAATGATTTAGAAAGAACAAAAACTTCACCTTTAATGTTTGAAAAATTATTAATTCAATTAAATTGCGACAAACCGAGAACATTTGATCTGTGCCTTCAACTTCTTAAAATGCCTGCGAGCCTAGTATCAAATGTATCAAATTTTGCACTTCACTTTTACTTCGTTAAACTATGCATCATTTGAAGGCTCCCTAAGTATTAGTTAATTTTTTTGTATTCATACTTCTGCCACTTAACGTATTGTTAACGTAGTAAGCCCTATAAAAAAGAGAAAAATATGGCTCAAATGTCCTTCTGTTGCGTAAATCAAACGAAACTATTTATCTAACGATAAAAATACACAAAACTTTACTCAACTCAAATGAGTAACAACATTGTAAATATATATGTATATACGATTTTGCTGTTAGTTATATGGAAAAGGCGCCTGTTTTTTTTACAGATTTTTTGTTTAGTTACTTAGAAAAAAAAAAAATGAAAAGAAGAAGAGCACTAAAAAAACAATACTTGAACGTCTTAACTCTATTGAAACATGAATTTGTTGTCTCCAACCGAACACCAACAAAATTAAATGCAAGTCAACAAAGGAGAAGTTTATACATATGTTAAATTGCATAGTTAATGTAAGAAAACAAAGCGAATGCAATTAATTAATAAAGTAATTGAAGAAAATAAGAAATGAAAATAGTTTCCAGAAAAAAAAAAAAAAACAAAAAGAAGAATTAACTTAAATTAATTGAAATCGATCGATGTTGTACCTCTAGGCGGTAAGAGGATCATTGGCAGACTGATTTTGCGTATTAAAGCTACAAAAAGAATAATGAATCAAAAAAAATCACGGTTGTTTTTTTTACGATTATATATATATATATAAAAAAAAAAATTAAAACAATATCCACTTAAAAATTATCTAT
>NW_023998414.1:32288001-32298045 GCF_014805625.2 Glossina fuscipes
TTTTCGCTATTTCGATACCTTGCGTAGCCTTCGAGCACATACATCGCTATGGCTATTGTTACGATATGACGGTTATAGCAATGAATGAATATTGTTGACGGTTAAGAAATGTAAAGGAAATTGTGAGAATAATGCGAATAACCAAATATAGGCGAATATAGGCGAGATATGGCGGAAAACACTATAGTCGGTCGGTTTTAGAATAATTTTTATATCGACAAGTTCACAACGTTAATCAATAAACCCAGAGGCGAAATTCGAGCTAAGCAATAACATATACTGCGTTGAACTTATATTACATTGAAATGGTTAGTTATTTACAAATGCCAAATGCCTTCTGTATACAAGTCTTCTCTTAGTCTTGATTCCGTATCCAATTTTGCAAATAATGCACGTAGCATAGATTCAATGATTATTTTGCCTCTAACCTGAGTCTCTTACAAAAGGAACTTCATGCAAAAGGCATTCATTACGTAGATGACATTTAGATGGATCCATAAAAGCTTTTTGTAGATTTTTCTTTTTTTTTTTTTTTTTTGTTTTTTGCTCAGATGACAAAGTTAAAATTTGTAGGAGAATATTTGAATTCTGTTCCTTTATTTCTTCTAGTCGTTTAATTAATTTCCGTGCTATTGTAAATTTATTAACATCCATTTTGTCCTCAACATCTTAATGCTTAGAGGGAAGAGTAAACGTTGCTTGTTAAATGTCCTTGCCTCACCGAAACCGTTCAGCGATGAAAGCATTTTAGTGATTTTCTCTATTAGAAGAACTCAAGTACAGTTGCAATGTGTAGGAGGAGGAAAGGGGATCTTGTTTTTTCTATCTTACTCTTCAATATCGTTTATAATATGTATACAATTTGGTTGATACTTACTGGTAATTTAGTTGCCTTTGGATTTGCAACTTTTTCTCAATCTGTTCAATAGGAAATTGCGGCACTTCATAGGGAGCAGATATTTCATTAGGCAATCCGTCATCTGTGCTGGTTTCGTCAATTACAATTTTTGACGTTGAACAGGGTGCACCCAACAATGGCGAATCGCTACCTGGAACAATCAAAATTACAAAAAAAAAAACAGAGGAATTTAATTATATCGAACGACTGTGCATGCAATGCATTCAAATACAAACTGGAGTTGGACATTAAAGAATTGTTGCATACGTAGCGGCCAAAGATCAAACCGAAATGGTCAAAATCAATCAGATATTGACAAAGGCAATCCTCACTATTCAAATCCATTCGATATCAACGACAAAAAATGTGTCCATTAGTAAATCAATAAATTAGATTTATATGTGCGATAACACTCTTGTACGAAGATTTGAAAATTTAAACTTTTAAAATTTCAAAAAAAAAAAAAAAAAAAATTTTTTTTTTATATAAAAAAAAAAAAAAAATAATTTTTTTTTTTTTTTTAAAAAAAAAAAAAAAAAAAAAGAAAAAGAAAACAATTTAAAAATAAAGAAAACCAATGTATAAATACAGAGGAAACTTTGTTGATAATTTTTGAATACAAAATTCCATTTGAAATGCATATAGATATCCAGGGGTGCAATAAATGAATTATACAAATTTTACTAACTATATATATATACGCAGAAGTGTGTGCTTAGATAACGGTTCATAAGTCAAGCAAAAATTAGATAAGATTTTCATTATTCACACACGCATTCATAAGCCGCATTTAATGTGCTTTGCTTTTCCAAATAGATATGTTTGTGATGATGTTCGTTATGAGTTCAAATCTCAAAAGGTATTCCAATATAAACGAACATATTAATATTGAATTGGATGGACAGTGAAACGATATTTAAACACATACGATAAGGTCACGATTGACGATATATATGCGCTTGCGCTTTGACATATGCCGACATATGCCAACATTGCCAATATCACTCATCTATGTATTTGACGCAAAAAACAAAATTGAACAAAATCATGTTTTCGCTGAGGGCAATCATGTGCCTTGACACTTCAAAATTCGTCTGCGACAACCTGATGATTAACTCAGCTGAGTAAAAAAGGTTCATGGTGAACACAAAGTTCTTTATTTGAACATTAATATACTTGACTGTATCTATCTATTTTGTAAAAAAAAAAAAAAAAAAAAAACAAAATGTTATACAATACAGCCAATGGCCGGACTATCAACCAAAGTGTAAATATAAAATCCATCCATAATACAATCAATTTTTTCTTCCTTATTTCATTTATTTGGGACGTTATGCCATATATCAGTTTGATTGGAGATGAACGAGGCGCTGCACATTTTGTAATAAAGTCTACCGCTGTTTCAATCGCTCCTTGCTTCTCGACAAACTTTATATCACTTTATATCACAGTCACAGCTTACTTGTATCATGGCAATAAGGGCCAGAAGTCCCTTAATAAGGGCTGAACAAAATTTGACCGCTGGCCGCAATAGTGTTAGTCAGGATTTATTGGATCATATTCTGTTTTTAACGAAAATAATCAAAGCATAGTCGTATTAGCAATGGCCGCTCTATTGGTTCATTCCTATTCATTGTGTATTTGATTAACAAAGAAATAGAGACAGATGAGAAAGAGAGAAAGAGAGAGAGAGAGAGAGAGAAAGAGAAAGAGAGAGAGAGAGATAGACACAACTAACTCATTTTAAAATGTCTTTTATAATAGTAAAAAAAATATAAGAATAGATGCTTGCATGTATTTTGATCAGCGATATCTCGTGGCGAATACGATAAACTAATACGAAGTGCCGACATAAACATGGGTTAAATTCGATGATTTTTGACCTTTCTCTACGCAAGAGATCAGTTTCCCATTGAGTATTATTGAGTTATTTAGTGTAAGGCAAATGCCAATGCCGAAGCTCATCAAACACTTTTAGAAGCTTGTGATAATGCTGCTCCAACACATCCCAATTGACTTTGATTCCAACCGTTTAAAAGTGCGTACTTTAATGTCATTGGCAAAGGACGACCTGGAACACAAAAACAAAAATTCAAAGGCAATAAATTCCATAATTTATTGAACAAAAGACCAGTTCAAGCTTGCAAAGAACTTTCGAACAGCTTAGCAATTCTGTAGAAAGAAACTGTTTCTATACGTTTACATGCCATGGAAAACGACTCAAAAAGAGAACGAAGAGAAAATGGCTATCATACGTCGTTGACTGAAAATGTAATTTTGAACGGTTTCTACAATTCGCGGTTTCACTGCTTTCTAGGCATAAAAAGGAAGAGTTTTCTGTGGCGTTCTGCAGCGATCTACCACAATAATCACAAATCCAAAAAGTCATTGATTAGTCCAGGTGAAGCCATCCAATATCAATAAGTTGTAGTACATTCTACAGATCTGCTAAATCCGAAGGAAATTGTTATTGCATACGTCTATCAATGTCAATTGAACAACTTGAACGTCGTATTGTTGCAAAAAAAAAAGAAAGACATCAACGGTTAACAGAAAATCATCATCCTCTTGCATGACAACGCTCGTCGGCACGTTGCAATTGTTGCAACGTCAAGGATATACGGTTGCAGTTTGAATGGAAAGTTCTGTCACACCCGGCATAGTCGCGAAACATAGCGTCTTCTCTAGTTAGCAATTGTTAAGATCGATGCAGGATGACTTGGCTGGCATGCGGCTGAAAAGCTGCGAAAATGAGTTCATAATTGGATCGCTGCCAAATCAATATCGTTCTTTCGACACGTTATCGTCGCCATATTGTCAGCCAAAAAGGAAAACGATGATGCAAAATATTTGGATTAATTTACATGAAGGTAAGCAATAATTTTTCTAATAAATGCAAGCATCTAATAATCAAATAACTAAACTAAACAAATTGAATGTTAAGTTAACAGTGTAATCATTTGCATACTATATCGAATACTAACCTTCAAATTTGCATTCGCATTTTGTTAAATTTAAATCCGTAAAACATTTACATTGAAATTTTATGAATTTTCCATGTTGCAAATCTATGTGGATTGGCGGTGTTTTCGGTGAGCGACCGAAAGTTTCCACACCATCGAAATCAATTGAATCGATCGAATCGGTTGCTATTAGTACGCCACGTGAACTCATTGTATTTTTCTTGATTTATTCTTTTTCTTTCCTTTTTTTAGTTACTATTTTTGAATGATTCACTGATGCGCGCACAAATTATTCACATATGACGTTTTTTATTATAGATAAAATTAATTGTGTTCGTAAAAAATTCACACAGACCGACCCAATGGCAAATATATTTCGGTTATTTTTTGCCGATTAACACACACACACAACAAGATTATTGGTTTTTCATTTTCCCCTTTGTATTCTTCTTTTCTTATTATTATTGTTGTCCGGGTAAACGGATATATCAATTGCGAAATTGCGTTTTTCTTATTAGTTCAAGTTTTTCATTGTCTATCACATGACTCTTACCTGAATGAATTACATTCGAATGAATTGTGTGTTCAGTGTGCATATAACATATATATTATTCTTTACAAATGTCTCTAACGAAGAGAATACATATATATATGAGAGTTTAATAAAAAAAAAGGACGGAGAAGTCTCTCTTTAAGATCTTATGGCACCGAGTTCACCTATAATCTTTATAACCGCAACACATTATGGGAGCATAATAAATTTATTACGGTATTCGTGATATTGATACAAACGTATCGAAAACTTTTTACAATATATATGCATGTATGTGATCGAGATTCCCAGAACATATAAGCACATATGCCTGCAGACATTTAGGTTATGTTCATGCATCAGCTTTGCCAATAATTTTTATTCGAACGACTATTTCATCTAAGAAATCCGAAATAAGTCAATATTTAAAGCTCGCAAAAATATTGTTTGGTGGAAATATTGAAACTTTTTAAGCAAAGATGTATCTTCCTTGTATCGGAAAATGATTGCCATATACTTTCTTATTTTGCATTATTATATAATTCCTATTAAATTGCATCGCATAGATATATCTGTTCAGGTGTGGACGATATTCTTAGCAAGGCATTGTGGTTTTGGCCAAAGGCTTTGCAACAAGGCACGGAAATAACGTAGGCTCATCAATAATATATTGATTATTGGAAACATTGTAATTAGATGCTTCACTTGTCAAATCGATTAACTCCATAAAAGAAAAAGTTGAGAAAAACGATAAAATATTATAAATAAATTATTTATTATTCAGTGACCAAAATGATTTTGTCATTTAGTGATGATAATACTTCTTATTAGAGAAATTCGCTTTAAATATGTCTGTACGTACAGCAGTTAGGAGCTAATAAAGTGCTTTGATATTAAAATTTAATAATAAATTTCCAAAAATGCAGTTAATCGATTTGGCAAATGAAGCATTCAATTATCTATGTTCATATACAGCGGCTTTTCAAAGCAAGACGTTACATGGGAAGTGATTAGAAAGTTGATCCGACACGGTATACCGGATTTTATCAAAATTTCGCAAATATTTGCAACTTGTACGTTAAACACAAGACAACAAAACGGATAGAAAAGCTTAAATCGATTCAAAAAATTTTCACTGAATCGATCGCTACAATCAAAGATGATGATCCTCAAATCTCAAATCTCCTTGTGGATGTTCGCATACGTCCGCACAAACCTAATTCATCCTTCGACCATAAATGCTGATCGATATAACGAAACAAAATCACAGAATGCAGTAAGAAAATGTCGGTATATTTTGTTTAATAAACAATTAATTACTTAAAGCAAATCTTTTAAAACTGAATGAAGATTATTTTGGACTGCAGTTCTTCCGTGTAGACTATTTTCATATGTCACTGCATTCATGAAAACTATCAACTTTCAATATTTCGGCAAACTTTAAGAGTCTCAATGCATTCAGGCTTACAAATCCACGCGAAACGGCCTTAACGTCTCATGTCAATCAAAAACGTTGCAAATCATCTATGCGTGCAGTTATATCGCCCGCATTGCAATATATTGCATTGGTAAGAAAGAATTTTAAATAGAAATATTTAAATGACATATATGTGACAAATAGAGAAACAAAAAAGAAGCGGACACGTAAATTTTCTTTCTCTACTATCACTATTTACTAAGCGATGAAAAAAGTTTCTTTGCATTTGTACAGCGTAGCTAGTAACTATGTATGCATAGATTTCGTTTGCCTACAAAATTCGTAAAAGTGCGAATAGAGGGAATTGTTCTCTTCTTTCTAATGGAATTCGAATCGTCGTTGTTCGTTATGCATATCCGGCAAACTGAAAATGGGAAGCCATACATAAGAAATTGTCAAGTTTGCTAACGAATCTCAAGTCCCTCTACTCTCTGTAAATATTATTCGACAACAAAATCGTTACCATCATTGATATTGTTACCTAATTACGCTTTACAATTTTGTAAGGGCCAACAAGACATGCGGATGCCAAAATTGTCAAGCAATTCGCATTTATATAAGTAGGGTGAAAACGATGGTACGATGGATTGTGCCGTAAATTGCGTATTTTCAATATTTCTATTTCTCTTTCTTAGGGAAAATATTATTTTCCCTACGAGATGAACAATCGGAGACATTGGCAGATCAATTTTATGATACGAAAGACGCCTATGTATTTCTCTCTTTATGGATGGACTACTACAATGAATTTAAATTAATTATAATGAAAAACTACGAAAAAAAAAAAAAAAAACAAAAAAACAAAAAAACAAAACAAAACAAAACAAACTAAAACTCTGCCTTGCATCACATCATTCTAATAAGAAAATATTTTAACTGTCTTTTCTGAGCCGATAGAAAGCATTTTTTATGTACATATATATGTGTTACTGTAGCTCAAAAATGAATGTAATTGAAAAGCAAAAAATTACTCGGAAATTCGTATTAATTTGGTAGATAATTTTTTTTTCTTTTTTCTCTTTTTTTTTAAAGATAATTAGAGAGGTTTGCGTTTATGTACATTACTGTTTTTGTTATTGTTATTGTTTTTTTTATTTTTATTTTTTTTTTTTTTTTTGGCTTAAAATAGAAGTGCATAGAAATGTTGAATGTTTATGTATTATATTTTTAATATTGAACTAATGAAACGTGGTCATAATGTGATCGAAACAAGAGACTATTTTTAAAAATTCTACAAAAGCATTAAACATTATAATAGGCGACGATCTATTGCATAATCAAAAAAAGTTGAAACTTGAATTTATTCACTCCCGCACAATATTTATTATTTATTATTATTATTATTATTATTATTATTATTATTTATTTATTTATTCATTTACCGAAAATTTAAATATATTATTACACTTGACATTAATGAAAAACTTTTTACAAATTCTTTTTTATAAATTTTTTCTTATGCATACAAATGCATATTTATATGTATATAGAAAGCAGCAAATTAGATATAAAGGCAAAAATTGCACTAAAAACAACTTTGTTTATCTACTTTCGTATGCGAAATTAAACTGATGAATTAGATTCTCTTCATTTCTAAAAAGCGACTAACTTAACGTACCATAAATGATACAAATACATATGTATTTTATACAATCTATTAACGGTTTTAACCGAATTTCAGGATCCTATCGTTTTCATAGATCTAAACTTTAATACTTTATTGATAAACGGAATCAAGTCAGTCAAGACAATTGAAAACATATATTACTTCATTCACTCAATATATATGCTTACCGTACATGATCGATTCTATTTGCTATAATGTAGAGTTGTGCAGGCAGAGTCAATATAGTTTTTAGTTTCTCATTCTCAGTCTTCATTCGCCGTTTTTCGATTGATGTTATCAGCATACCGATATATTGATCATATATATATAATACAAAAACTATATATATTTTGCTTAGTTAAAGTGATGCACAAAATTCTTTGAGCTTTTTGTTTATATTATACCTGTTGTCTCTGTTACGATAGCTTGTTCACAAACATTTCATTATTCGTAGTTTACGGAAACAGAGAACTACAGAACAGCGAAGCGAAACCAACAATAAAAATCTTAAGACAAAGTTAGACAAAATTTTCACCAGGAACGCCTATAATTAAATCTACGCAAATCTGTTTAAATTGTTTGTTGAAAAGTTTAATTAGATCCGATTCGCCTAATATAGCTCATCAATAACGGGTCAAGTCAAATTGGTGCTAAATATGTTTTGAATGCTTAAACGGTCCCTTGCATTTTTTACCGAGTTGCATGTGACGTACAGAGAAATGATTGGATATTTATTATAAAACTAATGGCCAATAGACCGATTTACTGAGATAAAAGTGCAATGAGTGCGTAATCTCCAGAAACGTTGGTATGAATTTGCCATCAACATAATAGTATATAACTCAAGTAGACTTTGTTTGTTTGTTTCTTGGGTTTTTTTTTTTTTTTTTTTTTTTTTTTTTTTTTTAGGTTATGTTAAATCAATGATGTTCTCTGGCAAAGCACAAACACTCAGTGACCTTAAAATCTAATACTATTCGCTTGAGAGGCGACCATTTACCTGGGATCATCTTCAATTAAAAATATCTTGAATCAATATCGAAAATGAATAAAAGAAATGCATATTGATATCATTTTGTTGTTCTTCCGCATCTGTGGCACAATAAATTAACAATAGACGATTCATTGTGCTGAGGAAAAAATCGTCTTGTTTTTATTTCAAATTAAGAAGAAGAACAAAGAGGTAATCACCTATGAAAAAAGTGAACTCTCGTTTTGGGTTTTCAGCTGTTATTGGCGGAGGGCGCTCACGTATTCGTGCATCTTTGCCGAACGGTTCTTTTTTATACGTAATTAACTTCTCTAACTTGCAGTTATTTGATTATCCTTTGCCCAATAAAATTAAACTTTTTTTTACCGTAAGGGAAAAGTATCATTAAAATCGGCCTAAGCTAGCGGGGTAATCGCAGATGAAAAATTTAGAATAGAATCTATCTTGAAATGTTTTTCTTCAATTTTAAGACTTTTTTTTATTTTGGTTTTTTTTTTTTTTTTTTTTTTTTAAGCGAAATAATTGTAAGAACAATGTAATTTATGCACAAGTGTGAGTAAATGAAAGAGTATAAGCAATAAAAAGAACTACGTTGAACCAAACAGGTGAGGCCTAGTGTGAGTCAACCTTTACATTACATTACTTTTTATTTATAAAGACGACAAGTGACTCAGTAAATTGAAAGCTCGGGGGAGAAATACATTCAATAATTCAATTAGATTAGTGGATAAAAGCAAAGGTAATAAACATCTCCACGATGCAGGCAAATAGTCGAGAAAGATATGTAAACGTTTTGCATTAAGTTTTTAAAAGAACACAAGTCTTTAAATCATCATAGCATAGCAATAGCATGCATTCACTTCGCTCGTTCGTCGAGTTTAACCGAAAGCAATTTAAATTTAATTATCATTATTATTACACGTCATTTACTTAGGGAAATAAATTCGAACACTCTTAAGATGCTAGCATCCAATTAGCTATTGGCCTTATTTGAAAACTGCACTGGAGATTCGCACGCATGACCATGTTAGTCGAGATTCTTTGTCTGCTCGGTGGTTCAGGCGGAATATTGGGAAGAAGAATGCATATAATTACACTGCTTGCAAAACATTAAATTTTGTCGTTTATTTTGCAATAATCAACAACTAAGCAACAACAAATTCTAATCGCATTGAGGAAGATTTTTCTCTTCTCTTTGCATGTAACAGATAGCGTAGGAGCACTATACTTTCTTGAAAGGGGAAATCTTTAAGGTCCGTCACTTAACTGCAAGAGGATTTATGGGTACATGACGAATCGATCTGAGAGCGACTTTCAATGAAATTTTTTTGCATTACATTTCATTAGCCCTGCTCCGAGTATTGTAGCCGGCGTGGAAGCCATTAGCAGATAAGTATTTATTGGTTTCAGTCAAAAGTCGTATGTAAAGCATTTAGTTGCGCTGACTTCAAATTTGAAAGTCATATATGTAACTAAATCTAAACGCAGTCGCGACATCTTTGCTATAAAATATGTTCAAATTTATGCCCAATGACAAGCGTTTATGGCATGCGTTAGTTTTGTTGCTTAATTAAAAA
>NW_023998414.1:32298145-32308334 GCF_014805625.2 Glossina fuscipes
CAAGAATAGGTAACATTGGACTCATCCACTATAATATAAGACATTACTTGAGCAATGTAGCAATTTACATCACCCTACTGTTTTTGGCCGCTAAAATACAAATGAATGTGATATACACCGCTTTAAGCCCTTTATTCCTACATCTTTCTTTTACAATCTTTCGATGACCAAACCTCAACCTTTGGGACAATCTAGGCTTAGCAGCTGAGCTAGATACCATTTTGGTTAATCTGTCTCCAATAATATTTGACCCTATTAGGGTAGCTTGAATTATTCCTCTCGCCAGTTCGCGACCGAGGCACCATGTGCGAAGTTATCTCCGAATCGAATAGCATCACGTTAATCCTCTACACTCTGCATACGTTCGTAATAAGCGATTATAATCGATCGCAACACATTCGTTTAACTATCATTTGCTGAAGAAACACATTGACTAAAAAATTAAAGTAAAGTAAAATTAAAAATAGACACATACAACCTTACTTAATTTGCAAAGATCAATCAGGTTTGATTCGCTGACAGCGAAGGACGAGGACAAAAAACTATTTGAAATCTTTATACTTAAGAGGATCATTCAATTTTAGTAAAAAATGTTGTGATCCACGTACAAATAGGCCCAAGAAAAAAATTATAACGTGATGTAAACACTTTTCGGAAGCATTGTGACAAGGATCAGCATTTAGATCGGTGTGGTTTGATCAAGCAGTACAAATCAAAAATGTATTCGTTGAAGGTGAAGGCGTGAAAAGACAATTATCAATTGCTATGTATTATCCTCATTTTTCTTTTCCTCTTTCTTTCATGCAGACATATAAATCTTCATAAATAATAATACTCGTTTCTTACAATATAATACTTCCCTCTTATCTTTTGCGTTATCACATTAAATAAACTAACTACTGCACAATTCTTTTCATGTATATGATATTTTTACATTAATTTTACTTATCATTAAATATACATCCATCATCCAACAACATAAAAGCACTTCAATTACAAATTTTGATACCATTTTATAAAGACATTATATATTTATTGAAGGCATTTACATGTCTAAGGAAGAACACTTCAGCTTTCTTTCAACAAAAAAAAAATAAAATATATATATATATATATATATATATATATATATAAAAATAAGTAAACAGATCCGCTAGCCTTTAATTGTACAACAATTGCAAACAGAATAGTAACTAAATCGGAATATATTAATATGGTTAACGTTTAATTCTAACTTTTATTTATAAAATATATGCAGAGAAGAAAGTACCAAATAATTGCTGATACAATAAAACGTAAGGTACATCACTAACAGAGGCGCATAGAAGATCATATGTAAAATTTAATAGTTGACCTTAAAACCAGAAAAATAAGTTCATCGAACGTAGTCGTTCATGTAAAGTGCGGTCAGATAATTTTTATAAGATATTCCGGCCAGAAAATACCAAAAGACAGGAAACTGAACATACCGATAAAGCGTACTTTTCTAGTGCGGATATGCGTACTATAAATATACAGTGCACAACGACCTTATATATACATATCATTCAAACTCAGCATTGTCGTGAAAACTTCGTGTTATGACAACTTCTCTCCATCAACAACGACAATTCATCGATGCTTTGATTATTTTAAACGTGGTCCTACAGACGGAAAGTAATGTAGTCACCATTCCGCATAAAAATTTAGGCAGAAGAAACCAGTTTTTCAAATGAGTAGCACAATTGCATGAAATCAAGTTTAAACTGCTATGCTCTCATCCACCGTACTCTCGATGTCTGGTCCCTAGCGGCAGTTAATTGTTTGTAAATTTGAAAAGGATGGTCCAAAGAATCGTACCTTCAGGGACTTAATAAATCTTCTTATAGGTAAGTACAAATATTATACTCGGGCAAGGTCAACTTTGAGATACCCTACACCACTTCATATACTTTCATGATGAAATGCCTAAAATTATATCTTATAATTTAATAAGCCTTCAACGAAAGCCAAATACGTGGAGCGCCTTGGTTCAAATTAACCAAAATTAATTTTCCCGTCAAAGTGCCTTCACCTACTTTCGTCATAAAGTAGTCAAAATTAAACTTTTCCTATCGCATTCCTATTACGAATTTTGAAGAATAGATCTTTTTCTCATATGAAGGCGTACTTTTCACGAGAATCCTTCTACGTGACGGGGTACAAAAAATACATGTACTTGATCCAAATTTGATAAAATTGATTTTTATATCTAACTACTACTATTATGGATCAGTTCATCTTGCTGCAGAATATTAAAAATCCTATATGAAGACTTATTTTTCGTAAGAAGCGTGATAAGGGAGGGGGCTGAAGGCATCAACCCACCTAACCCAAATTTTTTATATTTCACAAAATTGTGAAAATTGTAATTTTTACTCCATATGACGAATGTATCGAAATCAGGCGTTACAGTGGTACTCTAGGCCTAGAAATTAAAGGCTAGATAAATAAATGGCTAGACATCAGACAGGACAGACATGCTTAAATTGATTCCGTAAATGATCCGATCGGTATAATAATAGATATAGGTTTATCTTAAGTCCTTCTGCCGTCCGCTCGGGCATAATACTTCCTATAACACAAAGGGCATCAAAGTGTTTAGAGAAGCGCTTGAATGAAACCATATTAATAAATGAAGACGAAATTTTTTGCAAGAAAAATGTTTTTTTATTACTTAGTTCTAGGAATAATTGGTATTATATATAAATATGTAATTGACATGGATAGATTATATCCATTTGTAGATAGAGAGATAGATATAAGACATTCACGCCTACGAGCGAACATAATGAAAAGTAAGGAATGTACCCAACCCCAACAAATTATTGACCCACATGCAGACAATGTGTTTACGTGTAGGTTTTTAACAAACAGGAAAAAAAAAAAAACAAAACAAAACAAAATAAAAAAACTTGCATGTATCATACATACATACATACATACATATATTCATTTATATTCGCATTCATTTGTACGGGATACAATGTACTTTGTGCTCAGCATTATAAACATGCATCTTATTACAAAAAAAAAATAAAAAAAAAAAAAAAAAAATAGAATATATAGAAGAACACCTTTACCGTTTAGCTATTAATGAAACAAAGTTTCAGAACATATCGAAAAAAACAACGAAAAATTATAAATGGTAGCCATAATGCGCATAAAATTCGTAAATTTATGGGATGCAATGCGCATAAGTCCACCTACCTAGATACATAACTTAAACCTGTTTCTTTCAAGAAAAAAGAAATTATTTCAAAAATGCATTTGTTATTTTCTATATTAGTCTTGTTACGTTCATATATCTTATATATAGTTAAAGAAGGCAGACTTACCCGATTTTGATTTGACTATAGTTGGCCGTACACTTTCCATATCCATATCACTGTCGAAACCAAAACATCGGAAGCGTACGTCAGCATAACTTTGCATTTTTCTTATTCCAAGGTCTATTAGACAAACAAAAAAAAACACTAAAAAGATGATGTATGGAAATTTCTCAAATGACCGATATTTCTGATTGTCTCCCTATTTGCTTTCGCTTTTTCGCTCTGTCACTCTCTTACTCTCCCTCCTTTTCACTCTCCTGCTATCACTCAACCAAATGGAATCGAAACCAATATGTAAATTATCACCCGTTAGTTCGTCTAATATATTTGTATATAGGTGTGCATGTATTATCAATCACTTAAAAAAAATTTTTTTGTACATATAAATAAAATGCGAAAATGTTTTTTTTTTGTGCCAGTAATAATTTCAATAAGTAAAAGAAATATTAATAAATCGGCTAATGGAAAACACTAACTAAATATGCGCTCACTTTGTTCAACCGTCAAGTGTTAATAAAACACTAAATTTTCATATGCTTACAAAATTATTAATATAAAGGAGAAATGTAGAGCGAGAGATAGATAGAGAGAGAGATAGAGAGGGAATATATATGAGAAAATACAGAGAACTAAAGAAGGTGTTACCAGATGTTACACTTTTTAGATGTGACGAATTTCATTAAATATTTTCATTAATGAAATGGATACAACATTGCTAACATTGAATAGCGTTACATAATCTCTTCGTTAGCATAATGATTGAAATATAGCGAGGGTCAAAGAAGTCATACTCGTTTGGTAACGTTTGGCGTATGGATCGACTTAGCATCATCCATACGCTTATTTTGAATACGGCAGAGAACAGCAATCCAAGAAGATTCTAATAATAATTTCTTTCATTTCGTCATCGTGTACTACTCCACAATCGTTACTCTTGCATTTCAAGGATTTTAATAAACAAACAATAAATGTTCTACGCAAAAAATAGAATTTACTAATGCCTCTTCTTAACTTCTCGTTAAGTTAACTTAGTTGAATAAAAGCATCTTTGCCATTGCAGACGTTCTACAACGTTATGCGTACAACAATGCGAAATGATAAAGCCGTGTTTGTCTTGGAAGACGAGCGAGTGTATGTACATTGTTCAATATTTTATTGATTGAAATTCAACTAAGCGAGAACAGCAATTGCGAGTTTTTATACCCTACATCATCTATGCTATACGGCATATTAACTTTGTGAGGATATATACAACATCCAAGACAACTTAAGCTAGACTGACACTTTGTACAGAATCACTTTCTGAATCGATTTACACTTGCCTGCATATTCGTCTATTTGTCCCTTCATGTCTGTCTTGTATTTTTATATTCGATCGCCTGTTTGCAATTTTTGAGATATTTTGATGAAGTTTCGTACACGAACACTATTAAAAATGGCTCGGATTGGACAATATTTTCGATTTCTTCTACATCTTATTTTGAGAAGCCCCTATATGAAAAACTACAACTGATAGTTGTATTATAGTTGGGCAAGGCCGACACTTACATATTCTACATCAGTTCGCCTAATACAATCATTTATTCATTTTCGTGATAGATAGAAAAGCCCCCATATTGAAGGATACTCAAAATTTCAACTGACATTTAATGCTTTTATCTAAAGTAATAAGTGTAATACGTCATGGGAAGAATATTTCCTTAAAGTCTCAAGTCAATCGTGGTCAAAGTGTCTCGTTTTATTTCATCCTCAAACTGGAATCACTTTCTTCCTAAGATTCTATTTTTGAAGTCGGTCGATTTCTCAGACACGACACCAGCAATTTTTTATAAAATTCCTCCTGGATACGATTGGCTGGCTTAAGCAATTAAACCCAGCTTTTTTTTTTTTTTTTTTTTTTTCTTAAACCATAACTGACTTTATAAGGCAATATACACGGTATACGTAATATGTAGTGTTTATATAAATGTATGAATCTTTCATGAATTACTTTATCCAACTTGGAAATGCTTATTTTTTAAAATTTTTCATTTTTATATATATGCAAAAATGTGAACAAAATAATTCTTCTACTATGTTAAATAAAAAAAAGTAATAATAATAAAGGAAACATGTATGCTTGCTTTGTCCTTAAAAATCCTTAAAGTTTCTTGATATGATGCCCTTGTGATCATTCACAAATAAATTCATTCTGTTTTTTTTTTTTGATCAAATTCTGTATCATCTTTATCTATGGCCTTTTATTGTTCATCGGGTGGCTTATGGATGTTGGTGTTGTGGAAACTTGCCGCTTTGAAAGCGACAAGGCTATTAACCCATTTTGGGCCATCTTTGAATTCTGGGAATCGTTGGCCTGTTAAATATGATTGCATCAATTTGAATAAGGAGTAATCGGAAGGAGCTAGGCCTGGAGAATGTGCGGCGTGCGGTAAATGTTCTCAGCCTAAGCTGTCAAATTATTTCTTTTATTGCTTTTGCTTGCCGCGGACGTACTTATGCGAATTTTATCATTTTCAAGGCAAACCTTTTTTTAGCGATTTCGTAAGTTATCTCGTTTTCGCCCTAAACTAACTTTAACATTTTCGTAAGCTCAGTTGCAATTTTTTCGATGCAGTTCTCTCTCTCTCTCTCTCTCTCTCTCTCTCATCCATCTCTTCAATCTTTATTATGCACTAAACGGCAGCTTGTAAACAAATGAAACTTACATCGTTCAAACATCAATACCTAAATTAGCTACAATTGAAAATTCGGAAAAATTGAACCCATCAGGTATGTTTTATGAAGCAATCAATTTCAGCGGAACGAATTTATTCGTGCACGCAATATAACAAATTACATACACGCATGTGTGTTTATAATCACATGAATCTAGGATGTATAGGATGTATACGTTTTACATTATTACAAATTGTTGTTGTGCGAGTGAATGACGTATTAAAGAGAACTAATAACAAGAGGCGCCAAAGTGGAGTCGATGCGAAATTTGTGCATCAGTTTCTGTTATCAATGTTTCTATCAGCAAAGAGACCTGGATACGCAGAGGCTCGAAGAAATGTTTCAAAATTAGAATTAATAGAATCTCAGGCATTCTTGATATTGCTAGACATTATTAACAATAGTAGTAGCGCTGTTAATTAACAGACATTTAATTGCTTACATTCTCGTTAATTGTGTGGGAAAAAAATCTGCTAATGGTGTCTCGATACAACCTAACTCTGTATGAAACCTTTGTAAAGCGAATATATATATATATATATATATATTTTTTTTTTTGTAATTCTTCGTCCGATTATCTTTATTTAATTTACTTATTATTTATTATATATATATATATTTATTAATTTTAAATGACATATATTTGCAATTTTCCATACTATAAAATGAGTTATTATACAAAGTAAGTTAACAATTTTTATTACATACCAGCTTCCCTAAAATATATTCCAGTGTTATGCCTCATCACTTTTTTAATTTACATATAGTAATGTACTCAAAAATAATTATAATATATATACATTGAACACAAATGAATATAGGCTTAGAAAATGAAAACTTTCTCCTTAATCCTAACTTACGAAAGTTGAACTGTTTATCAATTTTCCGATTAGTATAATCTAAATAGGGCTGCTTTCGGTCCACGAATTTCATATTATTCAAATTAAGAAAATTATATTCGATCGTTACCGAATCGCATCCCAACACCTATCATTGTTATCCTAAAAAAAGACTTAAAAAATAAACAAGAACTCAATTTTCATACACCATAACACTGGATAAACGCGGTTGATTTTTTTCTATTTTCAGAATAAAAGTGGAATTTTTATATGGTGTATGTGTTCTACTCTATGAATAACAGGCAAAAAGCAGGGAAAGCTAAGGTATTCATGGTTTTTGTTACGTACGGATGGGTGCGTTATAGGCGTGTCCTTTGATCGCTTTAGGTGATTTTCAAATTCTTTTGCAAATTTCTAGGCGCTGTCTTAACTACAGATACTACAAAGTTGGATTGGCGGGCGACTAATCAGACAAACAGACGGAAATGCTTAGGTGCATTCCGAAGGTGACGCTGGCCAAGAGTATATATGCTTTAAGGGGTTTTTGAAATCTGCCTGCCGGCGTTATAAAGGTATTGAAAAAAAAAAATCAAATTTCGGTACACTATAATATTGAGTGGTGGTGGTCGTTACAGATACTGATACATCGCCCACAGAATATACGTTCAAATTTTTTGTAGATTTATCCGCTGCAGTTTATGAGTAATGAGCAAAAAAAAAACAATTTTTTATTCCCTTTGAAAAACAAAAGTGTTCTCAGTTTACGCGGCACTACCGACATATCCTTCAATCGATTTTGTCCGTTTTCCATATGAACCTGTGCGCATGAACTTCCAAGGTTTCTAGCAAATTTGAAATCGATAGCTTCATTTTTGCGGCCAGAAAAATGTTTACAGCAAACATTGCACAGACGGACGGACGGACGGACGGACGGACAGACGGACAGATAGACAGACGGACAGATAGACAGGCGGACAGATGTACATGCTTAAATTGCCTCAATATTTGATGTTGACTAAGAATATATGTATACTTTGTGGGATCTCTGAAGCTTCCTTCTGGGCGTTTTTAACTGTTTGATATTCCTCAACCTTCGATCATGGGTATAAAAACATTTCAAATTACTTAAGTTACAATCATTTCTCTAATGTAATTTTTTTTTTAATATAAAAAATTCCCTCCTAATCCTACATAAAGTATTTTCAGTGAAATTTAAGGAAACAATTAATGAAGAATTAATTCTTCGATATGAAATAAACGACAAGACGAAAAGAAGGTATATTTACTCTTAAATCCTTTGCTTATTATTAATAATAGACTTTTTTTCCTCATACAAGCAATGAAAATGAAAGGGCTAACAATTAAATTTGTACTGTGGAGCAGAGCTACTGCCGTATAACAGAAACATCAAAAGTTGGGAGATCTTGTCATTTGTCTTGGCCTCTGATAATCTCGTATGCTTGCGTATATCGGCTCCTCAACTTCGTTGCAAAACCGATAGCATCAAGTAAGTAAAAAAAAAAAAAATCTATCAAAGATAAACACACAAACAGTATTTAAGAATACGTTCTACAAAAGCTTATAGAAATCTCTTATACATATGAGAGCGATTGGGTCACATAGCTAACACGTTTCATAAAATAAGTGAAGACATATGTGAAAGTATTTGCTTACGGCAAAGTTTCACAGCATTTTTTCATGAAAATCCAAATATTTTCTTTTATATATATTAAGTGGACTTTATTAAGCCATTAAATATACGCCATTTTGATTAACTCCTCATCATTTTTCTGGTAAAATCGCTATGTCATCAGCAAAGAAATTCTGTGGTGTCTGAGGCAGAAAATGAGCAAAGTGCTTTCTATAGAATTTTTCGAAGTCGGCTTTATATCACTAAGAGTATCCTTCGGAGAACCATGAAAATTTCTTCGCCGAACTCGTCAACTTTTGTCAACATTTGAGATTAGGTTGATGGGAAATGATCAATTTTGCTTTGGGTGCTTTAATCACACTAGCTGTGACAGTGGGAGGTGAAGTTAAACATTCGGTTACGTTGATGCAGCTCATTATGCGTGGTTCCCTTTCAATTCGACCAAATACGAGACGTTACTGTACGTGGCATTAATCCCAGCTTTGCCACCTTATTCACAGATTATTTGCCATAAGCCACTTTTCATTGCCTGCTGTTATCAATCTCTTCGTAAGTGTGTAGATTTCGTTCCCAAATTTATGGTCAAGTATGAAGCTTCTCTTCGTAACCAGCCTCTTCAAAACTCAATTCAAAAACTCGTCGTTAAAATCAATGTTTACTTCGACAGGAATGTCTTGCTGATCTTTGTCAAATTTTGGAAAACATTATCGACACGTTGTTCTTCTTATGAGATTTGGCGACTTTCGAATATATGATGAGTGTATCTTAACACACATTGTTCTTCTTATTTACTTTTGGGATCTGACGACTTTCGATATATATATATATACATTAATATATATATACATGTATATGTTTCTCTTTCTCCCTTTTATCTTTTCTATCAATTAAGTGTTTTCTTGTTTTTAAGATTATTGTGAATATAAGAAAATAAAGAACGTTTACTGCACAGGTGTTCACAGAAATGATCAAAAATTTCGATTAAGATATCTAATCACATTCTCAAGTATTGATTGAATAGCCGAAAAGTTTTCTTTAAAGCAATAAATTTAGTAAAACTTAAGCAAATTGCACAAATTTTAGTTTTTATTAATTTTAGTTCTTGTTGAACAAACATAAAACTCGTTTCATTCATATTAAGAATAGTTGTTAGCATCGATGGAGTCTAAAAATGTTTTAAAGCAATCCCGTGTAATACATTTAAGAATTTTCAAGTATTCTCACTGCTCTGTCTTCACAAAAATATTCATTTCTTTAATCATAATAATAAGTCAATCTTTGGTTGCATCGAAAGGCAATTGTATTTGGTATGGACATAGTCATCAGCAAGGTGCTCATTGGCTAAATAAATCGTATAATGGTACAGCTTTAATTTTAAACGATACGAATGCCGCAGCAATTTTCCAACATCGCTGTCCATTAATGTATAATGAGTACATTAGTAATAGTTCCAATGGTGGGTGAGCTTATCAAAAATAATATATATATATATCTAAAGTAAGAAGTCCTCGACAATGTACAACTTTGATATCGAAATTATTGAAAGAAATGATTATTGCACACACTTCGTCAAGAGCGCCTCTCATACATCATCATCATCATCATCATCATCATCATCATCATCATCATCATCA
>NW_023998414.1:32308344-32370655 GCF_014805625.2 Glossina fuscipes
CATCATCATCATCATCATCATCATCATCATCATCATCATCATCATCATCGTTTCCGATACTTACGCCGACAGTGTGAACTGTTGCGTCTTTCTATCAAACCCATGTCCAAACCCATGTAGCAAACAAAATTGCCAGCCAACAAAGTGGATTAGCGTTATCAAGAACTTTTACAAATGGGCTTCATTTGTTAACAAAAAAAAAAAAAATCATACAACTTAATGATATTATGTAAGAAATTGTCATATCAAGTCAAGAACCGATCGTTGTGTCCAATTCGAACATTTGTTTTTCTTCTATTGACAAATAAACCCAGGCAAGTGGGGAGGGTCTTATCCATGACAATGATTTCGTCAAGAAAATAGTTCTCTTTCCTCATATGGCTAACAGTACGTCGGGCTTTTTGGGTTTTGTGGATTTTGAATTCGTAAGACGAATACGATAGCCAGCAAATGATTTGCAGCGAAAGGCTATTCACTTCTAAAATTTTTACATCTTACGTAAAGGGAAACATAATGAAATGTATACCATATCCAGTTTATTAGAAGACATTTCATTCTTCGCCCATTCACGCTGAACTTGTTAAATAAAATTCCATTCTTTATAATTAAATTTCGATTTTCACATTTGACTCATACGAACACTTTTGGTTATCTAATGAAATCAAATCGTAATTATGCAATAGATAGTGTTTTGCAAATTTCTTCTTATAAGACCATTCCATCACGTTACTTAACGTTATCTGATTTCGGTATATTCGTGTCAACTCAATTATGACGCATTGTCAATCTGAGGAAATTTAATTACCGTACATATCACTATTGGAAAACTAATGCTATTAAAGGGTAAGCTTCCATTATAAGGACAAACAATATTCACTAAGTTCAGTGCCGTCTTAGACGTAGAAATCGCGATTGGCTATGGCCTAAGAAAACAAGTTAATTTCCATAATATGTTCTTCGAAAAAAACTATAGTCGAAAATAAAGGCATTTTTCAAAAGATTTTCTCACAGATTTTCTTATGATAACACTCAGCGATTGCTTGCCGAAATCAAACTTCTCGACTAATATACACAAATATACACGAAATCTTTCATAGTAAGAGAGAGCAAGTGAAATAGTTTAGAAGAACCCGTTTTTACTAACTTACTCCATCCAAATATATCGATTATTTAATACATACAGACGAACAAACCTACATTAAATAACATTAATTCAAAATTTGATGTTAATTAAGAATATCGGTGCACTTTATGGGATCTCTGAAGTTTCCTTCTGAGCGTTACAAATCTTTTTAGCAAGATGAATATGCGCCTCATCGTTCGGTGATGGGTATGCAGCAAAAATAATTTTATTAGGTGCTCGCATGAATTTTGATCATTGTTTCATGATGAGTTTGAAATATGACTTTACATCATTTTCTACTACTGTCCGGCAACATGGCGATAACGTGTTGAAAGAGACAGATTGGTTTAGAAGAGATCCGATCATCGACCCAATAAAACCGCGTGAAGCTGTTTTTGATCTTCTGAATTCCATTATTTGTTTATTTGAAGCAATCTGTTGTTGAAGCCCACTAGACATTTTCGGAGGCTTGTGATGATGCTGCTTCATCATATCCCAATTTTGAGATTTCGGATTTAATCGTTTAAAAGTGGCGACACGAATTGCCTGAAAATGCCATTTTTTGGCCACTTTTTGCAAGAGTTATTCACGATACATTGTTGCTGCTCGAAAGGGAAGTTTTGGCACGCCCGGCTTGCACACCAGACATTGCGCCTCCTGATTACTACTTATTCAGATCGGTGTAGCATTGCATGGCTAGCACGCAAATTTGAAAAAGTGCGAAAATGGTTCGGTAGTTGGATTGCTGCCAAACAAACACAAGCTCTTTCGACATGATATCATCATGTTGCCAAAAATATTGTAAAATGTTGTAGAAAATGATGGAAACGATTATGATATATATATATATATATATATATAGTGTATCAATGCCCCGCGGAAAATGCTTTTTCAAAATGAAAAAGTGATCAAAACTTTTGCAAATACCTAATACATTCTACAGGGACGTCCATAACACTAGTCCCTCCAAATGTAGTTGCAAGGTTCTTTCTATAGCTACAGATTGAAGCAATAGATTTCTTAATGTTCCGGTCCGTATATGGCAATTGTATGACCGAAGCCAAATTTTGGAAATATTCTGATTTTGTTTTTTTGTTTTTTTTTTTTTTTTTCTTGACTTTAGTGTGATATAGTGTTGGAACAACTTTAGAATTACTATGGAAATAGGTGTTAGGTAGAATAAAAAAATTTCACTATTACATTCACACATAATTTTGGCCGTAGATGTGTAAAAGTGTAAGATGTTTATATATTTTCATTTCAGATTCGCTAGCATTATGTTGTGATGCGGATCAGATCTCTATCATGCATCAGGGTATGTCTCAAATTGATGGGATTTATTCGCGTTGTCCTACATGCAGTTTAAATATGGCTTTAATCTTTTGTTTGATGAATTGTGCACAAAATCAAAGTTTATTTTTAACACCTTATCTCGGTAATCATAGTACCGAAGGCAGTTATGTGAAAAGCATTGATTATCGTATCGAAGACAAGGCCGCTGAAAAAATTTACAATAGCTGTAAAGGTATTCAGCATTCACAGACGGGCCGACCAGCTATGGATTTAGCTTGCGGTTCATTCAATGCGCGCACCTGCAATCACCGTAAATGGTTTAATTTTATGGGCGACACAACAATTAATAATTATGTTCCATTTCCCATTAATTATTCATTTTTCAATGAATCCTTCGATGACCAATACCTTTCACTATATCCGCTTGATTGCTCACAAGGTTACCAAAAATCTTATGCCTGCGCCTGTATTGATTGTCCTCACTCTTGTCCAATAGCCGATGCACCCATATCGCATATAGATATATTCACTTTTACTGGCCTATATGGTATTCTCGCTCTTATCCTGATTCCCCTAATTGCGAATTTATGTTCCAAAGTTAAAATTCGAGCAAATTTTGCAGGCTTTAGTCGATTGAACGATGTATTCTACAATGGATTCAAGTTTTGGGGCACTTTTTGTGCTCAACATCCAACCCTGATTTTAGCCATATGTTCATGGATAGTTGCAGGACTATGTTATGGTCTGCATTATATGAGTATAATCACAGATCCCGTTGAAATGTGGGCCGGTCCTAACAGTCAAAGTCGCCTAGATAAGGATTATTTTGATTCATATTTTGGACGCTTCTATCGAACAAATCAAATATTTATTAAACCAAAAAACGACGCCACCGTAAGCATGAAGCATACATTTGTTCGCATATAGAAACTAAATAAATTGTTTTTTAATATCTCAGTTCAATCACACTACATCGAAGGGCAACGTAACATTTGGACCTGCTTTTGAAAAAAAATTTCTTACAGAAGCTTTTAAACTACAGGAAGCTATCGAATCATTGGGTATGGACAAGGAAGTCGGTCTAGATAAAGTTTGTTACGCACCACTTATGCATCCAGAAGAGAAAGCTACTTTAAAGGATTGCGCCACTCAATCGCTATACGGATATTTTCAAAATAATATGAGTTTATTCGAACAGGAATATCACGACGCCGATGGAAACGTTATCAACTATCTAAATCATTTAGAGGAGTGCTTGAGGTAAGTAAGACATTGAAAGACATTGTCTATATATGCTCATTATAATCAAAAACGCATAAATATATATATATATATATGAAGGGTTCCAATGCTAGAAAATTGTTTTGGTCCATATGGTGGCCCCATTGAGCCGGCTATTGCAGTTGGTGGTATGCCTATGCTAAACAAAAATAACGCAGAAGAACCAAATTATTTGCTTGCTAACGGTCTAGTGTTTACATTTCTTGGTAAAAATCCTAGTAATGGGGACTTACTAGAGCTTAACATGGAATGGGAAAAGCTATTTATACGTTTTATGAAAAATCATACAAGCGACTTAATTGATGTGGCGTTTTCAGCGGAACGTTCAATACAAGATGCAATTGAAGAATTATCGAATGGAGAAAAGCTTACAATAGTTATTAGCTATATGATGATGCTCTTATATGTAACTATCGCCTTAAGTCGGCTGCATACCAAATTCAAAGATTGTCTACTTGAATCGAAAGTAATGTTGGCCACGGGTGGCATTTGCATTGTACTAGCATCTGTGGTTTGTAGCCTTGGCTTTTGGAGTTATATGAAAATACCTACGACAATGCTGGCCATGGAGGTTATTCCGTTCTTAGTCTTGGCAATTGGCGTTGATAACATTTTTATTATAGTTCACACCTATAATCGTTTAGATCGTCAAAAACACAATAGTTCACATGGAGCGATTGGTGAAACCATGGGTCAAGTGGGACCATCAATATTACAAACAACAGTGTCAGAATGCGCTTGTTTTGGCATCGGCTCGTTATCGGATATGCCGGCAGTGAAAACGTTTGCTATGTACGCTGCCGTTGCCGTACTCGTCGATTTCCTTTTGCAAATCAGCGCATTCCTGGCTATTATGACATTAAACGAACGTCGCCAAGAATCGGGACGTCTTGATCTATTATGTTGTTTCACCGTAGATACTAAATCGAATATGACAACTAGTAACGCGAATGGGTTGCTGGAGAGATTTTTCTCAAAATTTTATTCGCCATTTCTATTATCCAAGTGAGTAGATAAAAAATTATATTCGAATGTTACCGTAAATTTCAATTGCGAACATAATATTATAGAAACGTTAAATTGGTCGTGCTGTTAGCGTTCTTCGTCATTACATGTGTTTCGTTAGCGTTGGCACCGAATCTTGAAATCGGATTAGAGCAGGAGATGTCAATGCCGCAGAGCTCACATTTAGTGAAATATTTTAATTATATGCGTGACTTGCTGTCAATGGGTGCTCCAGTATATTGGGTACTAAGACAAGGACTTGATTACGCAAACCGAAGTCAACAGAATTTAATTTGCAGCGGTGTCAGATGTAATAACAATTCACTGTCGATGCAACTATATGTTCAATCGCGCTATCCTGAAATGTAAGTGTGGACGCAAGCATGAAATATGTTAAAGAAGAGAACAGTTGTAACTGTTAATATTAAAACTTTTTGCATAGAACTCATTTGAGCCGACCTGCCTCATCTTGGCTCGATGACTACATTGACTGGTTGAGCGTAGACGAATGCTGTAAAATAAATATAACAAATCAGAGTTTTTGCCCAAGCAGTAAATTTCCCAATAATGATTATTAAATATATATATATAGCAAGTATATATATGCCATTACAGATTCAAGAGATGAAAATTGCATTCCGTGTCCAAGGCAATTTGAAGAGGATAGATTGCGACCTACATCGGGCACATTCAGAAAATATGTTTCGTATTTTTTAACTGATTTACCCAATGCACAATGCGCTAAGGCGGGTGGAGCTTCTTACGCTGACGTAAGTCTTTGATGGAAATGCATATATATGAATTAATGTTAATGTTTTTTTTTTCAACATAGGCCGTTATTTATACTTTGGATGAAAAGGGAGATAGTACAGTTCTCGATACATACTTTATGGAATATTCAACTGTTGCCACAACGTCTAGAGAGTTTTATTCAACCGTACGAGAAACTCGTCGAATAGCCAATGATATCAATCAGATGTTGCTTGAGAATGGTGTAAATGCCACGATTTTTCCTTATTGCATATTTTTCATTTATTATGAACAGTATTTAACGATATGGCAAGATGCATTATTTTCATTAGCAATGTCTTTATTGGCAATATTCGTAGTGACTTTGTTTATCACTGCGTTCGATTTGATATCGGCTCTCTTAGTCACCGGAATGGTTTTACTCATATTGATTAACATGTGTGGTATGATGTGGATTTGGAATATTGCATTAAATGCCATTTCGTTAGTTAATTTAGTTGTCTGTATGGGTATAGGTGTTGAATTTGTCTCACATATTATAAGAGCGTATAAAAATGCTGATGGCAGCAATCAAGAACGAGCTCAACATTCTTTAGCCTCTATGGGTAGTAGTGTATTCTCTGGGATCACATTAACAAAATTCGCTGGAATTTTAGTCTTGGCTTTTTCGAATTCAAAAGTTTTTCAAATTTTCTATTTTCGTATGTATCTGGGTATTGTCTTAATTGGAGCTGCGCACGGCCTAATTCTATTACCGGTTATCTTAAGCTTTTACGGACCTAGACGTTCTTAATTAATCTAAAAAATCTAAATATAGATAAATACGCATCTCCTTAACAACATATGTGTCTCAAGTGATTATAAAAGGGTTAGCAGAGTTGCAAATTCGAATAATGTGGATCTCTGGCTATTCATTATTTTGCTACAATCCGTATCATTTAGAAGACGGAACATGTCATTGAATAAACTCAATTTTATTTATTTAATAATATTTAAAATACATATATAGGTAAATATTCGAAAATGTATGTGTGTATTATTTGGCGATATTAAAGGGCTAAAGCGCCATTTTGACAGTCCAAAATAAAGTCCAATTATTTAATAAATTTTTTTGGTATGGAAGATATGGAAGCATACCATTAAGTATCAAAAAAATGTACGAAATACTTTTGCAAAATTTCTACATACACACACACACAACTTCTGCAAAAAACTTTTCTTTCGAAAAGCAAGGAAAATTGCTCTCAATTTATCTAGCACTGTAGGCGTATCCTTCAATCGATTTAGCCCATTTTCAATACCAACCGTCGTGCAAGAGCATCGAATCTTGAAATCTATTGTTAAATTTTCGCGGCCAGGAGAATGTTTATAACAGGAAATGCTTAAACCGATTCTAAATTTGATGCTGATCAAGAAAAAATATACTTTTTGGGGTCGCTTCAGAGAACTTCCTTCTAGGCGTTGCAAATATTTGGACTAAATGTGCATACCCCTCGTCCTTCGGTGATGCGTATAAAAATAAATATTTAATGTAAATGTTAATAGCTGGGCAAATACGATTTTTTAAGTGATTGAAAAATATTTTAATAAAAATGTTCAATTTTTACCACACTAGGTATTCTTTATACCCAACATCACCTGTGATACAATGTACATCATGTGCAAGCATGTGCGTACGGTTGCAACACGCAATAAATTTTAAAGATTTACTTTTATTATACCGATCGTTTCACAATCACTTTCTGAATCGATCTAAGCTTGTCTGTCTGTCTGTCCACTTTGTCTTTTTGTGTTCATCCTACATATTGCAATTTGCGAGATATTTCGATGAAATATGATAAATCAATATGCTTAAGCAAAATCAAATGTAGGGCGTTTAGTAGTGCGCCGCGTACCACTATACTGTTTTCACTTAGTCTTTAATAAATAATGTCTAAATTTTACTTAAATAAAAATTTCCTACGTGCTTCTCGTCTTCAGGATGTTATTCTAAATGTGTTGTAAAAAATTCGGATGAGAGGAATGAAAATTATTCGAATAATTTGTCGATTTGAAAAATCGTATTTAAAATGGACGATGGTATGTTATAGAGAGTTCCTAACATACTTTTACTCTTCATTTTCCCATAATCTCTTTTATTCTCTTCTTTCGACGATTTCTTCGCAAAAGAGCATCTTTCGCTGCATCTGTCGAAGACAGAATTACACGTTTTGCATATTACTTGTGGCGAAATGACAGCCGTTAAAGGGCAAGAAAATTAGTGGTTCCATAATCGTAAGACTTCATTCTTGGGAGAAGCTTTTGAAAGCATCCTAACTGCTCTCAATCTCATATCTATTCAACGGTCGTATCAATGAAGCTACACTAGTGAAATGCATTCACATCATATGTTTGTTGAAATAAACTTCCGTGAAAACTGCTTAATTTTGTTGAATGCGAAATTTCTTAAAATGTTGAAAGTAAATAAATAAAGATTTGCGGTATTTTACCTGACGGAGTCATAAAAAGACGACGTCTTATATGGCTCGTGCTTGACGAAAAGATTAACAACAATTCTCGGGAAAAGTAACAGATAAAAGGATTAACAAGAATATCAGAATAATATATGATGAAGGTGAAGGACGGCTTAAAAAAGGTAACGGAAACAGAACATTAATCTAAGGTAAACACACAGTAAAATCGTTGCAGTTGAAAAGAGAACTTGAAGAGAAGTATTGAGGGGTTTTTAAATATATCTTGCAAATAAAATCCACGATATCCTAACATTCACAATCCAGGACTACGAATCTAGTCCTAACAAGAACGACCATTCAATTCCCTACAACACTTCGCCTAGTACGGTTATTCGCGATGTATATTTATGCAAAGATATACTTTTCATGGAAGCCCGCACGTTGGACGATACCCACTCTGTCTGATATCTGTCCCTGTGTGCTTGTGTTCGAGCAGCAATTTTTGAGGTGTTTTGATGAAATTTAGTTCGCTGACGCAAATTTGATCCAAAGACGAACGCTATTGAAAACGATTCGGATTGGTCTGCTTTTTCGGCGACTCCCCATATAACGCCTTATTTTAAAAAGACGCTGAGTAATAGTATTTCGGTATTCTAAGTTGATGTGAAAATTTTGGATCGGCTACGTTAATTGTTTGGATTCGCTCTCATATAACCGTTCATACAAAAACTGAATCTTTATATGGTAGAAAGGTCTAATTTTCAATATTTCATGGTGAAATTAGTTTACAGAAAGTAAATTGACAAAGGAAACAACCTTATCAAGTTTCGGATACTACCGCATATAAGGATTCTCAGGATAATTGGTAATGCTTTACGACGAAAATTTAGTCATGGTAGTAGTTTGACATGAAAATTAAGTGAAGCAAACCCTTTATAAGATTTTTCATGAATAGTAAGCCCTTCAGGTGAAGGTTTAGTATTTAATATCTTAGCAAAAGAGTTAACGGCACGGAATTTGAATTGCATAGGTCAGTTTTTTCGACCCTAACACATATATATGAGGTGACCATGAAAAGCAAGCCCTTATATGGAAAGAAAGTTCACTTTCGAGGTTTTTTGTGACGAAAATGAAAAAATAATAAAAAAAAAAAAAAAAAACATTTGTATGAAGTAAATGAAGTTTGCTAAATTCGGATTACGTTATGCGATGTTTTCGGCACCTCCGGGCTTTCATGAAAAGTATGCCTTTGCATGTAAATAATGCGTAATTTTTGATGTATTATTACCGAAATTATTGAGTAACCTTATTAGGCGAATTGGTGTAGGGTATCTGTTTGTCAATCTTAACCGACTATAATGTTCTTGCTTATTTTGAATTGCATCAAAAAATACAAACTGCCCCTCTTCAGCTTAAAGCTGGACAAAAGTCAAGTGTTGTCAACCAAGAAGGGGTTTGAAAATGATTACAATAATACGTCTGGTCGCAAAGAAGGTACAAATAAAACTAAAATGTCTGAGAGTGAAGAAATGTTATCCCGTTCTGATAAGGAAAAAAACATTAATTTCACAAACATACTGATACACTACAGTCCCAAATACAGCGTTTTTTGACCAAAAATCAATTCTTTACATTTTCATTTACTGCGAACTGATAACCCACACGCCTAAAAACCAAAGCAATTCTTTTATTGTTGTAGTATATAATTTACCGTTATACGACAAATCGTATAGATTAAAATAGTTTGATGCGACTAGCAAAAGGCGCACATTATCTATATAATTATACCAAAGAAACATAAGTTGAATGCTATAAAACATACACCTATCGTTCCAGAAGCCTTTTTATTGACGATTAAAGGCATCGATATCAAAATCAATCGAAATATTGTTTTCTATAAAATTAGTCAAATAATCGGAAATAATGTCATCTTCTTTTAGATATATATATATATATTTTTTCTCAATTCTGCCCAAAGTAAAACATTCTCTTTTGAAATGTATTTTTTGCTATTCCTATCAAATTGTCTTTTCTTTTGCGCACTCTTTTTGGTTAATCTTTTCCGATGGAATGGATGGTGTGAGCCTTTTTCTAAAAACAAAAAAAAACAAAAAAAAAAGAAACCGTTTTAAACAGGTTCATTGCAACTCTGCTTCTGACCTTGCCTTGATCAAGGCTTTTAAGCTAAATCTTAACACAATTATTGTTTCGTGTTACTGCCTTCGAACATCGGCATTCAAATCTTTCACAAAACAAACCTGAGAACAAAATGTTATCCTGCCGGCTGATTTCAATTCTACGGATTATTTCTATGAAAATTTTAATTTCGTCCAACAGAGAAATGTGAATTGAATATCTAAACAATTCCAATGCAACCGCAGGGGTTTTTGGCGTTGCCTTCACTATCTAAACAATTGTATCTTTTCGATGGAAAATTTTAAATACCCCTCTAGACAAAACTCATCATAGTCGAACTGTTTTTAAAACAAGTCCTGGACTCCCTACAAAAGTTTAAAATTTTCAACTCTTACAAATCTTTGTGGAACAGTTTGTCCAGTTTGTTAAAGTAGATTCAGGTAGAATGTCAATAAAAAGAACCCTTTAGTGCGAAATATTAGTTATTAGAAATAATTTCAAGCGTGTCAATGCACACATACCAAAACCATATTGAAACGGCATTTTATCCTACCCGCAAAAAATTATAATGAGTTTAGGAAAACTCAGAGCGGAGATAAATCTCTCTCTGCTTAGGAAAATTAAAGGAAATAGGGAGCTCGCGTCATTGCTACGATTTATACCAGTCGAAATTCACGACCCGTTTAGTTCATCAATGCATAACGATAATCTCACTATAAAACCGTCAGTTTGCGTACCATAATATCAAATTGCTTCTTTGATAGAAATCTGTGGCGGCTCGCCAAATATGTATCAACTCTTAAGGTAGGCAAAGATTTAAACTTTTTGACCAAATTTAGATCTGTAAGCTTATATAGTGTCCTCACAAAGTCAAAGTTGATTTCATGGGTGCGGAGAGGATCCACCACTTAGTTTGCGAAAACATTATTCCGGTCCGCTCCTTTACTTATCAACAATACAGTTCAACCAACATGCTATGAATCGATTATATATTTGCTAACAATGGCTGAGAAAAACGAAGTGAGAAAGTTGTTGTTATGCTCTCTTGTAGGTATACTAAAGCTACTTGTCCTAGTCATGGGCAGTGCTACTCCTGCAATGAAGGGGATTTCTTTCCGGGTAGCTCCTTACCCGTACACAGTCAGGTTACACGCAGTTGAAGATGGTAGAACACATATTTGGCAACAAGCTAATGATTCCTTAACTGTTTCAATTGTAGCACGATTTGATAAAATTGTTGAGAACCTGTCTGCTAAAACCAATCTCTTTCATAATTCTTATGCGACTTTCAACCTAACTTTATGTAAAGTAGCGCTTTCTGCTACCCTGAAGAATTAAAAAGAGCCAAAGCAGAGCGAAGAGCATTTCAATTTATGTACAGAATCATATACGACTGGAAAACTTTACAACAACGCTGTGGAAGAGCTTTTAATTGCTGTCAATCCGGAAGCTTTTCACAATTAATCGAGCAGATCTGTCCCCTAAAAAGCCCTAACCACTTATAATCCTCTCAATAATCTCTCATAGTGCGCCCAAAAGTGGAGTTTATTCTTCCTATAACCTTCTCAAACATATTCAGGAAAAATGCAGACATTTCAAAATAGGTTATTAAGACTGGGCTCACTCCTTCAATTGCAATTCTTACTCTGAGAGCCATTTCTGATCAAATCCACTTTTCGGGAAGAGCACTTCTTCTAACGGCCAGGGCATGGGTTACCATTAAACGCACAAAGCACTTGCTCTTCCACAGAGTCATTCCACTAAATAATGGATTATCGTGCAGCTATACTTATGGCTGCAGAAAGTGTAAATGCATCTTAAACGTTCTGTTGCCAGTATCTACTTCGAAAAGAAATTCCGATAAATCCTGTGTAAGATCACTTTGCCAGGAAAAATTTTATTTAGATTGTTGTCACAATAATATGTTGTTACATAATATACGTCAGTTGTTAATAGTGTTTCTGGTTCCCACGGTAGCGGAACATCGAAAATAGAAGCACTGAGGAATTATCTTCAAGCTTTATTGAACTACGCGTCACTTGGTATGTAGTAAAAATGTCCATTACAAACTGTCGGAAAACTTTTACGTCCTTGACTAAAAAAAAATTTCGTTCAAGCAATGGATCCTTTCCCCACACACCCTATAATATTCAAGTCATCTAAAAAATCTATAAAACGTATGTGGCATTGTCCAATATCAATATTATCGAATGGATCCCCATTTTTCTCATGAACTTTGAGATGATGTTGTTGTACTTATTGTAGATTCCTTGCAAAATTGTCAAGCCCACTTTTAATCGTGGCATGTGAATAAGCGCTAATTTTAGACACTTTTACAAGTGTGTGGTTCCGTCACTGTAACTTAAGCTGTGATAGCGTCGGTTGATCATTGCGAAGCGAACAATGAAATTAATAACAAAATTTCATGCCAATGATGCTCAGATGGTCAGAGGTGCAAGAAAAGATGCTTGAATGATATGAATTTTTCGATTACCTTCTATTTTCAGCGATTCGACATATCTGTCCTTAGCTTGTAGAAAAAGGTGCGGAATAACCGAAGCAACTTTTGTTGGATAAGTTCTAATCCTTGTCTAGGAAATCGATGATTGTGACCACAAAATCACTCTTAGTGAAGAGGGCAAGCCTATCGATAATACATTCACTTTATGGGACCACGTTTCATATCAGCTGCCTACTTTTGATATGAATCACGAAAACATACATGCTGATAAAAGGATTTAATGGGCGAAATCAGGAGAGGCTTGGTATTGAAGGCTTCCCTCAATTAAAAATGCTCTGTAAGAATAATTTTCTTGTGAAACTTTCAGTACATTTTTGGGAGGGTTATTTGTTGTAATCCGCCTAAGTGGCCGAAGGCGAGGAATCTCGACTAGCAACTCAATGGTCGTGGGTTCGAATTTCAAGGACGGTAGAGTTTTTTAATAAAGCCCGATAGACTTACATGCTAGTGCTTTAAGACTTTAGTCGTAGAATTTATTTCTCTAGCGATATTAATAACAACAATAATAATAATAATAATAATATTTGTTGTAGTTATTAAAAGTGAAAAGCAGCGAAAATAACGACAAAGTATCGAATTCGATTTTATTTTTGCAGCGGACGCATCTGGGTAAAGACATAAATCTTAGAAGCTATTCTAAAGCACGGAAAAACTCCAATTTCCACTTTGCCTTATCTTTATACTCTATTTGAATAGAGAAAAAATTGTTCAACTATTTTAATACAATTCACTTTAGCCAAATAAAAAGGTAACCAATTACTGTGACATCCCATGTGGTTAATACTTTTGATATTTTCTTTTTACAATGAAAAACTTTGAATATCGATGGGTTAACACATCACTTCGATCGTTATAGCAAACGGTATTTCTATTCCCCAAAGTTCTTCTCGATTTTACATATATCTGGATGCATTTAATAATATATCATACGGGGGGTGTAGAGTGTATATATATATATATATATATGTATGTATGTATATTCTAAATACATACCCCATGAAACTTTGAAAAATAGAAATGAAAATTTTTTGCGTAGAAAGTCATTTAAATCGATAATAATCGGCTTTTATAGGCATTTATTCAACATAAAATAAGTGTAATACATTTAATATAATGAAAAAATAACGGTTTAATTATTGCATATATAAAAATAGTAAGTAATTTAATCAATTTAAACTTAGCTTTTGAATTTATATAGGACTCAAATTCCGATACAGGATCACTGCCCGCCTTTGTTTAGTAACACTTTTGTCGGTATTTTCTATTTGCTCTGATAATTCTGATAATCGCTGGGTAACGATTTATTTTATCTTCGATGATGTAGAGGACATAAAATACATATGCTATTAATAAATGGTTTTTTTTTTTTTTTTTTTTTTTTTTTTTTTTTTTTTTTTTTTTTTTTAAATCGTTTCGTTGCGTATTCATTTATACCGACGATTATTCATATCTCTGAATATCGTTGATCTCTTTCAATATACAGACCATTTTGCTGGAAAGAGTTGCATAATTTTTTTTCAAACCCAATTAAAAATTAAGTATAGAAGAAACTAAATGTGAAATTATTTATTTATTTTTTATTTATTTATTTTTTTTTTTTTGAAAACTTTCTTTTTAAAAACTACAATTTACATACACATGCACACATAAAACCCATACATTTATTATATTTTTATTATATAAGATAATTATTGTAAAAGAAATCGTACTCCATTGAAAGGAGTCCTTTCGGTAATTGTTTCATTATGAAGTTTTTCACCGTGTATGGTTAGGTAACATCGACGTTTTGGAGCATTGATGTAATTCAATTGTCCGAGAATTGCACTTCTCTTAACATTACACGGCATCCAACCATATACCTGACTTTCTAATCGAGGCATGCCAGAAGGTAAAAATTTATTATATTCTAAACGTTCAAGTAACTTTAAGTAGGAAATGTATTTAATCGGTTTAAGCTGATCACGATTAATATAAAATTTACCAATAGCATTATTAGCTGAAATGAAGTGTAATTGATCAGGGCGATATTAATTGCAAAATTTTCGATAGATTTTTTTTTTTCTTACTCTTCACCGCACAGGGTATAAACGTCTCATGGATATGTATGTATTTGTTTTGTTTATTAATTAATTCCTTTTCAAAAAGATACGGTAACTGATGTCTCGATTCATATTTTTGCCCGTTACCGTTAACCTTACTTTGTTGTTGCTTAGATTTTTCATGATTATTTGCGACAAGGGGTAAACTAGCGCTCATTGCTTATAATACGCTGCTCGCACATGCACCGACTCTATATAACTAAGATTTACGACAATAATGAAAAAGTGATTTACCTGTGTTTCGTGTACTTGTCATATGCTTTCATTCATAATAATAAATACAATATATCAAATAGAGAAACTTTAACTTTAACATTGTTTAGCAATAAAGTTTTATAATCATTTTTTTATTAATAATCTAATTGTGGTTGCGTGCCATTGAACTGGTTGATATTTACAAAAATGCATTTGTCTTTTACAGTCTTTTTTTGTTTTTGTTTTTTTTTTTTTTTTTTTTTTTTTGCTTTTTCTCTTGACTAAGCTGAATGTGTACATGTTTATGTTTAGATTTGTGGATACAACCTTTTTTTTTTTTTGTTTTTTATTATTTATTATTATTATTTTTTTTTTTTTTTTCAAATAGCATGAATAAAAATCAAATATTTGTTATTGGTGGTCGGACTTCTTTGGCAAATAAAATAAAATTTTAGCGTAATTCGATCTGAAACCTGTACAATGCAAAATTAAATTTTGGCAAAAAGAAAACAAGGCGGCTATTATATCTTAGCTACGATATTCCCTATATAGAATTTGCGAATTACATTAAGGATAAAAGTCGCGATAAGCGAAGCGTTCTATAAACTTTTCTTTTGAACATGTTATCAAACCGAAATTAACATTATTATCGATGTATTGAATAAGGGATTGGCGAGTTTTACGCAATAGCTGTTCCATTTGAAATTTTTGCTTATAAGGATTCGTTTTACGCAATATCGTTTGCACAAATCGTGACCACATTGAGTTCGAATAATGGCCCTCGTCTACGCCCTCCGTAACATTTGACGCTAATTTATAATTCAAATTAAGTTCGTGTAAAGCTTCTTGGGAGCTTTTAAACTTATCATCGCGTTTTACCGACACGCGTACTTCCGCTGGATTCGTATCGGTAAAACTTTTCTCTTTTTCATCAGAAATTTTTTGCTGTTTATTGCTTTCAACTATGAGTGATTGCAGCCTTTGAAAGGTATCTATCATACGCTTTTTAAATTCAAGAAAACGTCTTACATGTGAAAATAATGACAATTGCTCCGCATGACTCATATTTTTCAGGGGTAATTCGACAATTTCACTATCGCTAAGCATAGGTTTAAAGCTATCAATTTTCTCGTTAGTGCCATTAAGAAGTAAACGAAAAAGAAACTCCTGCATAGCTGTCGTGTTGACCAACGAACGACGGTAGAGTAATGTTAATTCTTCAACCTTGTCCCGAATGCTTAAGCATGATTCGTTAGTCTCATGCCCATTTAAAACTAATAACGTTTTCTCTATCGTTTCCTTATCGTCCTCTCCTAATGTCTCCAAATTTAAATCGCGTAATAAACGATCGTTTACAGCATATTCCTGTTGGATACTATATAGTTGCCATAATGTTTTAAAAGTGCCTTCAAATTCTTTATGAACACTTGATGAGCCCAATATACGGCTTATATTTTTATCAAACATTCCGAGATTTTTAACGAGTGCAGGTTCCAAGGTATAATTTTGAAGAAACTCGTTTATATAATTTAAAATTTCAATGGGTTTGCTTAGGTTTGGCTTTCTCATAGAGAAAAATTCAAATAAATCTCTGACCGTGAGTTGTTTTAAACCATTTTTGTTAAACAATACGGAGGCATTTTTGATTTGTTCAAAATTTTTTATCAAAGCGTCTGCAGCCAAATTATTATTTTCATCATATATTACAATGTCAACTGACAAGGTCTGCTGATAATTTAAAGATTTCGTCGATTTCTGATTATTACCCTTATTAGGACAATCATATTTTGCATATTTCTTTTTATTCGTTAGCTCTTGATCCTTTTGCACAAGTGATGCTTCGCTGAATTGTTCCAAATCGAGCGACTCAAATATGTCATGTTTTAAATCATGACAGCAATACAACGCTGATAAGTCAATGGGATGTGCTTCGGTATTGAAAACATACGGTCCAGAATTTATAACACATTGCCCATGATTCGTTTCTAAAATATCTCCAGCGGCACCATTGCTATGCAAAAAATTATCCTCATCGAATAACAAGTACAAATACTTTGTAGTTTCAGCAAGAAAGAAAGATTCCATTCGATTCGCCTTCTCATGCGTTATAACATTTCGTATCTTTAAAAAATTTAAAAAAAAAAAAAAAATCATACGCGATTTTGTCGTCAATTTAATTCACAATCAATGAATGAAATAAACTTAGGATAAACCTGAAGGATTTCCCCTTATTGGAATAAGAAATTTTATTGTAAGGAGGAAGAAAAGATAAGTGATTTACTGAACAAGATTTCACGTCTTAAGAAGATTATAGTCGGCTGTGACCGAATCTTTGATACTCATCAGCAAACACAGATGGACAGACGGACTAGAACTTTATAGAATCTCGGAAGCATCGTTGTAAGTCCAGTAGGCGTGGCCAATAATTTTTAACTTTTTTACAGGTTCTGCATAGTCAGCCATAGAATGTAGACGCAAATGCTTATCATTGTATCTGGCGCGGTTTATAAGTAACGAGCAAAAAACATTTTTCTTTTTTTTGATTTTTGAAAACAGAGATAGGGTGAGGTTATGTTTCACTATATCCCTTAACATTTGATTTGGGCAATTTCAATATCAACCTACGTGCGAGAACTTTCAATGTTTTTGCCGAATTTGACGTAACTAGCTTCCTTCCTTTGCGACCAGGGAAATATTTACAATCGACATTACACTGACAGACGGTCACACGAACAAGCGGACATCCATAAATCCGTTTAGAATTTAATGCTGATCAAAAATAAGGTATACTTTATGTGACCTCTGAAGCTTCCTTTTGGGCGTTACAAACGTTTTAACAAAATGAATATACCCCAGGATGAGCACTAGCGATCAAGCTCATCACATATAATAAACTGAAGAAACTAACAAGATATTATGGATAATATACAAAATTCTGTTAGGTGTATGTGTCATTCTATACGACCACAATCTAGCTGAAAGCACTAACAGTCAAAGATTTAAAAGTTTTTCTTAAGACATACTACCTAAAACAGAACAAGGATGTGATTGACAAGAAGATATATGGGAATGCTACAAGGAAAATATTGCAAAATAAAACACATTGTTACTTGTAGGTGAAACAGTTGCATTAGGCCGCATTTTTAAAGGACTTGAGGAAATATTTGCATCAAACTACTAATGCCACTACTACTACTACTACTGTCATTACTACCTGCTGCCAGTGTAGATTACAAGCTCTAGCAAATAGTAGCCCCCAAATTTCGTTAATGCAGAATTTTTTTCAGAGGATGGCCGTAAATATATATATATATATTTATATATATATATGTATACATATGTATGGCTTTAATGACGAAATAGTCGAGTGAAAAAAAAAAACTAAATCTAAATCTACTACGTTTCATTGCATTATACTTATCGGAAACAATCCTTTCGTATTTCGAGAAAATTAACTTCTTAAATAGTACTGACTGGTTAATAGCTAAGTAGTTAATTTCCTAATTATTCCTAGTGGGCTAACCTAGATATGAATTAATGTTGTTGATAAGATAAGTTATAGTCAAAGTGCAGATCCATGCAAATAATTAAATATTAATAATTTTTGTATTCTGTTTGTATGGATAAAATGTATGTGATCGAGCATCGAAGATCGAGCGTCTAAGAAATAAGAGAGAACAAGATCTTTATTCCGGGATTCATGGATTTTGTGATGGACCAATGGGCTGATCTAGTTGATTTTCGAAAGGACTGATATGAGATAGACACATATTTGGTCGATGTATACATTAGCCAAGACTTTAGTATACCGCACAATGCAGAATAGCTCTCTGAGTCGTTCTAAGCCTGTCTGGCCGTCTGGCCATTTTGCATTCTTGTGTTCAACTTACGAACCGTAATTTGTGAGACACCTTGATGAAATTCGGTACACTGACATACTTCGGCCCAAGGACGAACGCCATTGAAAATGGTGCGAATCGGACTACTTCCCATTAAAACGCCTTCCGTCATGTGAATAACTGTGGGATGGTTTAAAATATTAAACGTTGAACTCTGTGTTGGAGATGGCGGTAATATATTTCTACAAAAGCGCATCAATTTGATCCTCTCCTTTGTGAAATTACCACTGTCGTGAAAATGAAGTTATGAGGGTGAATTATCGAGACGAACTCGCTCACAATAGAAAAAAATTGATTTGGAAGACAATTGACATCGAAAACCGTAAAGGATGATCATGTAAAAATGTCGTAATACTTACTGTTGCATATCCACATTTTGTTTTCGCACTGTGTTCTATAGTTCTTAACATATCTTCTCCGATTTCAAGCATAAAGTCATTTTTCGTAGCCCTATATAGGTACATAGCCGACTCTACTAGCTCTGGCCGCAGAGGATAACTTTCCCGGCTAACGGATGCCTCACCGGTAGGTATATTATAAAATTCTGGCAGAAATCCATATTTTCGCCAAACGCTTGCATACTTGGAAATGGTTTTAATAGCGGGACCTATGTCGCCTATTAAACTTAAAAGGCCCGGCCAGAATGATTCCAAGGATTGAAATACTGGCAAGGTAATCTGACCTTTAGTCATACTGGCCCATACGTACCAATCGCCGTGTCTCAGATATTTATCTATAGCAGAATGTGCCTCATGAAACATTTCCAGTAACTCAGGACGTTGCAAAAGTATAGCGCCCTTAACTAGATATTCGAAAAATGAATCGACCCCAGCTCCAATGCCAGAATCTACAGCTGTCCAACGACCCGTTTGCACGTCGATGTGATTTCCAAAAAGGCCTACAGATGAACGGCGTTTCCATAAAGAATATAGCGCATTAAGGGCCACTTCCTCGTAAATTGGGTTCCCCGTTAGGCGCGTAAGCGTACCAAATTCAACCAGCAAAGTTCCAACGCCTGCAGTGCAAGTTATTGAGGTTTCATCCTTTGGCACACCATACATTAAATTTACTGTACCGTAAGGCATCCCTGTCGCTGTATCAAAAGCAGGTAGTAAACGCTTTGCAACATTTTCCGCCATTCTTAATAGGGGACCCTACAATTTTATATATATAATTGTATATAATTATTGCTAAAGTCGCAAAAACTTCATTTTAATACATTATATACCTGGCAAGGCCATCCTGATTCAAGTGTCACGCCCGCCCTTTTTGATAAAAGATGCGCTGACAATAAACCTCCTACAATACGTATATTTGTCTCGAACACGGACACGTTTATATCCTTATCGAAATTCATTTTATTCTCAAGTAAGTTCACCACTCTCCTAAATTCCGTATGGTTACCCATAATAGCTAAAGTGTCGAGAGCATCGATAAGTGTCAATGAATAACTGCCCCAAGTATCTACACCATCGCATGTTAACGGTCTTAATTCATCATAATCTGAAGCGTAACGCAAATATCCATCGTAAGCATGTTGAAACATACGTCGTGCCTCTTCTCTATATAAAATCCGGAGCGAAAATTACTTAATAAATTTATTAAATACGAATTTTTTAAACTGAAATGTACCTTAATTCAAGTTTTCTTTCTTTGCTATAATGTTTTAAAGCACAAGTCGGCGACCAAACGCACGTTAACAGGCTTAGAGTTAAACAAATTATGATGACGTAATAGGAAGAAAAGGAAAATATTATTCGCATGGTGGACAATGAGACGTTCACTTTAATTTATCAACTTATATTCATTAAATTTATAACAAAAATTTGATCATCTGATTAATCGTAGACGTCGGCAAAACAAACGTCAACAGTAAAATATAAACACCTAACTAACTATAAGCGGCGAGAATTGACATTTTTCTAAAAACATAACAAATACATAAACAAGAACATATGTTCATGTGTTTTTACATGGATTTTTCCGAGAGACTCTTAACGTTTTTTAAAGTGACACTTCGCTACTTTGCCCAGAGAATGCTGCCACTTAGTTGCTTATTCCGTTTATTGCATTTTTTTTTTTTTTTTTTGTTTAGCCAGAAAATAAATTTTAAGACTAATGTCTTAAAGCACTAGCATTCTAAGGCTTTCGGTTTTATTAAAAACTCTACCGCACTTGAGATTTGAACCCACGACCATTGAGAGTTGCTAGTCGAGACTCTTGCCTACTCGGCCACTCAGGCGGATAAGTTGTTAATTATATATACATATATTTATGTAAATATATAAATAAGGTAAACATTGTAAATTTAGAAATTAAAGGGCTGAACATAATGTATCTTTATCTATATTTTCGGGATGGTACTTCAACTTTGCCGACTTTTTACGAGCCTATGGGAACTGCCAAATGATATGGTCACCTGATTAGCTATCTTTCATTAACTTTCATTTGCTTCAACGCCGAACCAAAGATAATCTCGTTTCGTTGCATTATGCATCAGTATCTTTTTTGCTATTATTTATTTTGAATCAATAAGGGGCAAGTAGTGGGCAAACTTTACGTTTGTTTGTTTGTGAACAACGACTATATCATACAGAAATAAATAAACAACAAAATTATAAGATAAGATAAATGATCTATGTGCTCGTGGAAATGAAAATAAAAACTGCTTCATTTACCTTAAAAGTCATACATCGGTCGGTCAATCTCATGCCCTCCTTGCGCACCCCCATATATCAAACTATACCACCCCTTTCTTACTTCATGATTTCGCACATGTGTTGAATTCTAAGACACTGCAGCTAGGTGCGACACAATTAAATATGATATGGTAAGGGCTCTTACAAAAGAAGGGAAAATCGTCTTGCTCTGCTCAAAATCGTCAATCAATGTTGGCCTTCCCATGCTTTTCCAGATGAATGGAAGCATATCAAAATAGTTCCGATCTCACTGCTACCTGTCGTCCTATTAAAGATTACAAATTTCAGGATTAAAGAAAAGCTTAGCTCCTTCACTAACGCCCACGATATTATTCGCCCTCGCTCTGATTGAAATACTGATTTTAATGAAGATGATAGTTAATTTCGATCGTTATTTATTATAGTTATTGTTATCGTTGGCATTTTTTTTTTTTTTAGTTAATATTAAATAAACGTATTTTTATTTAATTTTGAATTAAATATTTTTCTTTTTTTTAACGAAGCGTGTATTTGCGTAGTGCATTTGAAAATAGCAGAAGGTGATAGGAATTGGCGTCGTCAACGAGTAATAATGGCTAGCTGTGTGAAAAGTAGGTCCGAAGAGTGGCCGTTATATTTCAAATATTGAAGCTGTGCTCATTGAAAAAAAATCCCTGTTCTCGCTGTTTGTGGAACGCTTTTACACCGGGAAAAATTAAAAGCCGGTCACCGGTATTCATTGTTTTGGACAATGCTATTTCTTCAGCAATGACGTTTACATCGATACCCATGTGCTTCCGTGCACAGAGAAAATTGAAATGAAGGCTAAGGATTTCACAATGACAATGACAACAGCAAAGATCTAATTTCTAATAGTATATAGTGATGAGTTCAACTGCGCGGAACGCTTGTAGAGCTAATAAAACCTACACACTATCTGACAAAATCAGGAAATTTTTTTTTATTTAATGCTCCCGCATTCGGGGATAACAACAACCACCTCGAATACTCCCCGAAAAACGGCACCAAAACGGTCAGGCATTGAATCATGTGAGAGAGTATAACTACTCGCCATAGGTCGGAAGCTGCAATATTATTTTATTGCAAAAGTTTTTCTATCTCTTACGTTCCTCCGATCTGAGCGTGTAGGTAGGTATATCCCAGGATTTTCAAATTTACTCTAGATGAACATAACTCGCGTCTGTTAACTAAATTACGCACGGTGTTCCACCACGGGTTAAGGGAATGCGATGTTTTCGAGTGAAGGTAGCAGAGAAAGTGTTCGAGAATTTTTTGAAAAAAGAGCCAGAATTCACAAAATGTAACAATAATCATCGGTTTGTTTTCGTTTAGTGGAAGTGGTCCGAGTTAGGCCTGTTGTATTTTCCCCCTAACAGAATCAATTTTCAAAGAAACTTTTCATCTTTTTAAGATTTATGTAAAAGAAACAAAATCATATGATTTCACTGCAATGATGCAGTGCAAGCCACATACTCTAGTTGTAGAGCATATTACTTCACTGTATATGCATGCGTTGTGTTTAGCTCGTTAGTGAACTTTTATAGTTGCATTTATCAAAATTTACTACATTGTAGATAGAAGATAGAAGATAATGACAATTGAACTAAACGCATATGATATTTATATCGCATGCGACAAATATTAAGTTCTAATTAATAATGGATTTTAACAAAATCTACCCTAAGCCAAATATACGATGTTATATGTATTCAAAATTGACTCTGAGTCTTTTTATAGTTAGGGATACAAAATATGAAATGTGGACTTTTCGATAAAAGCTTGAACACAGCAGTAATTCCTTAGAAAAAATTTAAATAATATAAAATCAACGCCTTCTTAAGCTTCCGTTTAGAAATATGAAGGTGAAAGTTTGATTAGGTTCACTTTAAATATATTTTATTTCGCTTATTTCTTGGACAAACCGTGCTGAGAAACTATTTTTTCTTGAACTCTAGCCTCTGGAAGACTTTCAAGAAACATTTTAAAACCAAATTGATAATTATGTTGATGTTTTAATTGTCAAGTGGTCAGATGCATCCACATAAATACCTAAAGCTATTCAGATTCAGATTTAAAGTTTGGATCTTGGACCCATATTTCTGGACAATATATATATATATATATATATATATACAATATATATATATATATATATATATATATATATTATACATTTGATAAACTTAATATAAAATATTTCAAAAATTTTGTCAAAACCAAATTTTTCTCACGTATGTACATGCATGTGCATGCAAAAATTCGCATAAACTATGAAAACCAAAATATATCTAAATAATTAAAATACATTGTAACGCATATATGTACGTATGTGCATATATGTAGACAAAGAAAATTTCCCACAAACGAGGATCAATACATTTACGACCTTTGTTGTGGTCAATGTCAGCATTAATTTTTTTTTTATTTTTTTTTTGAATTTCAAATCTCTGCTCGGATGATATAAATTGTCTTTCTAATCTCCCATTACATGTGAGATTACAGAAAAAAATAATATTCATAAATTTCAGTACGTAAACTTAAAGTATGCATGCGATTTCATTTAGAGATGAACTTAAAACGTTTCCATTGTTCTTTAAAGAGAAAAAAATAACAAAAAAAAAAAAAAAAATTCAATTTATGTTTATTGCACAAATATTGATGCCGGTACATTGTTAAATGACTACTATATATGTCACCGTGCATATATAAGAAATTACATAACATTTAATTGGCAATAAACATAAATTTCAAATAAGCCATTGAAAGCAAAAATATGTTCAAATTGTAAAGAAATCATAAGACATCGAAGCATGTATACATTATCAGAAATCGTCTACATCAGCTATTATGTAACAGAGTTAAACGTATCAGGTATTATATATATATATATATATATATGGAAAGGTATGGTTTCAAAGATTGCACTTTTCATTTATGCGTTCAGAAATCGTTTAAAATTTCAAGGCCTTCAGCAATATCGCGACATTGTATTGCGATATTTTCCTTTTTAGTAAACATGGTGGAGTACTTTTCCAATAATCTATAGACTACAATAGAAATGTTCCTATAGTGATATTGAATACACCTCTTGTGTGCGTCCTCTTAAGCAATTTCGAGTGATAACTTTTTATTAGACCAAATTTATTCACCTTAGAAACGTTCTGAAGTAAACTGCCGCTAAACTCCGTTTCAATAAAATAAGTCAATTATTATTCAATCAATTCCAAATTGATATAAGTTCCTTTATTTCATTAGGATCCTCGACGAAGTAAGAGAAGAAAAAAAACTCCGTAAAGGCAAGTTCACACTTCCTCAAGCTTATTGCAATGAATGCAGAAATGTACTGAAATATTGATTTGCCGATATGCGATAATAGGCATTTACACGAAATAAGAGACAGCGCCGATCATTCATCGGTTCAAAGAAAGTCATTTTTCAATCACAATATCAAGATTGGAAGCACAGCTTCACCTATATAATGTCGTCAATGCAACGATCTTGTTACCGCAAGATCAATTTAATTTCAACTCATTTTGGATTTCCTTGTTGGAGATAAAGTGTGCGCACACGAATACATCAAAAGGGAGATTTTTATATGCATATAACATTTAAGGATGAAATACGAATATTTTTCGAATTGAACATATTCATTGTGTAATGCGTATAATGGCATGAAGGTCGCAACTAGTCAAAAATTTCAAACAAGAAATTTTACGTAACCGACACAGTCGATATTTTTTAGCAGCTGTAATGTGTAAGTGCGTTTTGAAAAATTAAAAGCATCAAATAAATGAACAAATAAAAAAATTTGTATACGGCTGAGACCGAACTTTTTACACCTGCCATCGTTGTCGTAAGAAAGTGTACAAAAAAAAAAAACGAAAAAACTAAAATATTATATTCTGTATTATTGGATTGGTGTGGCTACGTATTTCTATTTTCATACGCATCATCGAAGGATGAGGGATATATTCATTTTATCAAAACGTTTGCACCGCCCAGAAGGAAGCATCAGAAACCCCTCATAGCATATATATATATATATATTCTTGGTCAGCTTCAAATTCTAAATCGATTTAACCAGGTCCGTCCCTCCGTCTGTATAATGTCTGTTGCAAACCTTCTCCTGGCCGCAAAAATGAAGCTATCGATTTCAAATTTGCCAGAGACATTGAAAGTTCTAGCACGCTGGTTGATATTGAGAATGGGACAACTCATCATGACTGGGCTTACATTCACGGGAAATCTTATATAGGGTGGAATCGAAGAAATAGACTCACGTAGTTGATATTTGGTCCACTTAAGTTTTCTGCCAAACTACCATAATGAACAAATTTTCATCACAAAGAACTAGCGATTGGGCCTTTTTAGCGCATAAGGGTTTACATTTCCTAAGAGTCTTTATACGCGATGGGATATGAAATAAATAGACCTACGTGGTCCAAATTCGGTAATGTTGGGCTCTTTGTCAATTTACTATTATGAACAAGTTTTCACCATGAAATATTCATTATTAGGCCTTTTTACTATATAAAGATCCAGTTGTCGTAGGAACGGCGGTATGAGAGAAGCTCAAAAAATTGCCCCAGTCGAACTAAATTTTTCATACCAATTCAAAATATCGTGATACTGTCACACAGCGAGTTTTGTTGAAAAATTTTGAAAATTGCAATGCACGAGTGCTCGAAAAGTGGAGCGATCCGAACCAACAAGGTTCGTCGTTGGCTCAAAATCCACCCGTGTTCCAAATATCGCCAAAATATCTCAAAAATTACGACCTGCAGATTGAATACAAAAAAAAAAAACAAAGACGGACAGATAGACAGACTAGTCTAAATCAAAAAGTAATTGTGATTTGATCGGTATAATGAATGCCGGCTGGATCCCAATTCCTTCTAAGTTTTGCGTACATCTAGACGAAACTAATATATATATATATATATATATATATATATATATATATATATATATATATATATATATATACTTGCGTCACAAGTGGTGGTGGATATAAAAATCAGGATAAGTTTGAAAAGAATAGCATTTAAGTACAGAGAGGAGAAGAATAATTGCAATTATTGCGCTTCCAGTTTAGTTGTCCTATGGCTAAAAACTTTGAATTATATTTATGTGAACTGTCTATATTTTACGTTACAGTTATGTCATAAATACATGCAACTTGTGTAACTATTGTATATTCGCTAAACCATGCTTTAGTTATACCGATTTATTTTGTTTTTGAAAAATAACCCAAACGCAACATAATAATGAGTTAGATATGCTGAGTTAAATTTTTTTTTATCATTATTTTCGTTATTTTAGTTTGAAGCTAATCTTTACAGTTATTTAAAAATGTACAAAATTATCATGAAAGAAAAAATATATAGTCATTGAGCACATTGACCGCAAAGGGTTCACATAACCTCCATTCAAGAAAAAAAAAAAATATATATATATATATATTATTTAATATTATAAAAGTAACCAAACGAATTTCACATGTTTTTGATTTTTATTTCTGTAGTGTTTAAGACAAAGAGCAAATTGTTCAAGTACGTGTAAATAAAACGCCCTTACCAATGTTACTTATTTTATATTTTATTTTTATACCACAAAAAAACAACGTAAAAAAAGAAAATAAACAAATAAATAATAATAATAACAAGACTACGCTGCAAAATTGCATTTGTGTGCATTAGTAAAAGGTGTTTGTAAAAATTTTAGTCAGCAACTTCTATAGATAAATATGATAAAGAAATGGGAAGTACCATCGATAAATCGTTAAATTCGATGGTTTTGACCTTTCTCTACATAAAATAACTGTTTTCCATTTAAATAGCCGACGCTAATCATGGAGAGATCAAAATTCTTCTTCTTCTTCTTCCAAATTCATTACTTTTGTTGTTCATTTGAAGAAGAAATTTGTTGCCGAAGTCCAGCAAGGGCTTATGATTGAAAAAGCCATTTGTTGGCCATTTTGGATTTAGATTTAACTAGGACACACTGTTACAGCTCGAATAGAAAGTTCTGCCACACCCAACGTACTCATTAGACATGGTGTGTTCTGAATATAATTTATTCAGAGTAATGCAGCATGACATCGCTGACATGCAACTCTGTAAAATTGAAGAAGTGCGAAAATGGGTCGATGGGTACAGTCGCGACCAAACCAATATAACCAATATAAGTAATATTGTAGCATGTTGAACAAAATGATGGAAATTATATTGATTAATATATGTTGCATCAATTTTCCACAATAAATGCCTTTTTCAAATGAAAAAGTGATCAAAATTTTTGCAAACACCCAATATTATGCTTTAGATTACTTTTAACTGACAGATTTGGGAAAATTTGATGTCTTTTAAAAGTGTCGCTTATGGTGAACGTAATAAATATTCTCATCTATACGGGCAACCAAATAAACTCATAATTATGTTTACCCCGTGGAATTTTAATTATTCACAATCTTAAAGTTAATGTGTGAAATTTTCTAAAATATATACTTTGCCCTAATCTACACGTGTCCGTTGGATAAGGTCTACTTAAGACTTTCAAATGTTCATACTACATAACGGTAGCAACATTTTTGAACTGCTGTACTTTGCAATTTATTTGACGGTTATGTGAACGGATCGAGCCTGTTTTCAATTTTGATTTTATTTATATATGTTATCGATTCTGCGCGATGTAAGGGTATTCAAAAGAAAATTAAATTTTGATAAACTATAATATTGGATAGGCGCGATCAATATTTTTCACTTTTCTATAAGTGCGACATCATCGCCTATAGAAGATACGTCCAAATTTTTATAAATATATCTGCGATAGTTCATGAGAAATGAGCGAAAATCTGTTTTTGAAGTTTGAAGTCAATAGCTTCACTTTTAGGGCCAGGAGCATGCCTACAAGACAAAATACATGGGTGGACAGGCGGACTTGCTTACATCGATTTAGAATTTGATGCTCATCAAGAGTATAAATACTTTTTTGAGTCTTTGAAGCTTCCTTCCGAGCGTTGCAAACATTTTGACAAAGTGAATATATCCCCCATCCTTCGGTGATGGCAAAAAAAAAATAAACTGTAATTAATATGTTTACCCAAATTTTATTTAAGTCTATTGCGATTGATGTGGACAAATGTCTCCAGGGGTTTTACGTGAGTATCTGCTATAGTAAGCCCTACGGCGCCGAATGACACTTAGGTTAGTTCGATAAGTGATAACTAACGTTTCGAAGGAGTAGGACAATGGTCACTGCTGCGGTCTCAAAATAAGCAAATTTATAGCCATTTTCTTGCAAATTGATCAGCACCGACGCTTATCTACCATCTTAGTATTTAACGGTCCCATGAAACTTCAGAGTAGCCGTAGCCACCACAATACTCCACGAAGCGCCTAGCCGTTAGGTAAGAAGGCATTCTTACCGGTAATCTGATGAGAAGTGCACCATCGTATCAGGAGTAATCTTACTTTTGGCCAACCTGAATTCCATGGATACCCACAACTTAATGACGACTCGTTCAGGGGACTGTAAGTCCCACGTTATACAACATTCGATGCTATCGTACTGTACGCACCCAAAGCCACTCTTACCTCTGGACATTTTACACATGCCGCAACACTTATCCTTTCGCGAGGAAATAATGCTTCCGAGGTCGTTATCGAACAGCACATACTCTACAATACTCCCACCTCTCTGTAACTTGAGTAGATTTGAGAACCGAATTGGCGAAGAAAAATGCCCCCTCTTCTCAAGAAAAAAGATCCTTCTTCTGATATTCCTGTAAGACTTGCAAGAGGCAAATCTGTTACCGTTATTGAGAGCGCGATGAAAAGGTGAGGGTTTCGATACGTCTATGACCTTCCGAAAATTTTGATAGTTTCACTCCCCAATTGATTAATGCAAACAGGTATTAATGCAAGATCTTAATTTCATTTTCATCGAAAATATATATATATATATGTATATATATATACCCAATCTTTCTAGAAGAGATGTCATCCCACGCTATTTTTGGGCTATCAACACCCAACTGTCATTGCTGCATTGTTTTTTGAGACGTAAAAATTAGAACATTTTTAGAAGCATACTCTGATTGCTTGCTGGAAATGCATTAACTATTATAGATCGTCACTTATTAAATAAAATTATTCTGAGTGATAGTTGGCTTGGATACATAAACAAGCAAAGTTGTCTCATTTGCGGCTAACAAAACCCGCGGCAAACAAACGCTCACACCATAGCGAATGCCAGGTGAATTGAATTCTCGAACCGCCCTTTGCAAAATTGCACTTTATTTAACTATTGGAGTGAAGAGATACACGGCCAGACAATATTCACTGACGTTTCTCTTCTTCGTAGTCTGAAATTCATATCGTGTATATGGACGACGATTACCTTCTGCAGGATGGCAGGATAGATTTTCTGCAGTCAAACAGCTCATGGCATGTACAACCACACGTAAGTGATAAATACCAACCGGCAGTAAAAACATATTTTTTAAAATTTGTAGTAATGTTTTTCTTTTTTTTTGAGTTTCATTAGCTTCGCTTTTCATTTCATTCACACTCGCAAATTTGCATTGATTATCTTTACAATTTTTAATAACTTAATGTCATATATATGTCCGTTCACTTGTCCACCTATCCTGGGGTGGGATAAACTATGCTTTAGGGGGAGCACAGATATGCCGAAACCCTCACCTCCTTGTGGTGATCCGCGGACAACGGCTTCGGCCGGCGAAGAAGGGTTTAAGGCTTTAGGCTATTTATAACTCGGCGACGAGTTTTCTAAGAGATGGTGAAGGGGTTCACTGGAAGATGAGCTCTTTACTCAAGGAAGCTAATTACTACTAAGGAAATTCTAACCAAAAACCAGCTGGTAACTGGTCACGTAAAAATACGTAGAGGTAGTAGTTAGTGAGTGCATGGTCGTTCGCCCGCGCCATGTTAGTGCAATGCCCGAAACTTAAATATTGCGATGAAGGGTAGTCCGGTTTTGGTTAACCGGGATTGTATGATTAATCCAAAGGCAAGAGTGGTCTGACTCTGTTTCCGCCAAGTAAAGTATGCTTAAGGCTTTATAGGCTAAACTGGAAGCCACGGGGGTCATTAGCCCGCTCACAATAGCCATGTATACCTGCGGGTAAATGATGAAATTAAAATTAAAAGTAGTCAATCAAATTTTAAAAGGATCTTGACGGTAGGCTTTTTACTCTTTTGCCTATTTTACACTTTAAATTCTATATTCACGGATGCCTGCGGGTAATAGTGGTAATTGATCAACAAGGCTTTGTAGAAACTACGAGCCTATTCCCTTGAACGTATTGAAGTTGATCAATTTGTGAGCCCTGACTGCTTGGGTACGGCCTTTCGGGGAGTATTCGTGGTGGTTGTGGTTTTCACTCGTTCCAAGTCAAAGTGGAACAAATCGAGGTGCGGATAGGCCTCAACACTGATCAGAGTGAGTTTATTGAGGGGGCGTGGGTTACGCTTAAATAACCCCCGTGGCTTGGGCCACCGTGAGGTTAAGCCATCAAGGCAGGTACTCACGTTAAACCCTTGTTGCGATCTGTCCTCCTATCCTGTAAATAGACATTTCGTATTCTATGCGAAAAATTTGAAATTCTTTCTAAACTGTACTACGATTAAAATTTTAAAATTTAGTGCTCACTCTCTCTCTCTAATCTCTACATCTCTATGCGCAAGATTGCATGCGAAGGGGTTAGGCCACTTACAAGTCCAAAATTGATTGAAATTTCTTTAATTTTATTGCGTTTTATATCCACCGCTGTCAGATGGGGGAATACTCGTTTTGTTTCTTTCCTTAATATATGTAACATCCATAAACTGAAATCCACATAAAATGAAATTCTAAGTTGGTTTAACCTTGTTCGACCCTCTGTGTGCTTGTGTGATGTGTGCTGTTGGCACTCCGCTGGTCGCAATAATGAAAATATCGGCTTTAAGTTTAGTGGAAACATTGGAAGATTCTGCACACAGATTGATATTGAAAATGGGTAAAATCGGTCAGAGCAGAAGCGCCTAGTGGAGCGTAAACTGAACACAGCTGCGTTTTTCTTTTTAAAAATTTTTGGGGCTTTGCTCGTTAATCTCTCTTAAAGTTAGAAGGCGAAAATTTTCCATATTTACTTTACGAGCCACTCGATTCCTTACGTGCAACAATGGACAAAATCGGCCATACCGTCATAAAGTTACTAATGATTAAATTTTATTTTTTTCACTTTTTTGAGGTTTTCTGCTTATTTATTATAAGGCAAACAAGGCCGAATGTTTAAAACTATTTTGTACACTCCTTAAATGCAGGCATATTATTTGCCTAAAAATAGGGTTAATTTGAAAGCAAATATGATAGATGGTAGATGTCGCGATTAATTTTTTCTTAATTATACCAGCGATATGGGTATCAAATAAAACAGTTTGAAGAGTAGAATGCGGAAAACATAGTGGTGGGTATGCATGATTCGACCACCGCCGAATATAACTTTCTTGTTTGTTTTATATGGTGTGAATACTTTTTTTACGTTTTATTATGCCCTGGAGCACCTGCGGTAGAAGAGTATATTCAGTTTATGTGGATGTATGCAACGCCCAGAAAGACTTAAGATAGGCCCTGGAAAGGATGAACAATCACTTAGTTTCTAATGCTTTATTTAGGGGCATTAGCCATAATTAAGCGAATATATGCTTCTTAAAAAGAAGAAGAAATTAAAGAAAAACGGTTTTTTTTCCTGTACACACAAGTTAATAGAATCCAAATATCGTTAGATTAGTCATGGGTAACTCATGATTAATGCATTTTGCTAATAAAGCGAAATGCATGGCATTGAAGCAGGCTCCAAAATGCCGGATGGCGTATTGAATGCAAAGAAAAGGGATGACGCGTCAGGATTTAGAGTTATATTTTAAATATAAAGCAGATAGCCGGCCAAGGTCAACTATTAGATACATACCTTTACACAACTTGTCCTGGCATAATTATTTGCTGATGTTGGTAAAAATAGATCAATAATTACACATTATTTTCATGCAAAGGCATACTTTTCATGAGAGCCCGCATATTGGAGAATGCTGAAAACATCACACAACATGATCCAAATTCAGCAAACTTAAATTATTTCCCAAAAATTGTATTATTTTTTAGTTTCCATCATAAAAACTTAAAAGTTAGACTTTCTCTAATATGTTGTGGTCTAAAAAATCGATCTATGTGATGTAAATTTCCTACTGTTAATTTTTTACGCGGGGAGTAAGCGAAAAAGTGGACTGATCCGGACCATTTTCAATAGGATTCACCCTTGGGTTGAAAAACGTCAATGTACTGCATTCATCTATACAAACGATAGATGGTATAAAGTATGACAACACTCTTAAACATCCATCATTCATGTTTGAGCCAAAATACGTCAGTATACCGAGTCTCATCAACATATCTCAAAAATTATGACTTATAGGTTGAACACAGGAAAACAGGATGGACAGACATACAGGCAAGTGGGTCTATTTCAAGGTCTTCTATATATTGCAGACGTCCACACGAACTTAATTGTCCCGGTAGTAGAAATGGTGTAGGGTCTAAAAAGTACTAAAATATTAAAATCATTTTAATAAATCGCACGCGTTACGCGGAAAGCAAAAATTCTTTTAAAGTACGAGTGATATTCAATAGAAATAGAGTTTTCGTTAAGGTCTACTGATATCAGATTTTAGATTTAGATCCAAGTTAATCGAAAATTTATAAAGACATAGATATTAATTTAAAGGAAATCGAGGGCTATTTAGAGTATTTGGTCTAAGGATTTTTATTAAGGATAATCCAACACTGGATTGGCCTGAAATGAAACCATGAGAAATATTTAAAAGCAAATATAATTAAGATCAATGAAACCTCAAACCACATCACAAAATCAATAAAAATGTATTATAATAAAGTTGAATGCTTACGTATATACATGGGATCTTTTAACACAAAACAATTAACTGTCAAGCAATGCACGCATGAATCATCTTCTTCTATTGCCTGCTTCTCGTACAACATATTTTCGAACATTTTCATTTTAACAAAAAAACAATTATTTATTTTGTTATTTAACATGGAGGCGGTTAAAGAAAAAAAAAAAAAAAATGAAAGACACACGGAGAGCGATCTTTTCAACCCCTCGTGTCATGTATTTAAGATATGTTAAGCTTCAAATCAGTATAAAAACTCGCAACAGTTAAGTGTTAAACATTAGTTGTTGCTTAGAAGCTTAGCGAGCATAATAATAGTTATCGTAAAATCGAATAAAAACGTTACTGTACGAATTTAACTATGATATTTATAGTAAGTAGTTAACACATTAATAATAATGAAAGCAATTCGAGTTAACTATTGAAAGGACAATTATAAGCGTGTGTTTTGATTTAGTTTTCCAACATTTTTCTATTAACATTATTATGTTTAACAAAAGCGGAAAGTAGTACTACCGAAGATCGATCCACTACACAGGAACTACAACAATCCGGCAGTGATTTTTATCCGTTGCAAGGCAAATATCAATTGAAACGCTATGTGCCCGGTTACAGTGCTAATGGCTATTCTGCAGCTTATGACGGCGCTTTAAACAATTATGGAAGCGGTTACTATAGTAATCCCTACTCAATTAAAGGTTATGGTTGGTATGGACATATTAAACGTGATTCAAAGTTTAGAAAATCTCTCTCTTCTCGTTTACATATTTTTGCCTATACTGATAGATGATTATCTAGGCGCTTATCCTGGTTATTCCGGTTACAACATGCATTCGGGCTACAATTCTTATCCTTATAATTCCTATTATAATTCCCGTTTTGGTGCCTATCCTTACAACCGTCCAGGCTACGGTTATCATAGCTATCCGTCTAGCTACTATTCAAGCAGTTATGCTAATAGTATTGTTGGCGGCGGTTTAGGTGCATTGGGTACACCCGGCTATATTCCACCTCCGCCTGCCGGTGGTTATCATTATAATCCTGGTATTACTGGTACAGTCTATTAAAAAAATTCAAGCTCTTGAAAAGAAAATATTGTCTTTGCTTACTTTTTAATTTAGAATAAATTGAAACTATATATGCTTACTGATGAAATTAAAATTTCTTAATGACAGCTTTCAGATAATTGAGATTCAAATGGGTTTCTACTACTAAACTCTCTTTCAAATCGCTAATATAGATTATATATGTAATAAGAAATCTACGAATTTGTTGCGTTCCATCTATGCTTTACGTGTAATCATAATATATAATTGTTATATAAATCTTAATATAAATAGAGGACTTTATGGACAATTTCTTTCAAAATTTTGTTAGTCTTTAATTAATATCTCTACTGCATCTCGGTTCATTCACACTCAAAAAATAAATAAATAAATAAGAAAATTATGTCGTTTGTACCCATCACCATTACCCCATCTATATGTACGATCCAAATTAAATCAAAAAATTTGATAGTCATATCGACGGAATTGTGGAGAAAAAATTAATCCACCACGTCGTAATGTCAGCGATGTTTAATTTTGCATTAACACATTTTTAGACAAATAATATATTATTATCTGAGGAATGTACAGAATAATTTTCAACATTCTGTCGTGTATGCCTTAGCAATAATAAGCGGAAAAAGTTAAAAAAAAAAAAGGAAAATTTGATGAAACTTTGTGGAGACATGGCCGATTTGTTCGAATACTACGGTCCTCCATAAAGTAAGCATAGAATATTTAACTTGAAAAATAGCTTTTAACTCATGTTCATTCAAAATTACAATGTAATGCCACATGTCATATAATAACTCCCTAACACTGAGAGAGTTTAAAATAACAGAAATTTTCCTCCTTTCAATTTTAAGGAATTCGAAATGGATAAGTCGCCGAACCCATTCAGCGTAAGTTAGTTCCTCGACCTAATTAAACACTTCAGTATGGACATGAACTGCAGTACTCCATTTTCTCAAAAGGGCAGTAAATTCGATAAAAGTCCAACCAACTTTTTCGATTATATTTTCAATAAATTAATTTAAATACAATTTATTGACAAACAATTGTCACTATTGTGCGAAAATTGGAATTTTTCCATTCAAATTTTGGCTTATCACGCAAAAATTAACACTTTTAAAATACTCTACGTACTTCTGTAGTTACAGCCGTGTCGGTTAAATTCATTTTTTTTTTTTACTAGCTCATATTGGAAATTTTCCGCGGAATGGTCTTGATGAATATATATATCGGGCAACAAACAAATATGTGCCTAGATTTTTTTGTGCAAATAGTTTTCTAATTCTTTGCTCGTGTGAAAAGTTATATATATATTATATATTCGAAAATGAATGAAATATCTGAAGAAATACGGTATATGTTGCTTTTTTAATATATAGAAAAAATAAAAACGCTGCAAAAAAAAAGTTTGTGAAGCGTACGATGCGATTAGTTGTAAGTGAATGAAAGACCGAGAAGTGGTTTGCCCGATACCATTCCGGAAATTTCAATGTCAAAGATGCACCTCGCACTTAATCAAAAAGTCGATGAAATTTTGCAACTGGTGTAGCAAGACCGACATGCAAACTGCCATGAAATAGCGGAGCATATTATAGCACTAAGCATCAACCTCATGACAGTTTAGAATCATTTGACTTAGTAGATTATATTCATATTTGCAGCAAACAGGCGCGCGAGAATATTTACAGTCTTAGCATTTTCTAACATTTTTCGAAAAACAGTTTCTTTTCCGATGCTTTGCTAAATGTTTCATAATATCTTCAAATATTTCTTATTATTCTGACACCATTCTTTCCATATTAAAAAATTTATTACAAAAAAAAACCCTTTTGTTTTTAACTGTGATTTATCATTCAAACCTTTAAAATTTTAACTAGTCTCTTCTTAAGGGCATACCACAATGAAACGTCGTTTATACTTCCACCTCTGAGCAAGACATTCAATTTATAAATTTTATAAATATTAAACGTTTAAAAACTGTATGTATAATATATGTATATATATAAATAAATGTAAATGAAATATATATAAGCACGTTTATAAATCAAATTTATCTCCCATTTTATGAAACATTTATAATTTAATTGCCTTCCTCAGGCCTGGGCATATAAGCAAAGTTTCATTGCGTTAACCCCTTAAGTTCTTAAACAAAAGTAACTGCATTCAGAAGTCTTTTATCAAAAGGCTTACTACACATAAAAGTCTTTTTCACAATTCCTTTCAGCGTAAGTAATTATAAATAATAATAAAAAAAAGAATAACACTTTAAGAGATCAATGAATCAATGAACGTCGAACGAAAAACAAGAGTAATAATAAGCAAACTGACGGCATAGGGGGCTGACTTAACAATGCGTTATTCCTATTTTCGCAATGAGATTTCAACTTTCGCGACTTTTTACGGGACTTAGCGGAAATTAGCAAATCATATGATTTTGTGCTTATACAAACAAATAAAACAAAAATAAAAGTACGTAGATTCATTTCGTACTAAATGAAGTTTTCTTTATGTCTTTCGATTTGAAATTTTGCTAGTTCATTGTTCACCCTTTCAACAATCCTTCAACAATTTACATTTGCTTTTACGCAAATGTTGTGGTTTGGTTTGTTTAGATGAATGGATTGATTAGGTCTGTTGACGACTGTTTATTTTATTTCCGTACTTAAGGTTATCAATTCTGCTATTTTAATCTTGAATGTCCTTCAAAATGGTATGGTAACGCGGCATCTCATTTTGCTTATCACTCAGGACTTTTTAACCCGAAAATGGGAATAACGCATCAATGTGTAATAGTCTCTATACTCGTTGATATCAATTTTGAAAGTAGCGATAAAGAAGATTCCTCGGAATATAATCATTGGAAGCAATGTAGAACTGTTGAAAAATCTGCTCGATTTAATTTATATTCCAATATTGCAGAACCAAAGCTTATTTTTTGTTTTTATAATACCATAGGCATGCATTATTGATTTTCTTTACAGGATAAAGCAAAGCCATACTTATACAATGCGAAAAATGTGTTATCTATTTCTTTACTTCAGGGAACCAGTACGTCATATTTCTTATATGTCTCTCATACATTAAACACCGTAGAATAAAATGATTATAAGATTTTTTTTTATATTCATGGTAAGTAATACTATTGATGCATTTACTACAGTTGTTATATATTTTCTGCGTGCTTTTTTGGATCAAATCTAACTGTTCGCAGTTTTGTTTTCAAAAAACCTTTTTTCATACTTAAAAAGCATGCTTAAAAAGCAATAAAGCTTTAAAAATCTACACCAATTATCTGACGTATTCATATTTTATAAAAATTACTTTTTAAAAAATATTTGCACATATATAAATATAAAGAAATAGTTTTATAGATCCACCGTAAGTACTCTTTACAATTTGGCATTATGAAAATGTAAAATTTATCATAAAATTTCCTTTACTCCATTTTATAACCCCACTTCTTAGCTATCATAAACACGGCTTTTTGAGGTAGCATTGGACCCACCAATGGATTGATTTGTGACATGTAACAACAAAACCAAAATAGCCAACAACTTGCAGCAGTTAGCACTAAAATGCAGCGTATAAGACCCCTATTGGGACCCTTAGGTATCAGCAGAGGTATAACTATGCCAATAATGCCCCAAAAAATCGTTAGGAAGAGCAGGGGAATTAAAGCAGCAGCCATTTCCTTGATAGGTATCTTCAATGTTGTTTTTTTTTTTTTTACAAAGCGAACACAAAAACAAATTAGAAATTGTTTACAAATATAAAAAGGAAATTTTTATATTTATCGATAAAATGAATAAGCTTAAGAAAAATTCAAAATGTCAGGGTATTTTGTTTAATGCCTGAAGAAAAAAAAATAATTAAGACGAAATTTTCACGAAAATTGCTTGTATTCATGATCACGAATCTAAAAGTGGAACAAAAAGAAAACAGTTGTTGCAAATTTACAAATATCCGACTAAAACAAGAGTCATGTGAAAGACAAAATTAAAAAAAAAAACTCATTTTACTTATTTTGAATTCCTCTCAGCGCATAACAACAACTATGAATTTATGTATTAAACATATGAAAAGGCTTGCTTCTTCTATACAACATATTCCTTAAATTTTGGTTTGTAAAAATGTAGAACTATTTATGCAAAAAATAAGAATACTATAATATTTACTAATAAGTCCAAATAATGCATCATTATACTGAGCCACCATAAGAAAACGATCGTATACTTTTTTTTTCATTACATTCGTAACCTTTAAAAATGCTTCCGTAGAATCTCAATCACAATGCGGATATACTAATAATAGTAAAAATAAAGGTGTAAAAAGCCACTGTTGAAACGAACTTTAGAAATAAATCCAGAAAACTGTTTGAGCCAAAATGTATTTATTTGTTAAAATATTAGTCAAATTATACATAATCGATTCAACTAGTTTATAACATTGTTGTTGTTCAAATTTTTAGTATAATTATTATTGTGTCTATTAGCCATAAAGTATATTTTAAAAATAAAAAACGAATAAAAATTATGCAAATCTTATAATTGAAGCAAATTTATACACTAAAATATTTATTTAAAATTATATAAAACAAACAAGTTCACTTTATCGAAATTCTCATATTTCTTATAATATTAATTACTCAATTAAATCTTTTTACTAACTTTTACACTTTTACACAGAATCCCTTTTATATATGTGACAGATTATATTGAAGTAAGGCTTCGCTAACAGTTAATCCTTTCCAAGTTCGTTACCCCATTCTCTGGCTATCATGTAAATTGTATGTTGATTTAATTTAGGACCAATTAGTGGGTTCATCTGCGCCATATAACAGCATAACCAAAATAACCAGCAAGTAGCTCCTGTTATCATTAGAATGCATCGTATAAGATTCTGATTCGGTCCTTTAGGTGTCATCAGTGGCAAACCAATGCCTACAGTTCCCCATAACGCAGTAAATACTAGTAGCGGAAAAAAAGCAGCGCCCATCGTGCTGTGTATGGCTGGTGCACCAAATATGTACAATAATTATAAATATTTGAAATACTTCCAAAGTATAATAACAAAAAAATCAATTCTTTTCTTTATACACACAAGAAGCTACGAACGAAACTTCGCTCCTCTTCTAAGAGTTAAAATTCACTCATAACTGATAGCTCTGAGAACTTTAAGGTTGCCATTGTTTTACAAAAAAAGAAAAAAAGTTTAGATTAATTAGTAATAAATTCATTATAAACTCCACACGATCTAATTATATCAAATATATCCATATATATGTGTGTGAGTTTTGTCTTTGTTATTAATAATTTTAAAGGGGATAGGTTTTGTACTGTGTACATAACTATTGGGCTTTATGGAATTCTTCTTCTTTTTTTATAAATACTATGTGTTTTTGTGTCGTTGCGTTATTTCACGGGAGTTTTAATTAATTTTTTTTTTTTTTATTTTAATTGCTTATATAAAAAATATGGAATATTGGAAACTTATTGCCGCATTCCTAACTCTATTTTGTTATTGTTCGTTGCAAAAAAATTTTTCCTAATGTCTGCCAACTTATTTGACCACACCTTTTATTCGCAGTTTCTGATGTCGATGCTTTAGATTGTTATGTGTGTACAAATCAAACGGGGAATGTAGAAAAATGTTTGAATACTCTTCGCACTTGTGAACCCGGCGAAGATGTTTGTGGCACTGAAATACGATGGGGTAGTCTGCCATATTTTTCACAAGGAGCTCTTAAACAGTATTATGTTTCCAAGCGATGCATGACAAAACAACAGTGCCAGGCGAAACGTAAGCGTCATATGCCTTATTGTACACATATATGGTACGAAGATTGGTCATGTCATGAGTGCTGTCAAGGAGATCGCTGCAATTATTTTATCATAGTGAGTTGTCAGATAAAATTTCAACGAGCATCCTTATACCGTTTTTCGTTTTTTCTTGTTATGTTCACAGAGCGGGGGCAAAAAACTCTCGATGATGCCAACAGTCATCTTAACAGCGGTCTTGGTGACCTCATTAACGATAGTTAGAAACTTTTTTCGTTAAGATAGAAGCTTGAATTAAGATTTAACATAATGGCTTTTAATAGTATTAAGTTTAAGAATACCGATCTGTTTGTATAAATCAAATTTGATCAAACATTCCGCGTTATTTTACGAATCCGTCCATCAAACCATTACTGTTTCTGTATTTTATACAATTATATTATATTATAACTATACAAAATGTTGCATTTTTAATGAATGGAACTTGAACAAAATAATAAAGTTTTTACACTTTGTTTAACATAAACTTGTTAACTGCATTATAAAAATTTGGCTCAATTAGGCATTAGACGCTATATTGATTTGTCCATCTTGTGTGAATTGAAAATTCTAATTCATTAAGATCTCGTTCAACGGGGAACACAAACAATATGGAGCCGGACAAAAAAATAGTTAAAACAGTTATATTAGAAGAAAATAATTCCGAATCGTAAGTAACATAATAAATTGTTATTAGCATTTAATATTTTGCATCTGCAGTTCCAGAAAAAAGAAGTCACGCAATTGTATCGTTCATACCGTTGCTATAACAAGATCTGGTTTCATTTATTTATTGGACAAAATGTTAAACACACGTTTGTTAATATAATTGCAATTTAATTTGTATTATTTCGAGACTGTGAATAAAACATTTATAACATTCGATCAAAACGAAAGAAATGCAACGGTTTTTCATCATTTTTCATAGGCAGCGAGACGAGCTGTTGCACGCTAATATTTAATGTCTGCCACGCGTACTTGTTGTGAACTTGCTTAAAGCAACGTAGAACTAAATCCGGACCAAGAAAAAATAAGATTTTTGAGGATGAACGTAATAACCTAGACCTGCCCTATTACTTAAATATATTCAACTTAACGAGGCACACGATACTGGCCCTGCTACTCTAGTCTTGTAAAATAAGCAATATTCATTTTATTCTAATATATATTTGATCATGACATACCTCATTCACTATCGGAAAGTGCAACTATTGAAATGAGCACATGGGTCTTCTTTAGTAGGTTACTCATTTTGTAGATCGAGAACTGGCTCTAATAGAAAATATTATCGCGGGCATAAAAAAGCCATTTATTGTCGATATAGATCGAAATTTTGAAATTGCACTTGTATACAACTTTCTTTACTATTCCGGGTAACCAGTAGTTGGTTTTTGGAGAATAAAACGAATAAATTTTTAAAACTCCACCTTTACGGGTTTACGGGATTTTCATTTCGCGCACGGCGACATGAACAGCGTGGGTAACGCCTTGTGAAAAGCAAAAAAAAAAAAATTGACATCGTGTTAATACCTTCTCGGAAACTTGTAATGTCCTTTTCCTTTCCGTGCATTATGAGCATAGGATTATTACACGTTTGTCCGATTGCTACAAATTAACGCTATATAGCACATATAGATTTGCGCGAAAGACGAAAGCGAATATTCGTAAAAAATGTTGGGTAATTACCGAGTGTTATCCAAACGATTACTTTTTCAAGAATAAACGGGCCGACTTTAAATAGCTGGAAAAAGGTCAAAAATAGTTTTAATAAATGTCATGGTACAATTGTAAAATTCGAAACCACGTACGGAAAAGATTCGTGGAAAGAAAATATAATAGGTAAGTAGAAAAGAAAACCATCGTTGCTCCTTTCTAATGTCGGTAAACGCCTGCAAGTAAAGAAATCTAATAAAAGCATAACAGCAGCAATGTCAACTATATATATATATATATATATGTTTTATGTATATATGTATTTTAAGTATACTTTCTTATTATTGAAGTAGGTTTCGTTTTATTCATAATTCTCTATTTAAAAGTAATTTATTATTATTATTATGTTTCTTTTTTATTTATTTATACTTTAATACAAACTAATTCTAATATTATCTTTAAAATAATTTTAGCCATAACGGGATGTTGTTTACGCAAGTTCTCACACGAGCTTTTCAAAGTTTTTTTATTTTCAAGGGATGCGCAATTTACATAATGAATGAAATTAAATGCAAATATGCAAAAAAAAAATATCTTTGAAAAAAGAAATTCAATATCATTCCAAGGGTCTTACAATTTTTTGATTACATTAAAACAAATATTACTATATTTTAAATTCAAATAAAATATTTTTTCTATACAAACAAAATGAGACAGGAAGATAAAGAGGCCGACAGAGACAGAGACAGAGAGAGAAAGAGAAAGTGAGAGAGAGAGAGAGAGAAATAAATGTTATATTCGCCCTAAGGTCGAACCTTTAATACCCACCATTGACTGTGAATTGTCAAAGCCTCGAGATGCGATGACATTTTCTTTCATTCGTAATTAAATTTTTCTTCCAACTAATTTTTTCTTTCCTAATTTTAGAAATTGCTATTAAAAAATGAGACAAACAAACAAACAAACAAATGCAATAAACAGAATAACAGACAATTTACAATAAAATTCAATTCTCTAATTAAAACAAATCTTTTTTACATAACTGATTTCGATATACAGGTAGACGACTTTTTCTAGTGTTATATAAACACATATGTAATATGCATGTATATATATATATGTCTACACGTATTACAATCACTTGACAAATATAATATATTTACCCTGAGTACTGTGATGGTGGATACATAATTAAGGACGGGTGTGCAGAGATTATTTTTAAATTTTTCGTAATAAATTCCATAATTTTTGCGAAAATTTTGAATAAAAGCGAATAGCGACATTTGTTGTGAGGAATTAATTAATTCTATGTTAATTGTACACTTTTTTTTTTTTTTTTTCTTTTCATTGATTATAAAAAACTGGTTTCAGAGAAATTGTGGAATTTTGTATAGCACACATTCTTATGGGCAAAACACTGCACACGTAGCACGTAAATTATCTCGTTGGTTTTCAATTCTATTTACAACGAAAGAAGAGGCGAATATTTACAATTCATCTTTTTGCAGCAAAGTGTAACGGTTCTTTGACGGTCCTAACTTTTTAAAGCTGGATTCAGGCGGCGAGGTATTAGGTAACATTTCTATGGTATTATCATTGCTAACCGGATCGGGTCCGTAGTGAAATTCCCTATAAATAAAAATTTAGAGAAAACAAAATGCTTTTCACGGCGAAAAAACGAACAAAAGAACACACACACACACACACTTGAAATTTGAATTTCAAGTGTATTCAAAACTTACCGATGCAGTTTACCGCTATAGAGATCTTGTAGAAATTGTTTCAATTTCCCCGAAATATACATATCACGGAAATTTGTAAACAAATACATATGCCTAAATGAGTCGATAGCAATTAATGGCAAATCTTTTTCCGTTTTTCCCAAATGATTTAAGGGATGAGCAAAACGTTTGCCATCAGCCGTCAAGAAATTCACATTTTCTGAGAAATAGCAATAATAATAAGAATAAATATTTTTTTTTCACATTTTTAAATTTGTTTAGTATCGATCAACTTACGTTTTTCATCTAATAATTGCGTTTCAATGACCGCCTTAAAGTCTTTAATTGATCCAGTATCGTCCGGATGATGAAACAATATTAAGAAAGGTAAGCCTTCTTCGGTTAATTCTTCTGCGTTCTCGAACGTTATTTCACGTACCAATGGTACACATTTCTCCTGTATCCATATTTTCAATTCATCGAAATTTTTTAAACTACCCACGTATGTTTCATCGTTTTCATGACTCAGAGCCACATCCGGACGAAATACAATAATTGGTGTACCTAAATAACGCGATAAATATAAATGGATCCAGACAGACAAATTCGTAGTAAAATTTGAAAAATACACTTTCATCTAAGGCAAAAGCATAAAATATGTATACAATAACAAAAACAAATGTGAAGGAATTACATTCGGAATTTTTCTTTCGAGCAATATTCCCTGCCCTGCATACGACAAAATCATCATTCATCTCAATATCTTGTATCTTGTCTGTTGTGTCAAAACAATATCGACAAAGCAGTTTTTAAGTTTCGAGAATAGTCAGGCGAAGGTAAACCGAGCAAACAGACTGATTGCGGCGAGATATGAGTTAAATTCTCAGTAAATGACGTAAACACGGCACAATACATTGGGCGAAGACGCTTCACGCGAAACAACTATTATGTTCATACAATACGTCAGGCGACACATAACAATAGTTGAAACGAAGTACACTATTTTTTTGAATACTGCCAATGTTTTTGGCAAATTTGCATTGGACATCCAAATTTGATGAGTAAAAGCACTAAAGGAAAAGGAAGGCATTCTCAGTGTACGTTGTACAGTAGGCGCGCCTTTTGCATAACCAAATAGCGTACAACAAATGGCAAATGTTTGTACCAAATTCGGACCTAGTTAACTTAACTTACACAAACGGACAGATAGACAGACACTCTTAGATTGATACAAAATTTGATATACTTGATCAAGCTTTATTTATAGGATGATTGAAATGAAAGGAAGGAGAGTATAGAAAAAAAGAAAAAAAAAAAAAATAGAAATAATAATCTGCTTATTACCTGGTGGGTGCATGGCTTGAACAACTTCACCGAAGCCGACGTGAAATTCGCAATCCTCCTTCAAATTTGTGGCTACTTTACGGAATGTATCGTACTCTGGTTGATCGCGACGATCAAAATACCCAAAGATAATACGTTTCTTTACATCCAACTCGTCCAGTTCCTTTAATAATTTAAACTCCTTAATTGGATCCTCTAATTGTTTGCGTACAAATTCTACGAAGGCGTCAACTGAACGTTGTCCGCGATATTCACGTTTACTTAGCTGACCATTCCGGACTATTTTCAAGGTCGGATATTTGGTTATATGAAAACGTGAAGCTATTGCTGTTTCTTTATCACAATCAACTTTGCCAAGTACAACTTTGCCCGATTCGGGAAAGGCCTCTGCAATCTACAATATCAATTTTAAAATCGCCCCCCGCCCCACACCCCCATCATGTGTAAATAAAGCAATTATTAATATAGTAATGAATGAACAAATAATGATGACATTTCTTACCTTCTCGGCAGCTTCATTAAATATTGGTGCTAATAAATTACTAAATCGACACCATTCGGCATAAAAATTCAAAAACACCAATTCATTAGAGGCTGTAATGACATAATTTAAGTTTTATTAATAGGTACGGAGACGCAATACAAAAAGTTTCTTAAATTGAAAAAGTAGAACATTGTCAAACATTAGACACGAGGCCCTTATCCATCTAAAACTTAAAATGAATAAGTAATATACACACACAATACATATAATATAATAAATTTTTTACTTACAGATAATACAACATAATTGATTTAAATCTTCTCCGAGTTACTTCAATTGGCAAACGATTAACTTAACTACTGACTCGACTGACTTATATTTAAGAAAATATTCTTCAATCCTAACATGCACTATCACTTCAAGATTACTCTAGATTTCTTGGTACTTTCCTTTTCGTTCGATACTTTCGATCCCAGTCTGGCATTAATAGCCACTCACAAATTCTAAAAGCTGATGACTTTCTTTTCACCTCATTCTTTTTATAAATAAAAAAAAAAAAAAAAAAAAAAATTACAAATTTGGAAGTTGGAATTTGGTTCCAAAAAAGAAGGACCAAATAGAGAGAGTAAACAATTAATGTAACATTTATTAAATTGGCAGGGAAAGCAAGAATTCGTAGCAAATGTTCATCAAAGATTTCACACAAGCGCGAATAAATGAAAATGAAAAGACAAATAAAGCACGAATGCATTGTTTTCAAATTTTTGAAATAAATAAGATTTTTGAAATATTTTTCTAGATTTTCCTTTCATACCCATCACCGAGGAATGGGAAGCATATTAAGTTTACAACACCCACACTCTACCCCATAAAGTATACATATATATATATTCATGATCGGCAATCAAATTATAAACCGATTTAAGTTTGTCCGTCCGTCCGCCTGTCCGCATGTCTGTGTAAACACTTTTCTGATCGCAAAAATGAAGCTAAGCTAGTTCTTGCAGGCCTAGGTGATATTGAAAATGGGACGAATCGGTTAAATCATCCGACGACAGTACTACTATATTAGCTGAGACCATCACCTTAGTTTTTAAAAATGAAAACAATTTCGTTTTTTGCTCGTTACTTATAAACTACAATCAGATATAACGGTATAAATTTGCATGTAGTCGATGATTCAGCAGCACTTGGGCCTAATGTTTTCCGCTTGTTCTCTTCAGATAAGCAGGATAGAATGTCGAAAATTATTCTCAATATTTTTTACATGAAGATATATTATCATCTATGTATTTACTATCTACGTAAGCTCTAAAATAAACATGATTGGCCCCATCTAACGTGGAGGATTCGTTTTTTCTTTGCAATACAATCAATTAGGACTTGAAGGATAGAATGCGATAAGCTAAGTGCGTTAATCCAAAAGTATTATTATTATTATTATTATTATTATTATTATAATTTTAGCCAGAGAATAAATTCTAAGACTAAAAGCACACTCTTAAAGCACACTAGGGATTTAAGGCTTCCGGCTTTATTAAAAACTCTACCGCACTTGAGATTTGAGCCCACGACTATTGAGTTGCTAGTCGAAACACTTGCCTACTCGGCCACTCAGGCGGATAATCCGAAAGTGAATATCGTATGCACCACGGCTAACGGTGACGGTAGCGGGCCTAAACGATGTGATCACCACCGAATATCATTTTCTTACTTTCTATTTGTTACAATTAAATAAGATTTTTGTTACACCCTATTATAACGGTAACGTTGTTTATAGACTTTACTTTCACATTTTTCTTTCCCCACTGAAATCCAATTAGAATACATTCAATGGGCGAACTAAATGAATACTAAAGACCAGAGAAGATTTTTGATTTTTTTTTTTTTGAGTTTTTGTATACACCTAGAATATTGCAAGGGACCCTTTCCTTTTTTTATTATGTTAAAATGATTTAAAAAAAAAAAAAAAAAAAAAACTTTCGCGACCGGCTCAACAATCGTGAGGAATTTATGCTTTCACTTCACGTGTTCAAAACTAATTTGAGATTTAATTGTGCTTCCCTTGCGCAATGTAATGCCTCTTTGCTATGGTATAGAAAATATGTCTTTAAGCACTTAACCTATTTATACTGTTGAAAGACAGACATTCGTTTGAATGAGTCTATCTTTCACATCGTTTGCCTAAATAATACAACATTTAGATACTGACGTTTATTAAACAGATAACATATATCTTGTGTGCTTTTCTGCTCATGAATATTCAGCAAACTCGAAAAGCCTTTGAGAAGCCATCGTCAGTGACGAAAAAGGAAGAAAAATGTATTTTATGTTAGAGCATACCTTTGATACCCATCGTCCCAAAAGAACAACACATTATAAGTGCAGTCGTTATTAGATACGGACTTGTCAGTCAGTCGTTTGGAATATTTTCTAGACTCCTATAATACATTCCACATGGACACATGGATTGTGTCGTTTTTCTATATAAATATATTTTATAGGCTGCAAGTTGCAAGTATGATTTTTCTCCATTGCTGGAGCATTTCTAGACTTGGGGTGGAATGATGCTAAATACATGCTACATCTTGGTCTTATATCTCAGTTTTTTTGACCGGTATCTCAGCAATCGAGGGCAAACGATTAGCGTTAAAACAACTCACCATCTTACGTCGATCGGGAATATATATATAAGATGGATTTACGAGATCGGGGGTTCGATATGTATTTCTGGATTTCGCAAACACTAGGGATAACACAACTTCCCAACAGGGATTCATTTGAAGCAGCCGGAAATTTCAAGGAGAAAGCTCTGTTAGGTATTCGTCTTTTTTGCACCGCTATTCGGTGAATAAGAAATTTTCCGCCACAAAGAGGAAGTTTCACTAATACTAACTCATAACTTCGATGGTCTAATTAAATATTAAAAGAAACGATTAGAAAAAATCAAGCAAAAAAAATAACGGCTTCGGCAAAAATAGTAATTCGTCTTCACTGCTAATGCGAGCAGGGGAGGACAAGCTAATATTACCGAAAGCAAGAGCATCATTAACGATGCGATCGATCCATCCCGCAAGAATTTTGTGCGTAAAACAAGTACCTGATTGAATGATTTCGGTGTATGGGGCTTACAGTCTATTATATAGAATAATGTCTTTATTGTTATATCGATACGTAAAGTATTTATGCTACAAAATATTTCGCATTATCCTTTTAAAATAAGCGAGTTTTTCATTAAAAAAAAAAAAAAAAGTTCCTCGGACTTTTTTCAACATCTGACAAAATACTTTCAATATTGGAACTTTGAATAAGCTCCTCAACACTCCAAGAAGTATTAGAGAAACTTCAAAGTCAACACCACGGATTTATAGAAATTATAAAAACGCTTTTCGGATTTACTGAAGACATCGATGAATATGATCGGCAATTAAGTAGAAATGCGCAAAAAAAGGATGATATAATTGATAGGAAGAGTGGCCGTGGCCTTTGCCAAATCACTATTAGCAAAATATAAATACTTTTAATATTTTCAGCTCTACTATCCTATAAGCTAAGCACTTACCGAGAGAAAGATTTGTAATTTGCCAGAGTAAATTAGTTATACAGCTAAGCAAATGGAATACTAGAAATGCATCAACGGAACCTTCAAGCTATGTATAGTATATAGAAGAAGTTTCAACAAAACTTTTGCTATAAATATGATATAGAAAATTTTTCAACGACTTTTGGGAGTAGGAAAACAATGTTCGACTAGCTCTTTGCGGGAAGAAAATGGCCCTCAGTTAAATAGAATTAACAATACATATGAAGTGTATTCTTGCCCAATCAGAAGAAGAAACTAACCTTTCATATAATTTAATATATAATTTCACTCTTTACTGCGGGCAGAGGAAGTAAGTGTCGGCACATATTGTTGTATTAAATACATACTTGAAAAATACTAAAGACAACTTATTTTTCCTACAAATAATTCTTTGTTTAATAAGAACTATTTTTATATAATTAAAGATGAAAATTTTAATTCGCAATTCAATCATACGAACTCAAGTACATTAACTGTACTGATTCATAACAGAATCGAAAAGATAATTAAATATACATTAAAATTATAATTGCATATGTATTAAAAACTGTTTGGTTTTATCATGTAACTTGGCAAATGAAATTGCTACGGTTAAATTGTTTAAATAAAAAAAAAAAGAAGAAAAGCTGCTACCAGATTCGAGCCATATAAAGCACCTAGCATCTCATTATTGCTATTGACTGCATGCTTTTGAATTATTATCATACGCTATTCATTTTATAAGTGACACGTCAAAAGGGTGAATATTTAAAATATATAAACACATGCACCCCTCCTATACATACATTTTGCATGCTTTGATTTTATAGCAAACGAAAATTATATAGAAAGACTCCACACAACTATTAACCAAATAAGACCGAATAATAATTTTTCAACATTTTTACAGCCTACGCTATTTTTTATTGAACATGAGAGACACACTTACCTAAAGTCATATCAATATTTTCACTGGTCATTGACACGGCTCCACTATCTGTTGGATGATAAAATACGTAAAATGCCTGCAATAAGTAACAATAAAGATCAAATTTAACAATTTTTACATTAATTCAGACTTTGATTTAAGAAAATAAAACTTAAAAAGAATTCTCTTTCCGATGACCGGTCGACAGTTTGAGTAATGAAACATGCCTGCTTTTATTTTAAGGGGCAATTCAATTCTTACCACAAATATCGCAAAATAGCAACATTTTCGATGGCTACACAATTGCATTTCACTAAATTTTTATTTAATAAATTAAATTATTTTCGAAAATTTTCAATTTTTAGAATTTTCCTTGGCTGCGTTATTACAATGCAGACGTTTTGCTTTTTTCCTTTCTCCTTTCTTCTTTATTTTCTTTGCCCGAGTTACCCTCATTTGTCGTAGATTTGCCAACCTTTCGGGAATAGTTTTGCATAAACACACAGTTTTTCTCATTTCCTTTATACCAGGCACAGTGGAGAGAAAAATCGCCGATTGCGTATACGTTTATTAAAAAAAAAAAAGTATTCTTTTGCCTTATTTTGACACATCCATTGACCTATATATATGCGCTTTTTATAGTTGAACTTAAACTTGAGACAAGTACATAGCTAATATTAATTTCGTTGTCGATATCAAAATTCAACTAACCAAAGGCCGGATCTAATGCTTTCAAACTGTAACTGTAATAAAAAATTCAATCAATCAATCACAGACTGAACTTAACACTATCAAATTGTAGCCTCTATTGAATATAAAATTCGCGTTTTTGATTGATTGACCATTATGAATCCTTTCAAAAGGCTAGAACTTAACAATAGAATAATATAAATAAATGAAAAGAAAAAATGTTCATGCCTAACTAAGATCATAATAATATTGAACCCGTGAGATATGCTATACTTATGGAAATGCTGTTATTTCTGTGCTGAAAAATACAAAAGCTATATGCTTACATATATATACTTTATACATTTTGGGACAAAAATTTGAATACCTATGACTGTGAACGGCAATTAAAAAATAGCTTCGGTATGAATATATAAATGCGAATTAGAAAAATTTCTTCGAACTATTCAATCTAATAACTGAAACTAAGTGAATAAATAGATAAAAATAATTTGTAATTATGCATTGGTTAATGTATATGCAATACAAACTGCATTAGATCTCTGCGTACCTTGAGAAGTTGAGGGGGAAATTGCGTATATGCATGCAATATAGAATTTAAAAAAATTATAGATTCGATTTTTGCGACTATATGAGATTTTAACATGCTAAACTTCTTTTATTCGTTTAATGCATTTATTTATTTATCTAGTGTCGTGCTGTAGACGCCTAAAATCTTATTCCAATTTAAATATAATCAAAATTAAATGAAATTAAAATAATGCTCAAATTCAAAATGCATTTTGGCTTCGCCTTAACTAGTCTGCTGTTTTATGTGATATATTTTTTAAAAATATGTTCATATGAATCACTCTATAAACGTAATTACTTTAGATATTTTTGCTTTTTGATTTTCTAGTTATTCATTCTACACTTCGCTTAAGCTTGGTATGTAAAGAATTTTTATTCGTGTGTGCTATAACAAATAGTTGTCTGATAAATATTTTTCAAACGGTGAAAAAAATCATAAGAATCCGTGAAAATTAATTGAATAATTATTAAAAATATTTATTTTGAAAATAGGATTTCGACTTGAAGGGATTTTAATCGAATTGTACATGAAATTTGACGACGAAAATTGAATTGCAAAAATTGGCAAAGAGAGAATGAAATTAATAGAGAATAAATGTAATCAGCAATTTTTATTTGAACAAAAGAAAAGGAAAAACAAAACTAGATAAAACGAATAAATGTTAAAAGTAGCGAATTAAAAAGAAATTGTTCAATTGGTAACCCCGTTTATAGCCCCGTTTAAGCAAAAATAAAAAAAAAAAATAAAAGCAACAAAAGAGCAATTACCTAAGGCCGTATACGGGAAATAGCAGGCACAGACAAGAGAGTCGCTAAAGACAATAAAACGAATGCAAAAAAATTAAAAAAAAAAAAAAAAAAAAAAGAATTCAACTGTTTTCGCTTGTTCACCTTCAGTTCGTTTTTGTTTTCGGTGCAAAAAAAAAAAATAAAAATTAAGAAAAAAAAAACGTTAAATAAAAATATTTCTTTTGTTTAAACAATTGTGTTATGAGAAGCTCTTGTGTTCGGTTTATTTAAATTATTGCAGTTCAAAGAAGTAGTGATTGTGCTTGTTGTTCGGTTTTTATTATAAGCAATAAACATTTTTTTTTTTTTTTTTTTTTGCAACACCGAGAACCATCCTACGATTTTGTTGTGATTAAGTAACATCTGCGTTTTCCCTTGCAATTTTTATCTCCCTTATCGGAGAGATTTAGGTGTATGTGGCTTTTGTAAATGACGTCAGCGCAAACGCAACATTTCTTTTATAATCGACGTTTAGTTTAGTTTTTTGTCATTGCTGCAACATCATCTCAATATATTTGGCTTTCATTTCTTCAGCTTGAAATTCCCTTTCTTCGGGAAAAAATCAATTTCCGGGTAAGTTGTATTATAAATACACGATCTTTTTTATTTCCTTATTGCTTCGTTCGTACGTATTTTTAAATCCTTGGTAAATGCAAAAAAAAGAAAAGAAAAAAAAAAAAAAAATAAGAAAAGAAAAGAACATATTCTCTCTTTGTCTTTGTCTTGATTTTTTTTTTTTTTTTAGTGTAGTATAATATTATGATTTTATTATAATATTAATCGTAATATTCTTCATAACTGTGTCCTTCCAAATATATACAGGCATGTATATAATATATGTATCAATATATATGCGATGGTGTCTGCATAGCTTTCATATTTACAATTAGACTTTGTACTTGCTTTGCCGGCTTTCACCGTTATTGCTATAGTTATTGTTTTTGCTGCTGCTGCTGCTGCTGTTGCTGCTGGTTTGCCCACATTGTTCAGTTTAGTTAGTGTCTCTCAGTAAGCAAGTGTTGTGATATTTCTACAGTAAATAGAAGGAGTCTGTTTACTGTAAAAGAAAAATATACCGTTTAAGGGAATAAAAACAAAAAACCTCAAACATTTTAATTATCGCATGTATGTATATTCGATAAATAGTATTATACCTTATAGTGTACACATATATAGATATAAAAATTTATAATATTAAAAATTATATAAAAAGATTTTTCTCTTTTTAAGTCTTTTCCACTCTAAATACTTAACCATATGGTCTGCAATACATTTTCAATGAAATTACTGATATGCACTTACCGCCTGTTTTCAGTTTTCGTATCTTATTTTGTTTGTTTCAATAAATTTTATATCTATAGACAAATCTATTTTCACTTACTCTACTTAACTCGCGATCTTAACTATAACCGATCAAATAAATTCTTTATACGTTTATATAAGTATATCTTGCTTACTTATATGGCAAATAGAAGTTTAGACTAAAATTCATTTCATAACTGTTCTATTCGATACTGTGAACATCTGTAGACAAGTGCTGGCTTTATTTAAGACCATCTGACAATATTCAACTGAATTAACCTTTAATCGATAATTGAAAATTGCCTTTAGTTTTCCGTATATGTAACCGGTCGCATGATTAACCGACCGCTAAGTAAATATATATGTAGCATTTGCCTTCTGTTTGTCAAAATGTGTAAAATGAAAAAACACCGACTTTCAAAGGTTCAAAGGTTGTCGAGAAGAAGTTCCAAATGTGCCCAATGATCAATCAAGAAATCGAAAAGCAAAAAAAAAAAAAGAAGAGGATAATTTTATTGCAGAGAAAATCAATTTATGCCTCAAGTGCTGCAAGTATTTGTCGTTGATAGGCAATTTGCTAATGTCTCGGATTGGAACTTGGATTTGGAAAATATTTGAGAAAATTTCCCATGAAATATTTTTTTTTTTTGATTATTGCTATACAGCAAACGTCAAATTCTATTTGACGGAACAATATGTAGACAACTTATGACCAATCAATCATTCACCAATGCGTGTACTACGGTGACAATCGGAAAGATGGGAACGGAAGAGAAGAGAAAGAGATGGGGAAGCGGCCACAGCCTAGTAGGGCTATCTATACCCAATCGGTAAATGTTATGCCTTTTATCGACCGAGCGCACCCACTATAACTGCGACGAAAGTAAACTCTGTCGCCGTCGTATTACGATTTGAGTTTGATTGAACTCTCAGCTACTCGTCTAGGCATATACGGGTAAAGATAATTCGTAGGCATAGTTTTCCAGAGGGTGTAAGCAATGTATTTGAATCACAAGCATATATATATATATATATATACACGCGATACATTTTTGTTATGAGGAGATTCGTGAAAAAGTGAATTTTCCTTTTCAAAATACCAACTTTTCTAATTTCTTTCAAAGCTAATCCAGTTTTAAACTCATTTAAACAGCTTAAATAATGAAATTGACATGTGCATCTGTGTCGAAACATCTCACGAAAATGACAAACATGATTGTAAAGTTTTACTTTCAAAATGTCGTCGGACCGAAAAGCTGCAATATTTGCATTTTTATGGCTGGAGAAGTTGTTCGATTATTAGAGAAATTTCTTGACTTTTCGGTATTCGGTGGCAAATTCATCAATTTTCCTTGTTTACGTAGGTATGCTGCAAACAGATGAGAGAATTTACCGCTTCATTATTTGTAATAATAATTTTATTTACCAAGTAAGTAAATACATAAGTGTTTCGCATAAAATCAACGAAAGTATCGGAAAGCCGTCTAGTTTCCTCTTGTCAAATAATAACGCAGTGACAATTTTGTGTTAATGGGCTAAAAAAAAAAAAAAGGCGCGCGATTAAAAACGACACATATTGTTGCCAGATTGTGTGTGTGTGTGTGTGTGTGTGTGTGTGTGTGTATATTACACGCACAAGCGGACAAGCGAAGGTATGTTTATTTTATCAAAGTGATTTGAATTGGAATCCGCCCAGACGATTCTGTACGACATATAATATTTTTATTGATATCAAAACTGTGAAGCATGTCTGTCTATCTGTCCGTCCGCCTGTGTAAATTAATTTAATGCTTAGCTTTGAATTTGACAAAAACATTGCAAGTCCTTGCATGCTCCGTGTTTACGAAAATAAGCCACTAGGCGACACTAGATGCGGCGATAATAACTGACCATACAGTAAATGTATAAAAATAGCTAAAGGCCGGACAAGCTCGCACAATATTATGAAATATTAAAATTTATTTTATTATTATTATTATTATTATTTTTTTTTTTTTTTTTTTTTTTTTTTTTTTTTTACGATAAAGGTGAGTGAGGGGTATAATAGAATCGGCCATAACCGAATGCCATTTTCTTTTGTAAAATGATAAATGATTTTTTTAAATTAATTTTTTTGACAATAGCAAGGATAGATAGAATTAAGACCAAGTTTATTTTTCCAGAAAATATTGTGATACCGTAACCGTGATTTTTTTTTATACGCAACAGACATGAGAAATTATATTTCGCGCGCTATTCACGCAAGAACTGGCAAATTATCGAAACGTATTTGAATATGTAAGAAAGTTTTGATAAATTTAATTTATATATGTTTTTATTATAATAATGGGCGTAAAAATTATAATTTCAAGTGGAGGGGAATGAATGAATGAATCGTGCTCGATGCAGGCTAATAAAGAGTCTAACTTAATTTTCTTCCCATCTTTACATATCCATATTAAGGCTACGTGATAATGTGAATTGTCTTGGCATACCGTTATAATAGAATCGAACATGTATGTATGTATGTATGTATGTATGTTATTCTGTTAAATAAAGACAACATTTTTTTTTTTTATTTAAGGTGTGAAAAAATAAAAATTCAAATTGAAATTCGAAAAAAGCCCCCAATAGAAAGTATAAGGAGATCCCTTTAAGCATTTGGAAATCATAGTTAAATTGGATTAGAGCTTATTAGGCCTTATGTTTGTGTGCATAATCCAGTTTTTATTTGCGAACTCTAGGTCAAATATTAAATCAATCAGTAACTTGTCAACTAAAAGTCATTGAGCGAGCGCTGTATGACGCTGGTCGAGACAGCGATTACCATTTTATAGCTATTTTCCAAAATATTTTTTTTTTTCATTTTTAAAATATTTCAAATAAAAAAAAAAAAAAATAAAAAAAAAAACAATCAATTTTCTTCTTTCAATGAGCGGATTTTAAATCTTATCTTTCAAGTCTGAATCTCCCCATACGCGTATCAATGGAATTTCTGCGAGCGGACTATTAAAATTCTTGTTGTCCACGCTCTTTAAAGGCTGGCTATTGATGCGATAATATTAAGATGGCTATGGATAATGCTTATCGCATGGCTATTGAATTTATATTCTCATCTATCGACTTTGAATTTGCAGTTGTGTGTTACTTATGATATAATGTACTTAATGTATTCCTTGTTTTTTTTTTTTTTTGGTTTTTGAAACGAATAGAAAGCAACAAACACAGATAATAACAAAGAGCAAATACTAAATATAGTAAAAACAAATCTATATATATATATAAAACAATCAAAAATAGAAGCAATAAAAGCAAAAATTAAATAAAACAAACAAGAGAAAAGCAAAGCAAAGCGGAATCTAAAAGCTTCATACGAATGAAAGTGTTAACAATAACAACAACAATAATAATAATAATAATAATAATATAGTGAGAATGCCGATAACGAAATGATAATGACATTGCAAGTTTATAAATATATTATCGAGAAGAATACGAGCTTTTAACATTTTGTCTCTGAAACATATTTAAAAAAAAAGACACAACATAAAGAGATCATTTTTTTCTTCGGCAATTTATTTATTAATTGTAATTGTCATATTTTTCTCAAAACTTTCTACAACGGTTAACGGTATGCGATACAATCTCTGCACTGCTATGCTTACTTGCTGACTTGCAGTGCGTTGCATCAAGTTTCCTTCGATCATACGTTACTGCGTGCAGAGTAGTGCAGCATAATATAAGTGGGAGCACGATTTGCTTCCCCGATTGCAGTAGAAATTTTTTGCACTTTTCACACATCTTCCTAACGATGGCGCCGCCCAATGATGGCGCGATGAAATACGGATTATCGATTCGCTTCTCGTAATCTTCTCAATCTTATACAGTGATCGCAATCACTCAGAATATGATTAAAAATTAAAAGTTAAAAATTTCAAAAATAATTCTTGAAAAATATTTATATATTTATATATATATATATATTTCATTTTTTTTTTTTTTCACTTCTTTACAAAGGTGTATGCACATAGAATATCGCGTTCCATGTTGAAATAGTCATCGTTTTCTAATTGGAACGTACTCTCCATAACGTTTATTCGAAAGACTCACCGACGAACGAAAGATTCCATTCCTTTTAAATCGAAATTGAATTTTAACACATCATCCAATGAATCTTTTGTCTCTTCAGATCCCTATGATTTGTGTATTGTGTCATCCTTCAAACAATATGTGGCAAAATTTCATAACATTTCGGCCAGAGTTGTTTTAATGGCTCTTACTACTTTTTTGGTACGTTTGAACGGATTTCGCCTAGTGTACACTAGGATCACTGGCGAATTGACCTTGAAATGTAGTGATGAGCCTATGTTTGCATTTCGCCTAAACTGTGGCGCAAACATCGCTCTGAGTTAGCAGCACGTTATTGTCAAAAGTGAGCAAACGCGGCATCAACTGCAAACCGGGCTTTCTCATGAGACAAAAAATAATTTAATAGATTGCCTTTCGATATTTTAAAGGTGTCCAGCTATTACACGCAACCTCACTTTTCGGTCAGCCAAAGCGATTTTTCGCGAGCACTTTTCTATATTTTATGGAACAATTGCCGAATTTGGGCGATCAGAGTGTCAGAGTGTTCAGCATCATCGATGTCCGTACGGCTATCTTTAAAATTAACAAATCGCCTATAAATTTGTCTTATCGCCATAAACCTTTCCTAGCCGATATTGATTTTGAACGGTACGTTATATGCCCACCACTAAAAAATAAAGGGATTACTCAATTTGTTTTTGTCAGTAAGTGTGTAAGTGTGTTAATTCTAAATTAATTATGGTAGATGTAACAATTGAGTCGATGAGTTGTTTTCGTAAAAATATCATCGATCAATATAGATATCAAATGAAAGGAGTCGAAGCGTAGAATACGATAAACTGTGCTAACTATACGGTAAAAGTTCCTCATTCGGGAGATATATGTGCCGCGAATACGGAATTTTGCTTGGATACCTATTAGAATCCTTTTATTCGTATGTATTTACTTATTAGAATCCGCGAATAAAGAAATTTATAGCCGCGAATAGAGGAATTTTATCGCATTCTTTTAACCCGCGAATAAGGAGACCCCGAATGAAGGAAACGCGCATTAGGAACTTTTACTGTAATTTAATTGTGATGGATGTTTGATGCATAAAGTCTTGGGATTTTAAAGAAAGAAAAATTCGATTTCTTGGACATTAATATCTTAAGTGAACCAATTATCTATATGGTGGATATAATTTTTTTTTACTTGTTTTCTCATCAAAAAGCAACATCTGATCAATTTGATACGAAATTCTTCAGATATTTCGATTGTTTTGAAAATTACAAATGTACTACTAGCACTAAAACAAATGGCACTTGTAAGCTAATGGTCGAAATGTCATGAAAAAATTTCGTCAAATATCGTTTGAAGGTTAGGTCGTTCCGGACATCATAGTCGTTAGCAGTGTTGCCATATATATGTTACATCGTAGATTTCCAATTAGATCTTCATGAAGCTTAAGAACATATGCGATATTTTGTATTTTGCTCGCATGACACTTTTAAAATTTGATATAATTTCAAAAATATCATATATGAAAAATTATTACATATTTGGGCTATCACGTCAGTGGGTGGAGAACTTTGCTAAACAATATCTATTTTTTTTTCATTTTTTCAAATTGGAAGAGTTTGAGGTAACTTTGACTATCTCTATTGTGAACGGAATGCAAGGTAATACACTCAATGTTTACGCTGGTAGCCCTTGAATTATTCTTATTTAGATTTCAGTTCTAGATACTGTTTGATTAGTTAGTTTCCACGTTTTGGAATTGCAAATATTGTGAATATTCTTTTCTTTTTTTTCTTTTTTTTTTTCACGTTTTCACATTGTGTACGTAACTATATAAGATAGCAATAAGCGTAGAGAGTGTATAATATGAACACGTACGCACTTTTCATATATCCGAGTAAGTGCGATTGTTCGTTACATTCATTGAATACATACGACACGTACTTGAAGAGATATGCTAGTCCATAAGGTATATGGCATATGTACATGTGTACAGACAGTGTATTTGCTGACATTGTTTACGCATGTTTTGTCTCCATATGGAATGTCGTCTACCTAAACATACTTCAAATATATTCATTTTAGCGTGAAGTAACTGGAAGTTTTCGCTTTCAATAATAATTTACGTTAACATATTGAAAAAAAAAAAAAAACAACAAAAGGAAAAAGATTAAATAAATAAATAAATATAAAATGTACTGATTTAGATCAGTTGGCATAACGATATTTAATATACTGTTTCTATCTAGGATTAGTAAATTTCATGCAAAATGAATTAGCAGAGAGAAGATGAGAATAGGAATAGGAAATAGGATGAGAAAATATTTGCAAAGAAGGAGACATATTAATAATGTTAATTTTTTACTTCAAATTGCTGTGTGTGTGTGTGTGTGTGCGTGCATAACTTATGTATCGCAGCGCATCAAATTTTAATTTCTTCACTTTCATTGCAACAACTTTTTTATAGTTTTGAGTGTCATCAAGCGAGTGCTTAAAGTTGTTGAATAGCATCTCCGTATCTAATTTCAATTCTTTAATTCAATTTATGTAAATGCGAGGGTGCACCATAGCGCCTACATCAACTTGGCAGCCATCGTGTGCTAACACTATGCCGAGGAATTTAAAGAGGGGGCAGTAGTGTCTGTTTACGTTTGACTTAAAAGTAGAAATATCAAGCATGACGGGCGCAGTGTGTCATACGATACGCAGGCAATTCCACAACAAGCAAATGGGCTAATCTGGGCTTAATCTAGACCTTTTCTACGCATTTCTTTTCATAGTCTTCTTAGTCTTAGTGGGCTAGCAGCCGGTTTTTTCCTTCCTTTATTTATATTTGAGCAAGCCTTTCTCACCTTACTTGACACTAGAACTACCGACATCTTGCATACGTGCATTCATTTCTAACAAAAAGGACCATTTTTATTCCCTATTTTTGCGATTCACCGGGTCGATTAAGAATCCAAATCTCTTATGAGTCGACCAGTCCATCAGCAAGCAAGTATTTTGTCGATATAATCGGCATAAGAATCGAAAACATCCTGTTCGGACAGATAATAATTAGTTGATCGAAATCACTGTTAATACAAAGAAGTTGGATATAACAAGCAAGCAGGACAACACATTTCTGTTCAATGCTTTCAGTGTTCCGTGGACATGATTTTTCATAACGAGCCGGACGTTATCGCCCTGAAAGTCCGTTTCACATATTGCACCGATTGTGCATTCCCGAAGAATCGGGGATGTGATATATTATTACCACATCCCCTTACCCCTCCCCGCAAATAGCGACATCATAATCATTCATATCGACTATTGGTTTCAATGACGCGTCTAGTGTACGTCACAGTTAAGCGAACTTTGCTTAACGTAACGCATCGCGCAAGACAGTTCAGCAACGCAATCTACCGAGTTAAGCCAGAAACGTAACTCTCCTTTTTGCGTTTGGCGACTTTTTTTTTACAAAGAACTCGATCTAAAAATCATTGTTGCTGCGTATGTTTCAGCAGAATAAATAATGCTGATGCGTAAAACCTGAAGATAATAGATTGATATGGAAAAGTCATAATATATCAAAGACTAAGAGAAAACGCAACATCTTCTGTTACGAAAAACTAACTCATCAAGATTTATTGCTATATTGCATATTACGTATATGCAATATAGCAAACATAGTTTCAGTTTAAGGTAAAACCAGGAGTCTGTGTGTAATATTTTTGCATTCTTTTTAAGAAATGTTTGTCATATTAGTTTACGTTGAAACAAGTAGTTAAACGAGAATGCTTGTGTTCCATAGATATTTTCGACTTATGTGAACTTAATTATGTGATCTATATATTAGGGCCTATCTTTTTCTATATAAATTTCATTTTATCACGTATCGATGATATTGGCAATGACGAGCCATTATAATGAGTTTGACCCAGTTACTTATTATTGACTATAGATATTATGTCTTTGTAACATTTACATTAAACATCATCCTCCTCGTTCTCGCATTTTCATTTATATAAGAGATGAATGCGCATAAAATTGCCAGTGCACTTGGACATAAGAAGGAGAAAACAACTTGAAAAGAGATATCGAGTATATGCAGCAGTATATTAAGTTGCGTCAAATGCTAGATACATTTCTCTTAACACTTTAGAAAAGATAAAAATGTAGACCAGCAGTGGCAGCAATGTCAGCTAGACTAACTTCCATAGAGAGGATAAAGAGAAGAAGGAGGAGGTGGGGTTTTTGTTTATATATTGCACATTTTATTGAATGATTTAAGAATGATGACATTTATATCAATAAATAGTTTGTTTGGTATTCATTCTCTCCATATCCTCTTTGACTAATAGTGTGGCATACTTTCCTATAATAAAGAATAATAACATTGTGAAATGTTTATATAGCATACTTCAAACGATTGCAAATCTGAAAGCAAATTTAATGGGTTTTTAGGAAGAAAACACATAGGAAATTATTTATTGACTCTAACAAGGTCAAACGTACAGCAAGAGCAAGCGTACTATTTGTGTTTCTTCAATAACAAAGACAACACTACAGTTTAAAAAGTTATGAAATGAGTAACACAAAAGTAATAATTTGTAAAGTGATTTGCAAGGTTTGTAAACTGAATCAAATAGTCCTTTTTGTTGTTGTTGTACCTTTCCAATTATTAATAAACGGTAAATCGTGGGAATGGCCGGAATCGTTCCGGCCATTGAGAAAGATTGGTGATCATCTGAAGTCCTTGTCTCTCTCTCTGTCTCTCTCTATCTATCTATCTGTCTGTCTCTCTCTCTCTCTCTCTATCTGTCTATCTATCTCTATCTCTCTCTCTCTCTCTCTCTCTCTCTCTCTCTCTATCTCTCTCTCTCTCTCTCTCTCTCTCTCTCTCTCTCTCTCTCTCTCT
>NW_023998414.1:32370665-32437485 GCF_014805625.2 Glossina fuscipes
TCTCTCTCTCTCTCTCTCTCTCTCTCTCTCTCTCTCTCTCTCTCTCTGTCTCTCTATCTGTCTATCTATCTATCTCTATCTCTCTCTATCTATCTATCTGTCTATCTATCTCTATCTCTCTCTATCTATCTATCTCTATCTCTCTCTCTCTATCTATCTATCTATCTATCTATCTATCTCTCTCTCTCTCTCTCTATCTCTATCTCTACCTCTCTCTATTCAATTATAATATCAATAGGTTGCAACAATTAAAGAATTTATGGTCAAGCAAACGCGACATTTCAAGACCGTACACCAATTGGTCTTGCAACATTGTTGCTCATACATTTTCGTAATAAAATGATACAAATTATTCTTGCATAGCGTAGGATTTTAAAAAACAAACTTTCTTGGTAAAGGCATTTTTATTCTTCTCCCTCTCTATTCATGACTCTATTTTTGGCTTAGTTATCATGCGAACATGTGGTCCGGTGGTCTCGTTTTAACTAGCTTTGATATATCACAGATAAAGTAGAGATCAACAGAATACTGATATTGTCACTACAGCAATTTCTGCTCCTTGACGAAATGAAGGACCCTTTCCGTGTTCCCACCCACTCAACTTGAAGCCATCTATATACCGCATAGTACGCTATCGTGACTTGTCGTTCTCATCTGCATACTGCCAGCCTTTAGCACAATCTATCAGCAGTGAGTGGTCTTTCCCGCCATAACTAACCGCCACCAAAAATCTCAATGGTCTCAAACATTCATCTTTATCCTCTCGGCTATGCGATGTTATGTAATTTTTTTTAAGTTCCCAAAAAGTTTTCTAATTTCTGGCTTTTTGGGGAGATTATCATATAAAAATTGTTAAAATCGCCCTGGTACGGTTAAAGTTGGAAAGTGAATGGGATGAGTTTTAATAACTTGAGACGATTGTTGTTGTTTATACGATAGACTTTGGCAAAAAATCAAGAGAAACTAGAACGCATGTCGCCGCAATGCAATGACTAAATATTTATTGCGGAATACACAATAGATAGATAGATAGCGTGTAAATGTGTTAAATGAAAAGAATGTTGAAATTAATATATTGATTAAATGCCATTGATGATTATAAGAAACCAACACTTCTAAGTCTTGCCGTTTATTATTAACCACTTTTAATTTCTTATATGTGATTGTTTTACATACTTCAAGTGTTCGCATATGGCTTACTTACTCGTTTATGTAAGTACAGGTAACGGATTGTAGTAATGTAAGATGTCTCGGTTCGAGTTAATCAGAGCACGCATATGTGCGTATTTTATGATCACTATTTTCCCATAAAAGAAGCAGTCTATACATCTTTAATTAATACCGTAATATATGCCCACACACATATATATATACATGCGTGCACTCACCCATACATATATATATATATATATATATATATACATATCAATCATATATTTATACATACATAGGTGCACATGCAAATATAAAAAAAAAAAAAAAACCAGAAAAGCGTTCATACGGAATATTAATATATTTTATGCAAACCGACCTACACCAATAAATACTATTTTCATAGCATGTATTTAATCCCGAAGAAGAGTAGCACACAAAATGTTTACGAAGTACTTTAAAAATGACAGTGAAAATTGAAAGCATTAGAACGGCGCTTTTTTGAAATTTATCAGACAACAAATTTGTTGAAATGAAAACAATTTGGGAGGGGGAAGGGGTAGGGGCTTAAAATACAAATACAACAGCTGACTGCAATTGTTTACATTTCCCACCTACGAATATGATATTGATCATGCAGCGACGAATAAAACGTGAAAATTAACATTGTTTGTGTTGACAACAACTATCTACCTCCTGCGCTCTTTGCATAATAGTGTGCTTATATACGCAGCCCCTTTTTCTTTTTTTTTCTTTTTTTGCACGATTCACCAGTGAGAACAAATGCATTTCTTTTTACACGAATTTTATGTTCTAGCACGAATAATGCAAAATGCAAAAGAACAATTGTTATTTTAATTCCAATTTTGACAGTGTGTCTTACAGAGTTTTATGTATGCAGCAAACAGTCGAAGGTGAAGTTCACCTACTAACGGCTGATTTAATTCCCGAGGGCTTGAAATTTGCTATTTGATCTTGACAAGACGTGTGCTCTTAATTAATCAACATGATCTTAAGATTTGCGTTATATAAACAACTTTGAGAAATTAAAAAAGCAGATGCTAATAAGAGATGACTTTATAACAACAAAAAATCAATAGAGATCGTTAACAATTAACGAAATTCTTCCCAAACCCAGCAGTTATGCCACAAATCCGACATATCTGACATATCGATTGACGATAGCCTCTTATCGAGTAGTGATGTGTATATATGGGAGATTGATTTTTATACCCAATTTCAATTGCAATTTTTATATGGACTAAGTTTCCCCTGTACATTAATTTTAATCATTTTTTTTATACTGAAATTGTTTTTGTCTTATAGATATGGATTTCATTATTAGTTTTTTTTGCACAATTTTCTGGGAAAATATTAGAGCTTTTCCCGTCCGACAAGCTCCTTTAAAGTTGCGGAACATATTACTAAACTTACCATATATCGTATGTATTTTTTTGCACTTTTGTTCTTTTTTTTTTTTTTTTGCGCGCGTATTTCTAAGGCGCGCATCTGGCGTGTAAAAAAGAGTTCGATGTATAAATTTAAATTCAAGTCCGAGTCGAGAAGAACGAAGGCTAACGAATTTGTCCACAGTGCGAAAACAGATGACCAAAAATTATAAAATTAATATGAACCATATGAACCAATGCTTAAGGAAACTCTAGGCACTTTACCTTAGTTAAGCTTGCTTAGTCAATATAAATATAATTATGAGCTGTTTAATCCCACACAAATCATATAACAAACCAATTATGAAGAAAAGTTGTAATAATTACATGTAAGTCCCGCCATAGCTCAAACGGATGGGAAATGAACGAACGGCAGGTAAATAGTGGAAATCGTAAAAAGAGATTAACGAAGATCACAAAACTCGAGTGTTTAACAAATACAATCGAATATGTTATTAAATGTGTTTACTTAAAAGCCGACCATAGATTTCTACTAACTTAACCCATTTTAGACGGCGAATATTTTGCGAACACAATCCGAAGGAGTGAATTTTTTTATTTTTTTTTATTTATTTTTGCTTTATATTCTTAATTTTTAATAAAAACACTTGTGCACTATAGACATAAGCAAAAGTTGCTCGCAACTCAGTTAGCACAAATAAGTATAGCGTGTGCGTAAAAACAATTTTTTTTACACGGAACGCATTGACAACCCTGTGTGTGTGCAATGTAAAGTAAAATAAAAATACAGTAAAAGCTACTTATTCGCGGTTTCACTATTCGCGGCGACCCAAAATGCAACCCAATCCCTGTATTTGCGACTACAAAATTTCTTTATTCGCGAACTTTTTGTGACTGGTTCGGGAATTGTTTTGTTTCTGAGGTTGAAACTTATTTAAAATAAAAACAAAATTTAGACTTTAAAGCACTTCTAGTTTTGGAAAATGCACTCGCGAACTTGAAACTATGCATCCAAACATAAAAGTGACATTTTTATCTCCCAACACGACGGTTTTGCTTCAATCTATGGGCCAAGGAATAATCCAGGCGTTTAAGTTCCATCACATTAGACGAACCTTCAAAATCATAATGGATAACATGGAATGTAATCCTGATGATGATGAATGTTATGGATTGCAGGAAGAAATTTGACATAGCAAAATGCATCGTAAACATAAAAGAATCATTAGAAGAACTGAAGCCATGCTGGAAAAAACTGTGGCCTGCTCTGACTGCGGAAAATGACGAAGAATCTGTGCAAGTTCAAAATTTTAACTGCAAATATAGCCGAAATTGCGAATGGAATAGGACGAGATGAATTCGAACAGATAGAATCAAGTGACATTCAGGAATTGCTTGGATCGCAAAATGACAATTTGACTGAAACCGTCTTGGAGGAAATGTTAAATTCACCGCCCATTGAAGAAGAGGCTTCAACAAGCACTGCAAACGTGACATTTAATTTGAAAAGTCTTAGTGAAGGTTTAAGAATGGCAAATGACCTTGGCGATTTTTTTAGGAACATTGATCCGTCTATGGAACAAAGTCTTATTTTTATTTGGCAAATCAATCCGCCTGAGTAGTCGAAGGGAAGGAATCTCGACTAGCAAGTTAATGGTCGTGGGTTCGAATCTCAAGTGCGGTAGAGTTTTTAATAAAAAGCCGATAGCCTTAGATACTAGTGCTTTTAAGAGTTTAGTCTTAGAATTTATTTCTCTGGCGAAATTAATAATAATAATAATATTTGGCAAATTGCTAATGCGACTGCTGCGTATCAGTCTGAATTGAAGGAGCTTCTAAAAACTGCCAAGCCAAAGAAACTTACAAAATTCTTCAAACCATTGCCTAAGCCTTAAGATAATTAACGAAAATGTTCAAAAACTTCAATTAAATTGATTTTTTTATATAATTGATTTTTTTTTTTTTTTTTTTTTTGTCACCTTGGAACGTATCCCCTATAATCCCATATAAATTACGATTCACGGTTTCTCTATTCGCGGCATTTTTATGGAACGTATCCCCCGCGAATAAGGAGCTTTTACTGTACACCGTTTAAGTTGATGAATCTTTTTGTTTCAAAAAAAAGTTCGCTAGATAACATAAAACCGTTATGTTGAATTGTTGGGATCAGATCTTATTTTGAAAAATCTATGCTTAGCTAAGCGAAGCGGTGTAGTAGGGTATTTAATGGTGGCTTCTTACTTACTTGTCTTATCTGATTTTTCCGCAAAATTTATCATATTTACATTTATATATGATTTTAATTATATGTGAGCGAGTAGGAGAAGGGTGGGGGCGGAAGGACTTTTAAAAATAAATTACGCATAGTTGTTACGCATAATGGTTGAATTTGTCTTTCGGGGAATTCGTTTCAACGATCGGCGTAAAAATGATTCTAATCAGGGGGCAATTGAATATCATTAATTAACCAAACATCATTTTGCACTTTTTCGATATGATCGTCGATATGATGAAACTTGTTTTTTTTTTTTATTACGATTGCGATATAAATAATTATTTATAATTGCCGGGTATATAAAATATTCGATTTAATTCAAAAGAAAAGTTTTTCTTGCTTTGTTTTCAAGTTTGTGTACTACATATAACATTCATGCACTTATATATTGGATGCCGTGTGCGGTCAACAAAATTAAAACAGCAGACATTTGGCGCCCACCTAACATTCGCTCATGCATAGAAATGCACGTCTATAACGATTTGTACAAGTTATAGACATAGTATGATTTTAATCATTGTCTGGCTAAAGCGAATGACTCTTATAATCCACTGATTGAATTAAGAGCGGCAGAAATTTTATAAATTATGATGAGCGGCAGCGTATAAAACTTATTAATAAATTATGTGAAACCCTTTCTCAAGGTTAAATTAACTTAAATCTCTAACGTAAATTAACTTAAAAATTAACATCATTTAAATTATATGTGAAATTTTGACAATTTCTTTTTAACGTAACATCATCATTTTCCCAATCAAGTGTGTAATTAGTGGAATTTCATGAGAAATTATAAAAAAAAATTATTTCGAATATTATTAATTTATGTATTATATATAAACTATCCGGTCCGCCTGAGTGGTCGGGTAGGCAACAGTCTCGACTAGCATCTCAATGGTCGTGGGTTCAAATCTCAAATGCGCTAGAGTTTTTAATAAAGTCGAAAGTCTTAGATCGCTAGTGCGCTTTAAGAGAGTGCTTTTTTTTGGTCTTAGAATTTATTTTCTCGCTAAATTTTTAATAATAATAATAATAATATAAATTATTCGGATTTGAAGTTAATGAATTAAATCAAAAAAAGGCGCAATCATTGTAGAGAGTTAGATTACTTAACCTAATCTACAGTTTTTCATCTTACTTACAACAACAAATAATATCAAATAATATTAAATAGTTATCAATAGCTGTGCACGATTAAGGCGGCAAGTCCACGAATTTCTGAATGATATGAAAAAGATGAATTAAAATTACTAAGTAAAAGAATTATCATCGGATGTAATCGAATACTTCTATGCCTACTAAATTTTCGTTTAAAAAAAAAAAAAAAAAAAAAAAAAAACAAGTCGGACTACACCGACTGTTACATATACCCTGCACAACACTCTCTAACACAATTCTTACTTTTTTCATAGAACACACGAAAATTCTGCCTAAACTTACTATTACGGAACTGTATATTAAAAATTAGATCTCTTCGCAAATAGTCTTCGCTTCCGTAAAAATGGTTGTGCCCAAGAGGTTTAAAAATAGAGTTACATTGTCAAAAATTCAATAAAATACTAAAACTTCGTCTTCTCTGCTTTAAAAAAAAAAAAAAAAAATTCGTTCATATCCCTGCATAGAGTATGATTTAAAAAAGTAGGCGTGGCTCGTCAAATTTTGAAGAATTCATTTTTATATCGAACTACTATTATAGGCTAATAGTGAAAATCCTTATATAGGGTAAAATGCAAAAAATAGGCTGAAGAGGTCCAAATTTGCTACAGTTAATTTTTTTTTTCTTTTTATCTTAAATTACTATTATAATCTGATTGAATTAGACATTTTTGTTGTATGAGAGACGGTTCAAAAAATTGCCTCAGCCGGTCCAAAGTTTCCACATGGATTTTTGCTATTACCTAACCACTTTTGAAAATTGCAAAGGCTTTTGAAAATAGAGCATTTTATGGTCGAGTGGTCGAGTGGTCGAGTCGACCGATCTGGGCTATTTTCAATAGCGTTCGTCTTCGGATTAAAACACGTCAGTGTACAAAATTTCATCAAAATATCTCAAAAATTCCATCCTGTAGCTTGAAAGCGAATGTACATCGACAGACAGATGTGTAGATAGGCGGGTATAATATGTTTAAGGTGGGTCTATGTCGGGTGAGTCTTTCTGCGCGTTAGATATGCCCGCATAAACTAATACCATAAGTGATGTAGGATATTAAAAAAAAAATTGAGACAAAGAAAATGAAATTTTAACATTTTACAATATTGGGTGGGTGGGTTGGGCCGATATCGGTAAAAACCTGACTTTATTTTTTACTTTTGAAAACCTACAAAGCCACAATTTCAATTGTGTTGTCCCCGTGTTCTTTGGCCGGCTTCACCTCATTTTCAATCCAAACTTGTACGCAATAGTTTCCCGTATGTTCTTTGCCCAATTTGAAGCCGACATGTTTATTACTGCCAGCAGGAAAATGTTTACCGCAGACATAACAAGATGTGCAGACAGACAGACTTAAATTGAATCAAAATTTGATAATGATCAAAAATATATGCATATATATATGCTTTATAAAATCTTCGAAATTTGGGAACGTTTACGCTAATAATTATGTCGAAAAAGTCAAAACGAATACTAGGTCAATATCGATGATTAAATATTCCGCTTCACTTCGCCGAATACAATTCTTCATTTATTTTCGTAATAAAATACAAAAATTGCATTTTATTTTCACGTAAAAGCTTAACGTGTAAGAACGGAGTCCACAACGTGAACTGAAAAAATTTTGATTTTCTTTTCTAATTCTTCGCCTATTTTCGTCATAAAGCAATAAAAAATTCGACTTTATTTCCACATAATGGTCTATATTTCATGAGAAGTCTTTCTTGAGCGGGGCAGAGTCCAACTTTCTGATCCAGGATGTTCCAAATTTGATACAATTAATATCTGTGTCAGATTACTATTATGAGCCAAAGTTCGTTCATCGCAAAATATCGAATATGTTGCCGGGTAAAGGTCTACCAGTCGAAAATAACAGTTATATGGAGAAGAGTTAAACAAAATTTCGCCATTTCTTCAAAATTTTCCATATAAGTTAGGTCCGGTTACTCAGCGTTTCTTTCCATCTGACGAATGTTTCAACAAAATAAGGTGCTATGCAGGGAAAGCTTGTAAAATCGGGCTGAACTCGCCGTCACAACTATTTATCTTATGTTGATTTTTATCTTTTCGTTAATTCGAAAATCTATGATGGCTGGGCCGTACCATAGATTCCACGACTATGTACCAAAAGTGAGGGAACACATCTTAAATACATTTCGTTAGAGCGGCCTGCAACCTTTCGAAGAAAACAGTCCGTTGCTTTTCGAAAATAATTTCACCTTGAAACTCGATTGAGTTCTATAACAGGCACAGGATACGTCATGTGGCATAATTGAATGAAACTATCAGAGCGAGTCACTACTACAACGCGTATAGCGTTACGCATCAGAGAAGAGCCGAACTTTTTTTTCTTTTTCCGTGAATGAAGGCAGTGGGATATAAAAATCAGTTTATATTATACCCGATAAGGGATTACTGTCTCTCTCTCACATGATAGGGTGCGTGTAGGCGGCTTTGGCCATACTTGTTACAAAATATTAACTATTTGATGCCAGAGATACATTCGAACATGCGTAGAGGCATTTTATGTCTCTATATTACGTTCAGACATAAGGTGTAGGAATGGATTTGTGAAAACATTCTCTACTACATACGTGTATTGCTTGTGGCTGTAAAAATAATGCAAAAAAAAAAAGGCAAACAAAAACCTGATCTTTTTTGATCGTTTTATTGCGCTATCCGTGTACCCGTGAAAGGATATCAAAACCATTGCAATGTGTCTATGCATACATACATACATACATAATTTGCTATGGACGTAAGGCGGCTCATTAAGTAAACTTAATAATACGACTTTTTCAATTGTCGTCCAATCATATCACATCACCCACCATTGGCTTTCTTTCATTCATATCTATGCCTATTATATTCTATGCAATGGGAATGAAAAAACAAAAAAAAAAAGTTGAATATTTATATATAAATGTTTTATTTATTTATTTTTTTTTATTTCATTCTCTTAACCTGATGACCGAGTACTAAGTTGACTATGTGAGAAGCTGTGCAAAATAGATTTGCAATTACCTTGAATCACCCTACAGATTATGAAATTTGAGATTAAACCGATAAATTGTTGAGATCATGTCTAGATCAGTAGTGTCTGATGCGGTAAATATTTTTGTATCAATTTTAGCATGAACATCACACACGCATCACACCATCCAATCCAATCTCCGCTAACCGGTGAAAATGTCATAAATATTGTGACCATTAGTTTATAATTTATTGTGTGTGAGTCTGTCAATAGTGCTACGGTCCACAACTTTATTGAACGATTTTTTATGCGCTATATGCGAATTTTGACGATTATTTTTGTTTTTACAAGCGATGCCTAAATTTTAAGAAATGTAGTTAGATATAAGTTTTAAAACCGTTCACAAAAATATCGTATACAACTTTTCATTGAGAAAAGTTGAAAGCAGTAGGCTATCAGAAGCATGCTCCAGTGGTATCCTGCTCTAAATAATAATCATTGATTTTTCAGTTAAATGGAACCTTCGGATGGATCACCGCCGCCATCACTTTGTATGATACGTGCAGCTGAGCTATTTCCAAAAGCACAAATGGAGAAAGAAGATATGCAGCTCGCTGTGCCATTTCAAGAACGTAAGCAAAAACACACAAACATTAGCAAAATGTTTTGTATTATAAGCGTAAGCGTTTTTCGTTCATCTTTTTTTTTCATATATGCAGTTGCTGGTGAATCAGTAAAGTATTTGGGTCGTACTGACGATGGTGTTCTAGCTCTGTCGAATTATCGTATCTTCTTACAAAAGAATTCAGCTAAAGTTGAGACCTCCATACCGTTGGGTCTCATTGAGTCATTGCAAGCCCGGGATCTCTTTCATTTGATTATTTGTTGCAAAGATGCCAGCACTATAAAGTGCTCGTTCGAAACAGCTGAACAATGCACCGAATGGCAAAGACGTATCCAATTATCTGTAGGCGTACCTGAAACACTGGAGTCAATATTCGCATTTCCGTTCTGCTCATGGACATGTGATTCCTTGAATGGTGTAGGTATAAACACAAATCAATTTGTTAGCGGTGGCGGTATTGGTGGAGGTGTGATTAACGGCGAAAACGGTCAGTTATCTATATATCAAATGGCTGATTGGACGGAACGTTTGCAGCGCACTCCGTCACGCTATGAAGATGATTTCGTCAGGGAAGTCGAACGTCTCGGCTTCGATTTAAATGGTCCATGGCGCATATCCCATGCCAATGAGGATTTTAAATTGTGTCCTTCATATCCACCAAAGCTACTAGTGCCCTGTTGCATACCCGATGAAACACTGCATAGTGTAGCGAATTTCAGGGGTTCACGTCGTCTGCCAGCTGTTGTATGGCGTCATCATAAATCAGGAGCGGTTATAGCTAGATGCAGTCAACCTGAAGTTGGTTGGCTGGGTTGGCGTTGTAATAAAGATGAGCAATTGCTCAAGGCTTTGGCTGAAGCTTGTGCTTTCGATAGAGCTGAGCAATTGCGTTGCTTGGCTCAAGCTACTAACACTAATAATTCAGTGACAACAGCCAACATAACGCCACAACCCACTCAAACACAAATACCCTCCGGTGAAAGTTCACCGTCCAGTCTAGAGAGCAGCCATGAAGAGGTGGCCTTAGATGAAGTCAAAGTAATTATGATTTATAAAAATGCGATTAATGATTGATGGAAATATTTAATTTTTGCTTCTTCCTTCTGCTTCCAGAAAATTCTTATAGTTGATGCTCGAAGTTATACTTCCGCCGTTACAAATCGTGCTCGTGGTGGTGGCTGTGAATGCATTGAATATTATCCTTCGGCGGAGATAGAATTTATGAATCTGGGCAATATACATGTAATACGTAAATCTTTTCACGCTTTACGTCAGCTCTGTGCATCACCACCCGATGTTCCCAAGTATGTTCAAGCGTTTCAACGATCAATGAAATTGTTCTGTAATCACCATTTAAAAATTTCAGTTGGTTAGGTCTCTTGGAGAAAACGATGTGGTTTCAACATTTATCTGGATTATTGGCAGCCTCAATGACCGTATGTCATGCGATAGAAAATAAAGGACGCCCTGTTTTGGTGCACTGCTCTGATGGTTGGGATCGTACACCACAAATTGTGGCTACAGCTCAACTATGCTTGGATCCTTTCTATCGTACCGTTGATGTAGAGTTTTTACCTAATTACAAATTTTCTATTATATGTCGTTGAACTGTTCAATTTCTTTCTCAGGGCTTTCGAATTCTAGTGGAACGAGAATGGTTAAGTTATGGTCACAAATTTGCAGACCGTTGTGGTCATGGCCCAGGTTCAGACGAAGTTAACGAACGTTGCCCAGTATTTTTACAATGGCTAGATTTAATACACCAAATACACAAACAGTTTCCCTGCAGCTTTGAATTTAGCATGGGATTTTTGGTAAGCTATTGATAGGACGGACTTTCATATAAAATTTGCACCGCTTCATTTGCATTCATTTTTTATTTTTTATTTTTATTCTATTTTTTTTTTTCATTTTTAATTAAGATAAAACTAGCTCAACATTCGCATTCTGGCCTTTTTGGCACGTTTTTGTGCAACACTCTGAAAGAACGCATCGAAAATTCTGTATTTGAGCGTACGTTCTCAGTGTGGCCATTTTTGTCAGGCCCGCTCTACCGAAATCCTCTATATATATCCAATAAAAATAAAGTCCTATGGCCCGCATATAATGTACGCGATTTATCACTTTGGACTGAAGTCTATTTGGGCAGCTTGGGCGGCAATCAAAATTCAATAGATTTCCCATCCTACGCCAATGATAGCAGCTTACAAGGTTCAATTAGTAAGTTACATATATATATATATATATATATATATATATATTATATGCATACACGAGTGGTTGTTAATGGTTGTCGAAACCAATTAATTTACAGGTTCTATGTCAAAAACTAGATCCTATGGTGATTTAATAAGTGCCGGCATCATACAAAACGGTATATCAAGACGTTCCAGTGACCCCAATATGACTGTTGATCCAAAGTAAGTAAAATTGTTCATTTTTTTTCGAATTAATCGCGAAAAACGTTGCGAGCGAAGTGATTAAATTTAACATAACCGAATATTTTGTAATTAAAAAATAAATGCACGATACGACATACGGTATTCCCACAATCCTGTAACCATTAAACATGCGACCAATATACGAAGTTAAAAAAGAAAAAAGTTTCAAATAGGATTTCTACGGATTTATAACAAAATAAAAAGAAAGTATGAGACTTAATTTCGCACTACAAGAACGTTGACTGTTCGCTTTTAATGAATCGAAGCTAAGCATAATGAGATATTGCAGCATTCTTCATGTTGCAAAATGGCTTTAACTCAAAAATAGTGAGTGGACTGGAAATGACAAAACACCTGTTAATTATTTTCGGACAGGGAAACATATGCATATATATATATACAGCTTGATGCAATGCTGTTAACGCCATCCCAAAGAGGAAGAAATGAAGAAAGAGAATGATATAGGAAGGGGTGGCTATAACTTAGTGGGTTTGTGTGTGTGCTCAATCGATTAGTGTTGTCCCTTTGCCGACCGAACACTCACTATAACTACGACCAACATAAACTCGACCGCACTGATATTTGAACCCGCCAATATTGCCTTAGTCGCGGTTCTTACTTACTTGGCTACTTTTGCGGATCTCTTTACGTCTATATATATATATGGATATTTCCGTCAGTTATTGGGGGTAAAGCTTTGTAAATTGATTTCGTTGTTTTTCGCATTTTTTTTTTTTTTTTTTATGCATTGAAGTGCGAAGTAATTTTGCCAACTTTTAGGCCTTATCTGAAAATGGGTAATAAACAAATGACTTGAGATGTTGAGATCATAATTTCAAATGTGAGTAAATTGAATTCACAATCCAGAGAGGATTAATAGATTGAAGAGCTAGAATAGATAGAACATAGACTAATAGTTCCCGTCACTTCTAATGGAACAATTCATCTTCATTTTAGAAAGTGTCGACCCGTAAAGGACGCGAATCACATAGTTTTTCATTTCATTTCGATTACTTTCGAATTCGAATTTTTTCTTGATTGAATTATATAAAAAGTTTTTTGATTAGAAAAAAAATACCGTTCAAACACAGCATTGACTTGAAAAGTCTTATGACAATTTGTCGGCAATGAACGACCATAAAATCTAAGAATTGTTCTCGAAAACAGGGGTTGCGTATTTACAAATGGGCATCGTGTTTACCTACTCCGAGGTAATCAGTCACCACGCGATTGGCACGCTTAAATGGCAAAAGTTATTTTCTAGATCTAGTTCCTAACGACTCTTGTCTGCGTAACTTAAAAGAATGCTCAGGGAAAAAGATTTGGATCGTTCTATAAAAAAAGATATATGAACAATTGAAGAGACTATGTACAAATTGTGTACCACTCTTAAAAGAGATTATGTTGAACAAAAGTTGAATTTTGGGAAAAATTAAATTTTTTTCTTATTTAGTCCCGGGAATTATTAACGTATGTCTTATATATTCTATGGATTATATAGGCGTGATGCAAACATTTTAATAATTTAATAAATGCTATAGCGTTAAAGATAACTTGAAGAAGAAGAAGAAGAAGAAAAAAAAAAAATCAAACATTGTCAGGCAACATTAGGATACGTTTTCTATTTTACTATACTTTATGATCATAAAAATGTTACACTTTCAGTCTTACCATTGGTTCTAATTCAGAGAATAATTCCATTGCCGATTTGCAATCTGACGAACGTGATAATGAATCACCCGATATATTGGCGAATCTAATGCATACGACAAGACAACTTGAAAATTTAACCATCGAACTTAATCTGAACGATGACGATTTTCGATTGCAAAATAATAGCAATTCAGTAGCGTTGATTAGCACAAACGAATTGGAAGCAAATCATTTAAATTGTGAAGCGAACGAACAAAATAACGGCTGTGAAGAAATCAAAATAAATCAATTGCATTCAGTGAATCCAACAGCATTTCAAATGGATGAAATACAAATGAAGAACTCACAATATGGTTTCAATGTCAACACCCAAGAAGAAGAAGAAGAAGTATTGAATTCCTCCACAATATTAAATTATTCGAGAAATATTGATGCAAACATGAAGAAAACTGAAGACTTATCTTTGGATTTATTGAAAAGCGTAAATTTGGAAGGTATGTTAATATAAATTTTTGCACGATAATCGAACAGACAGATATATATATATATATATACATATATAAATTGTAATTACGTTATTTAGAATTAACTTGTAACGATTTGAAAGCAAATTGTAATGGATCAAAAGTTGCCAGTCTAACAGATGAATTGCAAACTATGTGGCACGGTTCTGTGAATACAAGCACGGACACTTTGGTGCCGTTAGCGGAATGCAAAATGCAAACTAGTAGCTTTTCGTTGGAGTCTCACGATATAATTGATGGCTTTTCACCAGTAAATACCTCAAAAAATACTCAAGAGCCTACGCAGACCGACGCAGATAAACGCAATGCAAATCTTAGTTTAAGTGTCACCAGCACAAATTCTAATATATTGCCAAAAGTTCATACCGCCAGCTTATCGAAACCTCATCGTTTAGCCGCCGCCATTGATACAAATAATTCTTCTGCCTCCTGTAGTACTACCTGTTCAATATCGACATCAACAGCATTAACCCTAAATAGTTCAATTGAAAGTCATAATCATCATAATGATGACAATAAAATTATTGATCGAATTATTAGCGATCTTCCTGCTACTACTACTACTACTACTACTTTATGTAATGATATGGATGAAAGTATTTTGATATTACCTGAACATGAAAAACTTGAAATCTCCGTTAGTGGCAAATGCGAAACAATTGTTTCAACGAATTCAAATTCAAGTGCGAATATGACCGTTAGTTCGGTTTTAACAGCACCAACTACTTCAGCTCTATCAATGCCTTATGTTACTTCGTTAGTCGGTGCTACAACCGCTCAAAGACGGAGACGTACCTCATCATCAAATTCAAAGCGTGACGGAATAATTCCCAAACATGTTAATAACAGGTAAATAGAAAGAGAGAGAGAGAGAGAAGAAAAAGATTAAAATCATAGATATAATGATGATAGCAAAACAAACTGACATTATCGATATATTTCAGTTACATTTCCCGTTTTTCATTACCTGGTGGCGGTGTACGTTCACTACCAATGACACCTCCCGGACTGACTGATCGACCATCTATAGCAATTTCCTGCCCAGACGGTTTAGCTCACGCGTTGAGCGAAGAAAATATAAGACTACAACAAATTGTCCATGAACATAAGGTAATTCTCTACATACCAATCGCAAACCAAGAATAACTAATGAAAGGATTTAATTAAAAGAATCTTTAAAATAAAAGCTTAACTTTATATATATCATAAAGTAGCATCCAACAAATTAATAGTAACAACAAGCAGAGCAAGCAATAGCCATCGATTAAGAGGAAATTTCGTTTTGTTGTTTGTATTCTCTCTTACTATATGAAAATCATTTTCATTTTCAAAGTACATTTTAATACTAATGTGTAAGAATATTCAATAGCTATTACACTTTTCTTTTCCTTGCCGCGCCCCTAATTACGCCCCTAATTTTCTTTTTTTTTTTATATTTGCTTTAATTTTTCTTTCTTTCTTGCATTATCCGTTTTTCAAATCCCGCTTTGACTTTCATTTAACGGATATGTGCGTATCCGCACTGAATTGTATGCCAATGATCCATATATCATATATCGCATATCTTATTCAAAGTATTATGGATCGCATATGATACATTTTTTCCACCTATGTGTTTTTGTCTTTTGTTATAATGCATTTCATTTAATCAAAAGTTTCTGCAAACTTGTCGAAGTTTTTTTTTTTTTTTTTTTTTTTTTTTTGATGGAAACTTTCAAGTGAAGTGTTTGACATCATTTTGATTATATTTTACAAGAAGAAGAATACTTATCCATAACGGCTGGAATATTTCCTCCTTTAGAATGTCAATGATTTGCAAAGATATCAATAATTCGTCTCTTTCAGCTACGGGAAGATGTTTTATTAAGAGAAATTCACGATATGCGTATGGCTCTGCTAAAGAAAATTTGTCCAAATTGCAATAACGCAGCAGCAACCACGAACGTAACCGCCACAAATGACGAACAGGTGAGCTTCATATAATAATAATGATCACTTATGATTTAACAGTTACTTTTCACTTCCTCAATATATATATATATAGATATATATATATATTTTACTTAAATATTTATTACTTATACTTTAATTTATTTTGCTATTTTGCTCTTCATTTTTTAATCGTGTAAATATAAATAAATAAATAAATTTAAATAATTAAAAAACAAAAAAAAAAAAAAAAAGAATTGCAAAATAGGCAAACGCAAACCGATTAATTATAGAAATGTAGATTTTTTTGTAAAAATTGTATACACTCTCTGCTATGATGCCTGCTATGGTTCTAATAGTTATTATATATGTTGTTGTTATAATTTACAAATTAAAAAAAAAAAAAAAAAAAAATGAAGTTTCAACATGATCGACGCGACTATAAAATCCAATCCAAGTATGATCATCGTGCTATTGAGTTATGCAGTCCAACTGGATCTCATCTTGCATATTTACGCGAAAAGCGAAAATCGCTTCCAATTTATAATGGCAACCGCTCGTATACATGTGACTTTTATCTGGACTCTGAGGATAAAATATTTAATTCAAATATTAACATCACCAATGATGAGAACGTTTTCATTTGCAATTCAATGTTAGCTGTGGTTAGTTCTATCATAATATGACGAAGAAATTTAATTAAAAGCAATTTGCTCTCGTTCTGTTTGCGAAGTAATTTTCGTTTCGTTTTGTTTTTTTTTTTTTTTTTTATTTTTTTTTATTTTTTTGATTGTTATTTTGCAATGTATTTAACATTTCTAAATTAATGCTTTGTTCTTAACGTTTTTTAATTAATGAATTAATTTTATAAATTTATACATTGGCGTCCATCCTATCCATCATTGGTATAAGTCATTACAGCAATACATTCTCTGCAGCAATCCAATTGCTGCAGCATTATGACGGCCATTATATGGGCCGTCTAAAATGACGCCTATTTTAAATGCTGATTTTCCTCGATGATATATGTATAAAATCGACTGAAGAAACGCTCAATCGATGGGACGCTAAATCGCATCCCAAACAAAGGTAGAATGAATAGCAATTAGATGTTTGTCTGTATTTTTGAAAAAAAAAAAAACAAAAAAAATCCCTAACTAATTGTTTTTCATTCGCAAACCGATCTCCGATTTCAAAATAGTCATCATATAATAGTCATAATAATAGTGATATAAAAAGAAGAAAGCTAACACACATCTAACAATAGGCATTTTTATTGGCCGATACAAATTTTTAATTGATATCGAATGCTATTGACGCTTTATGCTATACATTATATAATTACACTAATGGATAGAGTGTTATGTGCATTTTATTGTTGCGTTTGTAACACCTGTCAATGTCAATTAAATACAAACCGCAATTTACGTATGTTCGCTTGATTGTCCGTACGATCTCGAAAATTAATTAATTAAATAAAACTCTGAAATTCGTCATCTTTATTCTCAATTATCCGCATGAATAGTAGGAAGAGTAGGTAAGTGGTAAGCGGCTCCGCGTTCTTGAGTACAAATCTTAAGAAAGGACGAAATTTACTTTCATCATAGTAACAGTTATTAATTAGATCCAAAGCCATTATCTCTCCCTACCTCTTTCTCTGGCTTAAGACCACATTCATTATGTAAGAAAAAACTTCCAAACGACTAACTGACATGTCCCCTATTAACGGAAAACTTTTAAATTTTGATAGAGTTGTAGTTATATGTTAAAGAAATCTACCGCAAGGCGAATATAATTCAGATTAAAGTTAGAAAAAAAAACATAAACAGTTGTATTCGGTTTCCATCATTCTTTTGAATTTGAAAAAAGAGAAAATCATAAAAAAAAAGAATAAAAAAAAAATGCCAATGATAAATATATTTAAATGGGGCTGTGTTATGTACATATGAGGTATGTGTGTGTGATAGACTATTTCAAAAAAAAAAAAAAAAAAAAGGAAGAAGAAGAGACATTAATTACCTTTTAATATATTTGAAATCTTATTCTTATATCATTTTCGAGATCTCGTAAAGTATATTAGATGGCAAAGCAGTGCATCGATTGAATCGAATTGAAGATTTATATGTTTAGATCTGCCGAAAATTTCAAAAAAAAGAGTCAAAAAAGTTGATTGATGTGAACGATAATGACATTTTGCCGGCCTGACATCTTGCAGAGCGGTCCACATTTAACAACTTTGCAAGTGCAAAGGAACTTGGCGGCATCCATCATTCGACTGAACTCTCTCTCGCTCTCTCACTCACTCTCACTCTCACTCTCTCTCTCTCTCAAATTTTCATAATTATCTTTTTATGTTACCTCTTCGTTATTTAAGGAATCATTTAGGCCATTAAAAAATTAATTAATTAATTGATTTTCTAAAAAATTTACGAAGAAATTCCCTGCCCCTCTTCAGAGAACTTGAGAATGTTTCCCTTTAAAGTCGGATGAATGACAAAACAGGCTCTCAGATACTTCGAAAGCAACTTGTTTCTATCATTTATGACGAGAACATTCAATGCCGCATGCTTTTCATTTATGAAAAGTTTTTGTATTACATATACAAATAAATTCCGATAGCCTGTGTTGCTAGTGCTCAATGTCTCTTTTTTTAGTCTAAGAATTCAATTCATTAGTCTAAAATTAAAATAATAATAATAATAATAAATTCCTTTCAATGAAATTTTTTGCTAAATGTAAAGAGAGCTGTTGATGCTTAGAATTTATCGAAGTAGGCGTCTTCCGAATCGCATATTGTTGAGCATAAAGAATCCAAAGTTAATGTCATGAGAGCACATTGAACACAGCACGTATCGCACTTACGTTGCTGTCGAAGCCAATCATTTTTCTGGCTTACATGAAAGATCTTCGCGAGAAAGTAAAAGCCATTGGAAAAGTATGTGGGAAACCACTTACTACTTTCTTTGATGGTAGAAAAAATAGTATTTATATATATATATATATATATATATATGTACTGTTAAAATGCCCACTACGACGAATTAAGGTGATGGTAAATTTTTATATAATATATATATGAGTGTATCTATCTATCATTAATCGCATGTTTATTATTACATTTTAATGATTCTTGGTTTTTAAAATATCTTGAATACGCTTAATGGAGTATTGAGTTTTTTGAGATTTGCCTTTTAACTTCCAGTGCTCCGCTCTGGATAACGTAGAAAATGCATCGATTAGCTCATGGGAAGCGGTCGAAGATCGCAGCGGTCCGTCATCATGCACTACCAGTTCCTCAATACAACCAAACGCCGTCAGTGTACTTTGGGTGCCCGATCATGCGGTTTCTCGCTGCACAAGTTGTCAAACCGAATTTTGGCTAGGTCGACGAAAACATCATTGCCGGTAAGTTGCACGTACCGCAATCTTTATGATAATATAAAATTTTTTTTTAAACAAACTATTAAAAACATCGAACAGTTCCTGTGGCCAAATTTTTTGTGCTGATTGTTCCGAATTTTGGGCTCCTTTACCCGGCGAAAATCTGTTAAGTCCCGTAAGATTATGCGGGCCTTGCTATCATTCAGTAACTACACGGATGCAGCAGGTAAGCAAATTACAAAACATATTAACTAATCTCTGCTATGGACGGACTGTATGAATAAAGCACAAACAATCGACGGCGCAGGCTAATCTGGACTTGATATGTTCCTTAATACTAAGAAAGTAGGTTTACAAGTAAGAAAATTATATTCAACTGTGGCACGAAATCGCCTTTACCTGCCCTTTAAGAGGATAGGAAAGAGGGGAGTGGGTTGGGGAGGGGAGGGGGTTGGGGGGGGCTGTTACCCACAATTTGAGTAATGAATTGCAAAAAAGCCAAGTAGGCTTAGCCGAACTAACCGATTTGTGTCCGAGTGCTTTCATGTTTTTACCAAATTTCAAGTCAACTTTATATTAATATTTATTTCGGACCTGGATTTTTCCAATCCGAAACTTATTAATAATCAAAAATATATCTAAATAATTTGATGATACCGTATATTTTGACAAAACAAATTAATCTCCACTTTTTTTACTTTTTGAATGAAAATATTGTTGAAAAGATCGTTGGAAAAGACTTTGTTTATTGATTATAATATTTTGTTAGAAAAATGAACAACCGCAACAACAAAATCGCCAATTAATGACTCCCCTAGGTGGTGGTGGTGGCAATGTGCAACGTCAATATATTACTACAACAACAACAACAACCACAACAACAACAACAGCAGCAGCAGCAGTAATAGCAGCAACAGCAGCAACAACAACAACGGCGGTAGCAGCAGCAACAATAACAACATCATCAACAATATCATCGTTGACAGCTGTAACTTTGGTCCAAACATTAAACCAACCCGGCATTATTAGTCACACTCATAATTCTCTTGGTCTACAGCAACATCAACAACAAAATCAATGCGCTGCCGCTTCTATGAAAGTCAGTAATGCAACTTCAACTAGCGCAGCTGCCACAACAGCAACCAACTGAAAATATTGTTGTTGTTGCGTGTGTGATTCGATGAAATTTTTCCATTTTTCTTTTTTCTAATTTTATATTCGAAAAAAACAAAAACAAAACAAAAAAAAAAAAAACCAAACAAAAAGGAAACAAAAACATGAATCATTTCCGAACAATTGTCTAATTTTCTCTGAAGAATTTTAAACGAAGCAAAAACGATTACTTGCTTTCAATTCAAATTCCAATGTTGTTATTGTTAAATGTCTATTGAGTGTGTATTCTTTACATGTATGTATGAGCTGATCTAATTTTCCATGTGTAAACGTAACTCTTTTTTTTTTTTAATTTTTTTTTAATTTTGCTTAAAATTAATTTTCTTCCGCTTTTACTTTTTTATCTTCAATTTTATTTTATTTTATTTTACTTTATTTTATTTTTTTTTATTATTATTTCTCATAACTCGTTCAATTTGTACTCATAGTTCTATTTATATCCACTACAGAGGTTATATTAAGTTTGCAAATAAACAGAAAGAACTAACCATCCGATGTCCAATAAACTAGACGTAGAGCGATATTCGTTTATCTAACAATCAATCGAAAAACAAATCAAAGAAAGCTACGCATAGAGCAGCCTTGAACTCTTTCTTCGCTTTATTGAGATAAATGTCTATATACATATATATATACATATGTATATATATATATATATATATATATATATATAAAATCCGCGCAAATATTAGTCTACCTTTTAAGGATATTTTTACAGTAATTGTTTCGTTTCTATCGTTGCCTGTATGCATATATGTATATAAAAATGTGTTTACATTTACGTAACTGCCACACAATACATTTTCGTTGACAAAAACCGTCAATTATCGTAAACCGAACGTATTTAATAACACAAAAGCGAGTAGAGTACGTATTAAAAGATTCGGTGTAAACCGAATATAATCTTTTTTCCGTGTTTTTCTCGACATTTCTCTAATGCTATAAAAAGCTTTTTCTTAATAACTAATTGTGATAATTACTCTTACGATTATATCATTGCTAAATTTCTTCTTTATTCTTAAAAACAAAAAAAACAAAAAAAATTCCAAAAGAAAAAACTTATTTGCTTTAATTATTTAGTTTTTGTTATTTTTTATTTTCATTTTTTTCTTTTTTTTTTCATATTTGATCTTAGTTTAATTGCTTCTTAAATTTTAATTGCTTTTAAGATCTTTGCTGCAATAATTACAATTATTATTATGTGTAAAAACAAAGATTTAAAAAAAAAAAAAAAAAAAAAGAACAAAAAAAAACAAAACGACAAAATATAGAAATATATATAAAAACTTGTTGCTTTTAAAAACTGATTAAATAAAATGAAAAAATTTTAGTCAAAAATAAAATAAAAAAAAAAAAAGACAAACAAAACAAAATGAAAGAAAAATATATGCGAAATTTTCTGCCAAAAAATAAAAATTCAATAATAGTTTCATTTCTAGTTACCCGATATGAGAAATAATAAAAACTATCCTTGTTGTGTAAGCTTATGCGCTAAGATTTGATTGGACTTTGAAAATTATTAATGAAGATATAAAAAGTAAAAGAAGTAGGCGTGGCTGGAAAAATTCAAGTCACTTCCAAATTCTTTTGCAAATTTGTAGACGACATCTTAATAATCGCTAATGGGGCAACGTTTGCCATAAATACTACACGGTTGCGCAGGCAGGCAGAGAGACACGTTTAGCTGCATCCCACCTTTGAAGCTGCCCACGAACTTATGTAGTTCATTCGGCTTGTCGAGTTTGTTTCTGCGTTTTGTAAAAAAAAAAAAAACAAAAAAAATTCGATTTTGATACACTATAATAATGGGTAGGCGTGGTTAATGTTTTTCCTTTTTGGACATTTGTGGAATATGCGTTCAAACTTTTGTACATTTATCCGCTATAGTTTATGAGTAACGATCAAAAAATTATTTTTTTATACCTTTTGAAAAGCAGAGGTGTTCTTAGTTTACATGGTGCTGTCGGCGTGTCCTTCAACCGATTTAACCCATTTTCAATACCAATCAGCAAGATCTACCAATATTTTTCCCAAATTTGAAGTCGATAGATTCATCATTTGCGGCAGGAGAATTTCTACAACATGCATTTCACGGACGGACGGACGGACGGACGGACGGACATGTTTTGATGCTGATCAAAACTATATTTATTTGTTTTCTGGTGCTTCCTTCTGGGCGTTGCAAACGTTTTGACGAAGTGAACATACCCAGTATCCTTCGCTGATGGGTATTCATCGGTGTTTACAGCTACCCAGTCATTGATTTCTTTGCCTTCTGGCGAAGCAACGTCATTACGTAAGTTACGCGAAACTTCTTAGGAATGACTGAGTGTGATCTTGAACTTAAATTATCTCGTTCTCTTTAGCACAATGAATAATTAACTAGAATGGTCGACAAATCATATAATGTATGGACAGTAAGTGTCCGATAAAGCAAGAGGAATATGAATTTCGATTTTCGATACCCAATATCTTATAATAATTCAAATCCATAATCGAGAATAAGTGCAGGCTCGTTTGTAACTTGTACTAGATATGTCTTTTTGCAAAAAAAATATTCGAGATCATACGAGGTTTGAAGGTTAATGCGTACTCACGAGTATGAAAAGGTATGAGAATTTTTTTAATCGTAAACAAAATCTTATAAATTGAAAGAAGCAATTTTTGTCGATATCGTATGGAAAATCCTTCGCCCATTCGATACGATCGTATCGCTTCCATATTCCGTCACCTGAGCTAACTCAAAAACGAGACTTGTAAACTGACTGCAGAATTTTGCTGACATACACATAAACCCAATTTTTATGCAGAAGCGAAGAGTTTTAAAGCGGTCGCATGCTTCGAACTTTAATTTTACATTAACAAACACATATGTATCTGTTCATGTTACATGAATCTTTCACTTGAGATCTTTAGGAAAAAACAATACAATACATCTTTTAATATATTTTATTTATGACTCGAATGCATGCATAGTTCTACGTCACGTTATTTTGCAAATGCAAACTTTCGAAAGCTATGATCCTCTGTAAGTGGAATAACCGAAGGGCGATATCAATAACGGTACATGATAGTGTTCATTTTCTTGACATTGCACTGTAACATCTATGAAAGGATAAAAGCTGGTTACATTTTGTAGATTAAAATAAGGCCGTATGTCAAATCTCAGTTTATATACGCCATTTTGAAAATCCGTGCTATACAATAATTGATGAATGCGACCCTGTTTATCAGTTAAAGATTGATTAATTTCAAGCCATTGATCGCCGCCATCTTGCTTAATATCGTTTTCGGTTAAACGATACACAATAACGATGACATTGGCTGCCGGCTTACCAACGCTTGTATCTAATACATGAGTGGATATAGTAAGAGTTTCCGATTTAACAGCGGTTTGGTTTTCAGCTTTGGCAAGCATCGGCTTTAGTGCTGGTTTCTGCAAAGAAGAAAATGTTAAATTCATTTACTTTATGATGTGAAGCCCAAAAAGTAAAAGATTGCGGAAATTCTAGAAAAATTTCGATAAAATTCTAAAGGCATCGGTATCTATATTTCTAAAAATTATAAAATTGTCTGAAAAGCGTAGTTCGTCGTAATAAGTTAAACTTATTTAGCAGCATAAGAATTAACTAAATTGTTTAAAGTTGTTGTCTTGTATGTAAATATTTAATTTTACGTTTAATATGTTTTTCGAGCCACACATAATTAAATGATATTCAGGCACCTAGGCCACTTTACTTAGAAACTCATATACATTTTCAAACATACTTTTTCTTTTAATTATTACTTTTTCTTTTAATTAATCGTAACTTTACTATCTATGTAAAACGTTATTGGCTTGCTCCACTTAACCCCAACAAAACTAATGAAAAAAAATTTAAACTAAACCCGCGATCTTTATATTTTCTATCAAAAACTTGCTTTGAAATCTGTTCTTCTTCTTCTTCTTCTCACCAATGCAACAGAAGACGACTCAATGGTTTGAGCAAAAAAAGGACTCAATGAAACGAACACGAAATTCCCGGTTTGAATCAAGTTCGTCGCATAAGAAATTCTTAGAAACATATTTGTTTAATTTTTGGGTTGAGTGGAGATGAACTAAACCAATAAGGGAAATTTACTTCAATCCATAAATCGAACAGTGTATATGCATAGCTGCATAAATAGAAAGTACAAAATACATGACTTGCCATATTTCATTCTTAAGTTGCAAATATCTTCTGAAAGATGCCAGACCGATGGACATACGTTTCGTAATAATTATAATGAAGTTTGACTACGTTAATCAAGTAACTTAATCGTGTTCGTTTTTATTGCTTTCATTGCATTGACCGTTTCCTTTTTTTTTTTATTATTAATAAGTCCCAAGTGGTTCGAGCAGCAGCACTTGTGCGAAGTAATTTTAATCAAACAAACAGAATTACGTTGGCTTTAAATATGTATTTCTATGTCTGGCATAAATATAAGCATTTCGACATCTACATTTAAAAGTTAGATATTTAAAAGCATGCATGACGCGTATATGTTTTGTAACGAAAAAAGCAGGTGAGTGTCTTTTAAATCGTTTACCTACGAGAGAAGGGATGCGTATCTTATCTCGAATTTATTTATTTACACAAAATATTGGTTTTTTTCTCTTTTCCTGCAGGCAATGTATTTTTTTCCAATCTATTTGTATATGGTCGCGCTTAATATTTTCATTTGTTTCATTTGCGCAACCGCTAATTTATCGAAATAAAAAAAAAAGAATGTTTCATTTTTCTTGTTCGATATGGTTTATGTCTTGGCTTTTTGCATAAAATCTCTCCCAACTACTATTGATTATCGGTACACCTCTATCAAAATCCGCCATCAATAGAGGAAATCGCAAATAACGATTTGAGCGATTGAATAAATTATAGAGTTCGTGCGGAGCGAAAGCACTGTAAATATTTTGCTTAAAATTATTTCTATCGCTAAGGCTTGTATGTTTGAACGTAAAAATTAATGCTTTTATGAAGGATATTAGATCTAACTTCTTATATGGAATATGAATTTTGATCGGCATTCATGAAGTATCCAGTATAAGATTTGGGTGCAATAGAATTGGAAGAACTTCTACAATGAGTCTCTTGAAGGGATATAAAGATTAGCTTAAATTCACTTATAGGTGTACAGAGTTCATTAAAATTACTAATAAGTCTCTTCATGTTCCATTGTAGGATTTTAAAAACTTTATTTAATTGTAGTGACGTGAAAACGGAGTGATAGGCAGATTATGTGGATGTGTCAACATCTCTGTCGGAATTTTGCGTGAATAATTTACTCTTACCAGCAGAATAATCGGTACTTAGGCGGTTGCGTATATATGAAGTGCAACGAGTGGGCGCACGGGAATAATTTGAAATTGAACAAAGACTGAAATGACTGAGTTTTCGATGTTTCGATCATATTCGGATGCCCCTGATCAAAAAAGATATATATACGACAACACTTCTATACCTTATTACAAAACTTATCGCGAGTTTTATATATTTGACGACTCACCTTCCGCCCACTTACAACGTTTTAACGTCAATTTATGAGCGGTATAAACGCTTACGTTCTCGTACAGCAATAAATAACAATCACGTCATTTACATCTACGTTCAAATATTATTTCTAATCGCTGTTTAATTAATTCATTTATTTATTTCCAAAGGTTATCTTATCTGAATGCGAATAGTTTTGCATTTTCAAGCAAGCGTTCGGTTCATCTTACACATTGAAAGCATGATACATTTAGCATTGATATAATGCTATGTTCTGCATAAGCTATAGCTAAAATCTATATCTTGATCAAAGATTTAAAGGTTTAGGTTAAGCTTCTTAAATCTTATGTCTAGAGAATCGTATTTTTTTTTTTTTTTTTTTGTTTTAGTTCTGCACCAGTTTTCATTCAATTCTCCTTCTGTTTATGTAATATTTAAACAACAGCGGTACTCACAAACATTAATAGTCCATTCGAAATTATTACTAAAAATGTTATATAGATTTTACAAATTTTCCCCGCCATTACGTAAAGGTAGTAATTTTTTCCTTGACTTTCTAATCCATACTAAAAAAATCGTACAGTAATGAACGCTATAAGCTAACAATATTTATTCGCTTCGACTCGTCATCGGTAATTATGAACTTTCTAATACCCTAGACAGCAAATCAAGGGATGACAATAGATCGCAGAAAAAAATTTCTACCTTTACAGGATACTATCTTATATGCCCGTTTGTCATTCGTACTAATTTCTGGAATCAAAATTCTTGCCATCACTTTTATAGCAACCATCAAAGGATGAAATTTGTTTAATCGCCATAACTGCTACAACGTTCACGATTGCACAAAATTAAGTTAAAAAGCATATGTTGTATTAATTTGTTGACCGTGGATCGAGCATGAAAATGCAGTCAATTAAGTTCGAATAGCCAACATGAGATTATGACTTCCAACCAATGGCAATTATTGATCGAAGAACTTGTGATTTATTGCACAAACAATACGATTTAAAAATTTATTCTAAGAAAGGTACGCATCGATCTGTAATTGGTAACAAAATACTGTTAGAGGTAGAATTGTTTCATATTTGCTAACAGTGATAGACGTCCAGAAGATTCGATCAATGATGTCGTTCGGTTCAAAAACAATTCCTGCTCGCATTGATCACTTCTTAGCAAATTTCTCACTTTAATCCATCGATCGATCTTTCGATTTAATCGACAGATTAAAAATGCTGTCAAATAAGATCCACTGTAAATAATGCCCATTATTGTGCAAATTCTAAGTTTGTGTGTAAATGCTGATCATATCGCAGCAATTATTCTCTTATTTGTATACTACATCACTTGGTGTATATTAAGTTGTTTGCAATCTATTATTATTGTTATTATTATTCCAATCGATTTAGTCTGAACGAGTCGAGCTACTCTTCGTTTGTATGATGTCCATCAACGTATTTCCGTGTCCAGTGTAAAGATTACAATTTTAAAGATATTTTGATGAAATTCCCCCTACATTGGCACTTTTTGGTTCAAGGACAAATGCTATTGAAAATAAATTGCATCGAATCACTTTTATGGTCACTCCCCAAGGTGAAGACATTATGGCGGGACAAGGACGGTCTTGAACCATTTTTTCTTATACCTCATCATCATTTCATCATTTATTAGCGAAAAAAAGTCATATCTTGCTTCCTTATAAAAGTATATCTTCCATAGAAGTCCTTATATGGGAAGGAAATGTAAAAAGTGGTTTGAAATATTGAAAATTTGATACAATTAATGGTACACTACGCATTAAGTTTAAGAGCATTAAGACAAGGTCCGTAATGACTTAAAATAGACTCGAGTTTTTTTCATTATGCTGATCGATTCAGAATGATTGTGAAGCATTTTTCCTTTCAAGCAATGGCAGCAAACACATCTGCCGATAGCATTTGCTATTTATTATCAATGTCTCGTTCGCATTTGCGAAAAAATACTATTAAAGGCAGTTATTTTGGATGATCTTTTCTCAAAATCCAGCTTTCTACACACCTTGGCACAAGACGCATTCGCCTATTTAATTATATCAAAATATTTGAATAACGGCGACTAGGCATAGACAAATTTTGTGTAATAAAAAAATGGATCTCATACGCTCTGCATCTCACTCTGCTCGCACAAATCGCGTTTGATATATCGTCACTATAAAGCACAGTATAATAATTCATTAAATGATATATAGATTTTGATATAGAAATTGTCTCCCATCATTTCGCGTGCTATACAAATGTTGTAGAATAGTTTTTTTCGTGACTATAGCAATGTAGATAGAAAAAGGACAGCGGACGGACATGACTTTCATCATTCCGATTATTTGGACTAATCAAGCATTTATCCATTTTACGAGACATTCAAGACGTTACGTCTACTTGACAAGTATGTTGCACTCACTGGGTTATATAATCAAGTGAAGAATCGTACTAGTTATCTAAATCACAATTTAAGTCAGTTTACTTAGCAACTTATTATCTAGTAAAAAAATGTTAATTTCAAAAACTTTATCGTTATGATCTCATTATTCTTCATATTATTCTATGTATGTAATCTTTATTTCACAATGATTTCAAAATTAAATAAATATATATTTTCTCTGCAAAACTTCTGGTCCGTAAATGCTTAGGCTGGACGTTAGTTTTTCACTTTTAACCAATGAATGGAATATGATTCTCAAAGTACGATTCATTCATTATTCATATGTAATGTGCCTTCACTCTGCTAAGGTCTTTTCAAAACCCATCCTATCTGGAGGACAACATAAGTTATAATCTTTCGAAAAACATAATGAAAACATAGATCAGATCATGATACCAATAACATGGAAAACTGCTAACAATATAATAATCAATTTTTATTGTAAAGCGCATGATAAGAGAGAGATAAAACGCTCAAAACATCTTTCTTTCTCATAATTCTCGCTTGAGTAACCTTAACGCGTGTATCTTGCTTTTTTGTTTAGTCATACTTAACTATTTATTTCGTAACAAGGTACAAGCTGCTGCTATACCATTTCTGGTCATATCCACATTTGTTTTACTTTTTTTCTTCTTTCATAGCACAATCATTTTGAAAAACTTCATTAGCTTGCGCGGATAAAGTAATAGGAAAATTGTTTCGCGGAAAAACGGGAAAAGGGGAAAGAACGCCCTTGTGATATTATTATTATTAATCTTTCGTTAAACTTGACGGAACGCCTGGTTGATATTTCAAACCCTGGTAGAAGTTGAGAGGAAAAAGAATCAAGCAAATGGGACTGCCTGGAAGATAGAAACTTTTTTATTTTTCTCCTAATTCACTTTCTATTACCATTTAATTATATGACAAATCGATTTTAATTGTACCGTGTATTCTTTGGACTATAAGACGCGCTTCAAATTTATAAGATTTCGAATCAAAATTTTTACTTGTTTGTCAACATAATTCGCACTAGCGCAATATTGAATTCATACTCACTCTCGGTACTATCACTCGTTCGTATAACTTTCATCCCAACTATTATTATCACTCCTTTCAAAAATTGCGTCACCATCTATAGCATTACTTATCCCGCATTTTTTAAATGGCTTTATAAGCGTGTCTTCTTTCACAGCTTCCTGAGCTGAGTTTTTCACTCCGGGTATAAACTTTTAAAATTATTAGTCATTTTATACGTCCTGTTGCCGTGACATCATGATTTGGCTTTGCCATCCATTTAATCCGCTCATCTCGTATCAATTTTTTCCATCCAAGATTTGTAATTGACTTGTCAGGCCTCCAGAAATGACTGCGATTCCTGTATTCATTCTTTTTAGAAGTTTCGCGGTTGATTCTGCTATATGTGCTGATTGAATTGATCCAACACTAAGATCGCAGTTCTTGAATGTGAATAATAATCGCAGCTAAGATTTTGATCTTTGATAATATGTTTTCCGTCTTGAAGCTGATCGTGGGCGGTAGGTTTCCATCCGTACGCATAACAAGCCGAAATCACCAATGTAATGAGTTTTTTCGTGACTTGTTGTTGTTTTGATCTCTATTGTCTTGAGATAACTTGCGTCATACTTACCTTCAGTAGGGTACATAAAATTATCAACAAAAATTGCTACATATATAAATATAGCTCTATCTAGCTAGCTAAATTTATAATATTTAAACACTTTAACTTAAATAAAAATTCAAAAATCCGTCTTTATTGCAGGCAGACCTCGACGTTTCGATCAATCTCAAACTACATGATAATTTATGGGGAATAAGAAAAAAAAAAAATTCGAAAAGCCGTTACTTTTTTTTGATTTCTTTTCAATTTAAACAATTTACTGAGTTTGACCGCAATCTTCAATAACGATGCGCTTTGCAGGTCTACCTGATTGACCACCATATGCTTCCATTTTCTTGACCGTCTCTAGACCTTCTATCACTTTACCAAACACAACATGACGATTATCAAGCCAAGATGTCTTTACCGTGGTTATAAAGAATTGCGATCCATTAGTATTGGGACCGGCATTGGCCATTGACAAAATGCCAGGTTCCGTATGCTTCAATATGAAATTCTCATCATCGAATTTATTGCCATAAATTGATTTGCCGCCAGTGCCGTTCTGTGCAGTAAAATCGCCACCTTGACACATAAAATTCGGTATAATGCGATGAAAAACGCAATCCTTGTAACCGAAACCCTTCTCGCCGCTGCACAAAGCCCTGAAATTTTCAGCAGTCTTCGGTACAACGTCGGCACGTAGCTGCAAAATAAATTTACAACAATTTCATAAAACCGCATATAGGAGTTCTGTTAAGCAAATTAATTTATTATTGAAATCCTCGCTCTAACAGCATAACAACAACAACAATAATAATATAATATAACGTATGTTATATACGTTTTATGATCTGAGTATTACTTCAGTTCACCACAATCGATAATAACGATTTTTTTCATTGGACTACCCGCAGCACAACCAAATGATTCCATCTTCTTCACTACATCCATACCCTGTATAACTTGACCAAAAACAACATGTTGACCATCCAGCCATGGTGTCTTAACAGTACATATGAAAAATTGCGAACCATTTGTATTGGGACCTGCATTCGCCATAGAAAGAATGCCCGGCCCAGTATGTTTCAATTTAAAATTTTCATCTTTAAAAGTGATACCATAAATGGATTTTCCACCTGTGCCGTCATGATTAGTGAAATCACCGCCCTGGCACATAAAATTCGGTATGACACGATGAAACGTACAACCCTTATAGCCGAAACCCTTTTTACCCGTGCAGAGAGCTCGAAAGTTCTCTGCCGTTTTTGGTACTACGTCGTTGCGCAGCTAAAAATAAATAAAAGAAAATGAAAGCAACCACACATTTTAAACTTCCCGGTTCGTTCATATATTTTATATTAAATGGTCGAGAGGTATGCAAGAATTACATGTGATGTTTTTATTGAATAATGTTTAATTGAAATGCATTTGCGGATAAACTAAAAAAATAACAAAAAAAAAAAAAAAAATAAAATAAAATCAAACAAAAAACAAACAGAAGGCAAAACTTCGTTCGTTAATCTCCCAATCTCGTCATCCATAGATTCATCTTTTCCATTCACACGGCTCGTCTTTTTCACATTTTGTTTTGTTTTATTTTTGTTTTTTTTTTTTATTTCAATTCACCGCAATCGGCTATAATCACCCTCTTCTTAGTACGGCCCGAATCCGAGCCGAATGTTTCGATTTTCTTAACAATTTGCATACCCTTAACCACTCGGCCAAAAACCACATGCGCATCATTTAACCAATCGGTTTTTCCCGTACAAATGAAAAATTGCGATCCGTTTGTATTGCGGCCGGCATTGGCCATCGAAAGTATACCAGGACCGGTATGCTTGAGTTCAAAATTTTCATCATCAAATTTAGGGCCAAAAATCGATTTACCACCGGTGCCATCGTTATTAGTAAAATCGCCGCCTTGACACATAAATTTTGGAATGACACGATGGAAACAGGATCCCTTGTAACCGTAACCTTTCTCACCTGTACATAAGACACGGAAATTCTCAGCTGTCTTTGGCACTACATCTGAACGCAGCTGCAAAAGCGTTCATTAACGCAAAAAAAAAGGAAGGGGAAAGAGAGAAGAAGAGGGCGTGAAAAGTTAATCAAAAAAAAAAAAGAAATTCGAAATTCGAAATTCAATACAATTAAAGTTGTATAGGTGTGTGTTGTATAGATGTCTGATGATACGTGTTGTTTTGGCGTGGCTTGTTGTTGCTGCTGCTGCTGTCCCTGCAAAAAAAATTACTAAAACACCATTCACTTTTTTCTTTTTTTTTTCTTTTTTTTCTTTTAATATAGAATAGGATAAAGAATTGCTAGAGAATGTCTTTATTTCTATTATTATTTTTTTTTTTTTTTAAATTACGAGAATTTGGAAATTTTACAGTATTTATCTTTTGCTTTATTAATATTTTTGGATATTTTACTGTTCATTTTCCCTTCTTTCCGTTATTTCACTTTTAGAATTGGAAATTAAGAGGAAATCTTATTACTTCCATCGTTTTCAATATCAAGTGCATGATGATTATTTAAATTTAAATGCGCTTTTTCTCTCTTAAAAATATAAACAAAAAAAAAAAAAAAAAAAGAAAAAGAAAAAAACTTGAAATATTAGGGTTTATTTGTTGTTTGTTGTTGTTGTTGTTGTTGTCGTTGCCATTGCTGCTGCATTTGTATATGCTCTGCTTACAGAGCACCGCAATCAGCAACAACAATTTTTTTAGTTGTCTTTCCTGATTGAGTACCATAGGATTCGATTTGTTTGACGACGTCCATGCCATCGACGACTTGGCCGAAAACAACGTGTTTGTTGTCCAACCAGGAAGTCTTAACAGTACAAATAAAAAATTGCGAACCATTGGTATTAGGTCCGGCATTGGCCATAGACAAGATGCCGGCGCCAGTATGCTTCAAAGTGAAATTTTCATCAGCGAATTTGTTGCCATAAATCGATTTGCCGCCGGTGCCATTGTGATTTGTGAAATCGCCGCCCTGGCACATGAAATTGGGAATGACGCGATGGAAGGAGGAGCCTTTATAACCGAAACCTTTTTCACCAGTGCATAGAGCATGGAAGTTCTCAGCGGTTTTGGGCACAACGTCACTACGAAGCTGAAGATTAAAGAAAAGTTTTTTTTTTTTTTTGTTTTTTTTGTTATTTCTTTTAATTTTATTGAACCAGTGTTAAAAAAGTATATTATTATTACACATACTTTGCACCTCAATTCAAAATTGTAGCACACATGCATACACGTACACGCAAACCCACACAGAATTTTATATATTTATATATACACGAATTTCAATTTCAGGAAACACATACTTTTGCATCATGTACACCAATCACCACCATATATATATATGTATATATGTATATAGATTTTTTTATTTTATTGTATGAATCATTAAATATTAAAAAGGCTTTTAGCATGCAATACATTCATTTGAAAATGTACACTTGTGTGTTGTTCTACTGCAATTGACCACAATCGTTAATAATAATTTTCTTTGTTGTCTTTCCTGATTGATTGCCCATTTGTTCCATTTTCTTAACCACATCAATACCTTCTATAACTTTTCCAAAGACGACATGACGGTCATCCAACCAAGCTGTTTTTACCGTACATATGAAAAATTGTGAGCCATTTGTGTTCGGACCCGCATTAGCCATTGACAATATACCGGGACCGGTATGCTTGAGGATAAAATTTTCATCGTCAAATTTACTGCCATATATCGATTTACCCCCAGTGCCATTGTGTGCCGTAAAGTCACCACCTTGGCACATAAATTCTGGTATAATACGATGAAAACTTGATCCCTTATAACCATAACCTTTCTCTCCAGTGCATAATGCTCGAAAGTTTTCCACCGTCTTTGGAACAACATCTGGGCGCAGCTACAACACATAATTGCACAATTTTTAAAACCATGTTATTGTTTATTACCAACTTTACTGGTCAGTTGCAAAGTTACACGTCAAGCACTTAACATATACAAATTTCACTTCATGCATTCTCCTCTCATCACACAAGGCTCGCACATAACAAATCTTACAAACCAAACTCTCAATCATCACTTATGTATATACGTATTAAAATTAATAAAACTTAAAAACAATACAAAAAAAAAAAAATAAATAAATAAATATATAAATAAATAAATATATAAATAAAGAAATAGTTACAATAAAGTAACAGAGGCATTTTATAAACACCAACCGCTACTGCACTACAACAAATTTCATTTTTTATTCGATAGCAAAGACATACACAACAACAAATTGATAATGCTCACGAAGTTAGAACGAAGAGTGCTAACAGTGTGCTCAACCTTTAATGTGACAATCTTTTTATCTCTTTATCGATCCACATGTTCATACAATTATTAATAATCAGCCGAGAAAACGGTTGTGCATCCTTCCCCCTCCCGTTTTCTTGTAATGTTTCAAACCATCCTCTGCTCGGATATCAATGTAAATAATTTCGCTTTTACTCGACCTTGATCTAACATACAAGCAGGGATCGGGATTCGGTTTACGATTCTCGCGCCTATCGAACTTGCATTTTGTATTGATGGTACCCGGATAGCGGCGTTATTTTGCTATATATACATACATCGATGATATCACAAATATTCTCCATACAAATTGCAATCGAGTACCGTCAATCCAAAATGCGATCCTGTCGTCTTTGCCGTCGTTTGTATTGTACAATAATTCAGTAACGAGAAGCCCGTTAATCCGGCCCAGCTCAAAAAATATCGAATTTAGATTCCTTTTAATATGATTTAATTTATGCTTCGAAAATGCAATCCATTTCGTATTCAATATTTCCATACGCAGAATGTACCTATTATTAAACCCTATGTATATATATATATATATATATATCCTTATACAGGCCTTTTTGTCTGCTAGCACTTTAATAAAAGACCGACTCCCCAATGATCATTGATAAATTATATGCTGTATAATATAGTGATGACAATAAACTAATCCAGCTTAGTGTAGTTGCAGCTCAGTGCCGATACAGTATCCCTCTACCCTCCGTCTCTTCTATCCGTTACTATTTGCGAAAAAAAAAGTTTTTCAAACTTTTCATACACTGCGGATATGACTGTACTTACTTGTATTTGTAAGCCTCCGCAAGCAATTTTAATAGATTTAATAAAATTCTTCCTCTCTTTAACACATTCGCGGACGTGAATACGCTGCTATAGCATACATTTTCATTGTGATGCAAAATGCCATGGCATCATCATACTATACAACATTTACACTTGAAAGACAATAATTTTTCATTTAATTTAACATAACCGTCGGCTTTTTTTTTAATTATTGTATTTGCCGAAATATTGATTCAACTGCTTCTTTAGGTTTTTCCATATTATTGCAATTTTTTTTTTTTTTTTTTCTTAAAGCGCTTTTAAATTCATCAATTTCATGCAAACTAGAAAGAGACAGAGAGAGAGAGAGAGGTTTTTCTCATTCCTCATTTTTCTCTTTTATATTGAAATGCTATAGCATTCATGTAATTTCAGTTGAAAAATTTCATTTAGAGATATAATCGTGAATGCTATATAATAGTATGCTATATGATCTTCTAATTACCCTTAGAAAATGTAATTCAATCAGAGATTTTGGATATCACAACTAATTTCAAAAAAAATCTACAATAATTTTTTGCACCTTACTGAAATCCTTATTGTTGGCGAACGTGTTAAAATCACTTAAAAAAAAAAGTGTGCAACAAAAATATTTATAGCAATTCATAATCTCAGCAGATAATATAGTTATGAAACGAACATTGTCGTCATGCCTTTAAAAGGAGAAATGATTGAAATTCTTTTCTATTCGTTGCGAAAAAATAAAGTTTTCAAATGCATTTAAGTAAAGTAATGAAAAGTTTAAGTGAATCATAGGCAAGTATCTCTTTTTTATACAAATGCATTCTAATGACATCATATGGCATTATAACGTAATTTGCATTAATATACAAAATCGATTGCCTGCTATTTTTAATGATATTTTAATGTCCTTTACATGAAAAATTGCCCTCCGGCCAATCGTTCGTCTGGTAGATGCACCACCTATTTAACCAAAAATCGTTGACTGTTATGTTTTTCTTTTATTACATGCATATTCCATGGAGGGTGAGTGCATTAGGAAAACAGAGTTAAGTAGGTTTCAATTACATCGATAGGCTTAATGTGAATAAAACGCTGCCACCATTTCACCATTCACTACTGCAGATTAATTATGTGAGTTCGCGCGTAACGAACACATATATATATATATATATATATATATCTTAAGTATATGAGAAGTTTATGTATCCTTTCGTCGTTAAGAAATTCTTTTGATAAATGTCGAAGACATGCCCCCGCCTACTTTATTATAACAAAGACAAAGAGATTCAAATGCCACACTGGCAAACACTGATCTTAAACGATCATGAGTTCAAAGATACGTTTAAATTTATTGCGTTTGTTTGGGAGGAGGAAGATATGTGGAACAAACTAATTATTAAAATATATTTGGAGATATATATACATATGTATATATATATTTTCGTTTATTATTTTGTAAACGATTTCACACAACCTTACAAACGTTGAAACCAGATTTACATACATGGAACCGTCGAATGTAGTGAATTGATTAAAAAGCAATTTTAAAAACACTTTTAAATAATTAAATTTTGAAATAAATAATAATAAATAATAATAAATAATAATAATAATTAAATTTTGATTAACATACTACACATTCAGCTCGACTCTACTATTTCAGCTCGATGACTCAATGCATATAAATATGACTGAAGTGGCTCAGAGTCGGTTTATACTTACTCGTAACAATTTTCAAGATTGCGACCATAATCAACAAAAAAAAAAAAAAAAAAAAATTAAAACTCTTTTCTCACGTCACGTTTTTTTTCCCCCCTTAAACAATTTGAAATTCTCCTTTCTTCTTCTTCTTCTTCTTTTTTTACGATAAGCATCATCATGTGGTACCTTACGTAGACAGCGTGTGTTATAAATGCCGTACTGAATGCAAATGTATTTGATGTCAACAAGCATTATCTTTTAATCAATTGAGAGAAGAAAGAATGATATTGTTTTAGTAAAAAAAAAAAAAAAAAAACTCTACCGCCGGCATCATACTTCACGCTTTACAAACTCTCGTTTACTAGATCGCATTTGACACGAGGTAGAAGTAGGTAAGGCTATGACATAAAAGAACTCTTTAAAATGCACCTTCTTCTGAACTCATGCATTTTAAAGGTACATCACAAAAACAGATTAAATGAGAGAAATGTATGTTTTTCTTAAAACGGATATTCAACATTTCCCACCGGAAAGTGAGTAAATAAATTGTCACGATTGACTCTTCCCTTCGGTTTTCAGCTATTTCAGTTGGCTTCTTCATAAGCGATGAAGTCAATTTAAAAATTTTGGTCACTAAAATCGAGTATGCTATGCCTTAATATTTACGGATAGACGAGGGTGGCTATACCGTTACAGCATTTTACATTGGTCAAAAGTATATACAATTCCCCAAATTTCTCATGTGATCAAATTTATATGTCGTTAATTCTCTAGCGATAAGTAAAAAATTAGTAGAACTTAGCATTTCGGTATCCAAATCAATCAATGTTACGTGCGCACCACACATTCCTGCTCAATACATGCATACATACATATACATATATACATACATATTTCGTCTCATTTTGTTACTATCGATTTATGCTTGCACACTTTTTAGCAATTTTTTTTTTTTTTTTAACTAACGCTAATAACCTTATGCGGAAAAACCTCTCTTTTGCGATTACGTACTGGACGACACAAAAAAAAAAAAAAAAGTATACCTGCACCATATATTCTTGGGGTGAACAAAAAAATTTGTATAGAAGAAACGTGGACACATAAACTCATGCGCTATACTCAAGGTCACAAATAGTCATTAACATCCGCACGACACATGGCTAGCAATTTTAACATTTGAATCTCTCTTAAATTGGAAATCTCCGCTCAAAATATAACGCTTTGCTTTAATTAGTAAAAAAAATATTTAACTCATTTATCTATCCTTCTCTTTCTTTATGCAAAGCAAAAGAATGTAATGGAAAATTCCAAATGTACGCAAGCGAGAATTTTTAGCTGAACACCTTTAGAGGTTATAGTAAATTATGTTTTTTATACAAAAAAAAAAAAAAAAGAGCGGGAACATTACTGAATGAAATAACGACTCTATGCGAAAGTTGACTGGAAAAATTACCTTAAATAATTCTAAAATTACCAAAAAAAAAAAAAAAAAATCCGGAAACATGAATATGCAGAATCATTCTTCAAAATGTGATTGCTGTATTGCAAGCAAATTGCACTTGAAAGCCACCGAAGTTATAATACGTAAATCTCCTGTTTTCTTTAAAATAACCTTCAGAAAAACAATTATTTTCTCAAGCTTCATATAAGAAAAGTTGAAAAAAAAAAGAAAAAATGTTCTCATGTCTTTCATACATAAACCCAAACACAGCAATACACACCCGGCGTTCATGCACTCCCACATTTAATCATTAAATATATATACATATAGACTTGCGGTGGCGTTGGCCGCTGCCGTCCATTTTACAATTTGTAAGTAGACTGCGGAAAAACGCCAACCAACCTAACCCTACTTTCTAATTTCTCATTGCTGTTTGAAAGCAAAAAAAAAAAATTCTGGAAAAGTTACTACATACCACACACGCTCACGCTCGTTATTTCACTTTACACATTCAAAAAAAAAAAAAATTGTAATCACACAAAATAAAAAAAGCAATTATGTAAAAAAAAAATAAAAAGAAATTTCTCGTCATGCTGAACATTAGAAAATGGGAATGTGTATACTTACTTCCATGACAATGCGTCCCAAGGGTTGACCGTCAGCGGTCATGTCGAAGAACACACGAGGTAAGCCCATTTTTCCTTTACTTGATAAATTGCGTACACTGAGAAATCTGAATTGAAACTGACTCGTTTTAATTGCAGCTAGCGACGAAGCTGGTTTTCTGGCCAAAATGGCGACCGGCTGCGACACTCCAAATGTCATTTGACAGCATCGTGCCAGTGTTGCCCCTAAAAAAGACATTTTTATTGTAATGTTGTACCTTCTAAAGCAGTTCTCCTTATATCGATGAATTAAAACTTCGCGAGGATTTGCGTTGATTTCCTTTTAACGCTGTCCTAAGTTCTGTTAAAACTCTATTAATTGAAAAAAAAATTTCCACGTAACGATTTAGCGGTTTTTTCCTTTTTGGAGATCTTACGTAAAGATTATATGGTTATATTACCAGAGTTTTGTTTTTTACAATTTAAAAACAAATGATGCCAGCTGTTTGAAAAATCGAATTACTATTGAGATTATCTTTAGTGCAAAGATTACGATATATAATGAAATTTATTTGAACGTAAAGAAAGACTTATTATTGATATGAGAAAGTTAATTTTATTCCACCTAAAAAATTGTCAAAAACCATTTTTTATTTATATGCATATATTTGAATATACGAATAAATCCGTCATGAAAATTGAACGTGTTATATAAATTTAATTACTCGCTGGCAACTATTGATCTAAAGTATTCCTGTTTCTAGAAACTGTATTACTTTTCTTCTTTTCCTGATCATTGTGAGATTAACAAATATTATGTGGATGCTAATGAATTTTTGGGGGTTCTCCATCTAGTTACAAAATCGAAATCTTTTTTGGCGGTTTTATTTATGGGCTCTAAACCGCCTAACATTTGAGACGATAAAAATGCTGTTACGTATACGCTTTGACGTTCTTGTAAGTTTGTTGGAATTATTATATTCCGATTCAGTGATTATTGCTTCAAATTTTTTTCGTAATATGATCGTATCTGTGCAAGCACTCAATGGCTTTATTTTCTTGTTAAAAAAATCTTGCTTCTTCAATGTGCACGATCCGCATGTCATTTTGGTACGCATTACTCCTGGCTGACGAAAAATCCGTTACTCGGAAGCTGATTTTAGATGTGTGGGCGGCGAGGATAGTAGTAGATCCAAATCGATTGGACCTCATTAATCATTCTTTTGCACGATATTTACTTGCGAGCTTTTGGCCGAATGAGATGATTTTCACTTCAAATTTTTTTTCATTGCGAATAATACCGAAGCACTTAACACTTAATTTATATAAAAATAGTCGCAAAAGTTTGAAATTATTATTAAAATGCCATATCATATCCAATAAAAGGCTGTAGCTGGTGTTGAGCTTACTAAAAACACTTTAATCGTTTGGTAAATTAATAGCGTTTTTGCAAGACACCTGGCAATCTTAAAGTCGATTATGTGCAAATATATGAAAAAAAAGTAATTCCGTCGAAAAGGAAAAAATATTCAGCATTATCGGCTTAGACTATGAGTTATTTGTTATTCAAATTTATGATTACCGGTTATTCGTTAAAATTTGTTCAACAGTAGTATCAGTTTGTTGGCAAATGTGCTTTAATAGAAAATAAAAAGAAATATTTGAAAGAAGTGTTCGAAGAATAACTTTCAATCGTAAAAATTTGTACATTCTTATAAAAGTTATTTCAAATTGAAGACGTAGGCATACAGGTAAACTTTAACCTTCAATAAGCACTTAAAAAATTGATAGAGAAAAATCGAAGGATTTTTTAAAGAAAAAAGCAAATTAAAAATGCAGCTAATAATGACTAATTTAAAACTTTATTTATAACAAAGGCCAACGAATAATTTCTGCAAAAACTATTTATAGCTTTTAATACAACAATTTTATACATAATGCCGTCTTGCGGTGGGCCCGTTTATCAACCAACGACAGTCTCTTATGAGCCAAGAACGACTGGTAACGGAGTGGGCGGTGGTTTAGGATTTTTGGCTCCTGCCTCTTCGTTAGGTGTTAATTCGCCGCTACGTCTACTCCGTAAACCCCGATCTCAGTTGGCTCTGCTAGTGTTTGCTCTCCTGTCTTTGTCAGCTGGTTTAGCGATGTTGGCCAGCGGTGCTGCTGACTGGGTTGAAAGTCAAGGGTATGTGAAAAGCCAAATTGATAAACCTGTTGGAAATACGAATATAAGTAGTGAGCACGAGACACATTTAGAAGTTATTAATCCCTGTCCGGATATACCATTAGGTATGTTACTGGGCGGTGTTTTTCTAATATGTTTGGGCTTGGTTGGTTTAGGTAAATTTTATTAGAATTTCGTTGAAGGATCATTGCAAATTATTGATGCATTTTTGGCGATTTTAGGCATTTATCTTAAAGTGGCTGATTGGCGTCGCAATTGTGTTTGTCCCTGTTCGTGTTCATTGTTTGATAAAAAGCAATCATTAGCAAGACAATTGCAGTGTCAAAGTGGTAACGGTGGTTGCGGTCAGGGCGTTATGGCTTTGAATCCTTCGACGGATCCTTTAGTCTCGCACACACAATACGCTCCAGTTTCTGAACTACCGTCTTTACGCGCCGAAGACGAGGAACGCCGCAATTTAATGCCCGACAATAAAGATTGGTAGGTACTGACAGCAATACTCATCGACATATGCATGCATACATATATATGGCAAGATGATTTTTGTCGATATTAACAAACAATGTATAATTTTTTTTCATTTCTCTTTCGTCATATTAGCCTTAGTAGTGCTGAAGAATCAGATCGTATGCTTGAGCCAGATCCAAGAATTGTTTTACGTCCTATGGGTCGTGTTGAGGATGCTTAAATCTCGAAAATTTACGAAATATTTCAAACAGCGCGAGCATTCAATTAATATATGAATCAAATATCAATAAGAGACAACTTAACTTAACAAGTATGATTAAATAAGACGGGCAAATAGGTTTTACTTTAATAAAAAAAAAAAAAAAATCAACACCAATTAATGCAATTAAGAAAATATCTTGTGTAAAATAATATTATAAAAATCGCACTTTTTTAGTTTTATTTAAATTATAACGAATTTACGTGTAAAACGGCGTACATATGCTAAAAAAAAAAAATTAGCATTTCTTAGAAAATACGAAACAAAACGAATACGCGAAAATATTTATTTATTTTTTTTTTTTTTTGCTCTTAGACGATAAAATCGTAGTTAATAAAAAATAATTGTAATTGTGGATTCAATATGGAGAATTCATTTAAATGTTGTACTTATATAAATCACAAGCAATATGTATCACAAATAAAATTCATCATATATATTTATATTTAAATTCTGTACTTACTATTTAAGTTATTAACGCATTCTTGTCTAAGCGCTAACTTCTTTTTAGCAATTTCCAAAATAATTACGTTGATTATTTATTTAAATAATACTCAGCTTTTAATCACATAAGTTTTTTTTTTTTTTTATTATAAAATTTTAATTGTAATGATAAATCAATAATCGGAAAATTGATGCGTTCACTTCATTTAGCTTGCAGTTTGTTAGTCAAGCGCAAGTTGCTTGCAGATTGACAAGCTGGCGTAGATAGTTGCAAAAGATCTGCTACGAACATACAAAACGATATGTAATCAAGCAAAATTTCATTGGAAATGCATAAAAAAATGAGGATGCATTGAGAGTCGTAATTAGCTGCGTGGAATGCCGCGTGAATACAGTTAAGTGAAACGATGCAATTACATATGCATTTGCATCTATAAGACAACATACACAATATTGATAAAAATTATAGCTCATCATATTTTGTTCAATCGTTGCTTGAACGAATCGGAGAAATAATATAAGAATTGACAATTCTGATGATCTATTAAGGATTTCATAGATAATGGAATGGTCTGCGACCAAGTCTTTTTTTTTTCTTTTTTTTTTAATTAAACGACTAAGCAATATTATGTTAAGTAATTTGCCGCAGTTGCTTCAATATCTTCTTCATTTATTTCTATTAAAAATTTTATACATAATTTTTCAAAAGTATATAAAAATTCTTTGGATTTTAACATATGACCAAGAGTCAAACATTTTGAAAATGTATTGCAATTCAATTTTAAGTTTGGCCTTAAAAAGGGAAATTTCAATTATTGATTTAGTTACCACAATACCAAAAATAGACCATTCCCATAAATTGTGACGTTCCAATTGGCTAGCAAAACATGTATGCAATTGCGCTTCACTCAGCTCAGAACAATGATGATTGTAGCCAACTTAAAAGAAGGAGCAATAATTCAAATAAATAAAAATTTATAATCGAATAGATAAACATACCACGATAATTGTATGGCCCTTTGGGCAGCCGCCTGCAAGTATATATCAATATTTCAATTTTCATTTCGAGTATTAATAAAAGCTGAATTTTGGTTTTTCCGCTTGTACAATAAAATCAAAAATAATAATTTGTATTGACTAAATGCCATTTCAATTTTGAAAGCTTTGATGGCCAGCCGACAACGTCGTCTTAATTTGATTCAACAGCGTGTCAATCATAAGCGGGCAATTTATTTGGAGCATCTAATACTTCCACGGTTTTCGGTGGTACTAACACCTCCTAGAGACGCTGTAATAGATTTGCACACAGAGCATGCATACAGAACAGAGACGTAATTATCATACAAAACTTTTGAGAATAAATACAAACACAATCAGAATCAGCAAATTTCTTGTGTACTTCTTTCTTGTGTTTTTCTTTGCATTTATCGAAAGTTGGGACATTTTTATTATTCATGTATATAAACATGTATACAATTGCATTGTCTGAGATATTTTTCATGGTAGAGGATATGTACGAAGTATGAATTAGTTTCCATGTAGGGGATATTTGGTCACGTGTGATGGATGTCTTTTACGGGAATTGATTTCAGCTTGTCATTTAGGACAAAACATTTTACAAATGCGAACCTTTCTAATCCATATCGAAAATGGAGATCCATATTAGAAATGTTGCTGAACGTACGAATACCAAACGCTATTGTTCTCATCTGGATAAAAGTCTATAAATCTCATTTAGGCTTTTTAAGAAAGACTTTCAAAAAAGAGTTATTCGAAGGACGAATGGAAAAACTGAAATTTATTCCAACTTCACCAAGATGGTAAATACCTAAGATGAATCGCGCTTTTCAAGAGAATGTAAAGCTGCAAGCAATAAAACGTTTCTATACCACGACCCGCAGAGAAGATTCATCAACCAAAAAAGCAGTTATTGCTTTTTGAACAGATTCGCTTGATGCAATCTGACAACGATAGGACGGACATTGCACAATGAAGGCTCATTCCTTTGAATTAATTTGATTAGGTTCATGATGTCTAGTGTTTTTGTGAACGGCAGATCAAGCCTGAAGGTAGGATCTAATTTTATTTTTTTGCAAGGGTAAAATAAAGTTTATAATCAAATTATTAATCACGTCTATATAAATCAAGGAAGGTACTCAGTTGTAAATAAATCGTTTCTTGAAAGTGCGAGTTTTTTGCATTTCATCATATTTAATGTTATTGAATAAATTTAAGATACTTTATGTAAACAAATTTTTAAATTGTGATAGGAATTGGAATTTACGAATGACGACAGTCTTACGGTCTCCAATGACTGGGTTAACGGTTATTTGATGCAACAGGATCTTCGCTAGAAAGGAAATAATAAAAACGCACTCTAAACGGTCGTTACAGAAGTACAAACTCAACCATTTCATTAGGTATGAAGCGAAGCCAGACAACCGCATCTGGAGTCAATCCGTACACCTTTTGGAAAAACCTTGAAATGTGGCGTGCGGCTGCTAATTGATTTACATAGAGATAGACAATTTGCTAAAATTTTGCAAAAATTATGTGAGCTCCTCAATAATTAGGCAATGGCTCGGTAATGCAATTTTTACAAGATAGAATAAGAAAGCTCCTCTTCTTCCAACTATTAACAATTAAAAATTCTTATTATATAACGTCAGACAATTTATCGGCACACGATTTGAGAATGCAATGACGGAATGTAATGAAGACTTGGCGACCAAATGCGATTAGTAATATTAGATCTTACAACATTTCACCCTCAGAGATGACCGATTTATAAGAGTGTTTTTTTGGATCAGTTGCAAAGATGCAAAACAATCGCTTGCAGCACTTGTTCTTGTAAAGTTTTTTTTTATTCCGTTATTGTATCCAGCATGCACTCATGAACTGCGAAGAGGAGTTTACCTAATTGAAAGGGATACAAAAATGACTGTGTTTAACAACGCAAAGATAATAAACAAATTCACTTTTATATTGGAAGGAAAAACCAAAGAAATTCCTTTCCGAATAATCTAAGACTTACTATTGATTTATGTGATAGATTTCACCTATCTATCGTTACGATCGTGGGAGTCTTAAAAATCAGAGAAAATTCGAAATATATATATGTACGTCTTTACCGGAATAAAAATCTTAAAAAGCAGAATAAAAGTCAGGGATGGGCATCGCTTCTTATAGAAACAATATATAAGAAGAAAAAGAATAATAATAATAATAACTTAATTGAAATTCACAAGCAAGATGAAAAATAAAAACGCGTTAATTTGAGACGAGTTTTCAAAAACCTTCTTTTTTTTTATTTGGGTGTTTTGCAACAACATCATGAAATGACACTTCATTTAGCTTTTGAAACTCATAAATCTTAAGTTTTAAGTTAATTTTAGTTATGTTTACTGTTTATTTGAATTTTGTGAAAGAGAAAAATTACGGTGTATATGTATATGAATGGTGCAATAGCTTGCCCCTTTTTTGTTTAACATTTCCTTTATAAAATTTATGCAAATATTCGTCAAGTCTACTTGGAATCTTTAGATTTTGTTGCTGTGGCCGCAGCAGAGACGGTAATGTTATCCTTTTTCGAACCGTTTGGTGTCTTTGCATCGGCAGTTTTCTTCGCGACTTTCTCCGCGCCTTTCGCGGCCGCCGCAACGGGAACAAATGAAGTTTCTTTCTCCTTTACAATTTTGTCTTTATCTTTGTCATCTTTCGATTTTTCTTTCTCTTTATTTTTTTCCTTATCCTTTTCTTTATTGTTCTCGGTTTCCTTATCCTTTTCCTTTTCCTTCTCTTTCTCCTTCTCTTTTTCTTTTGACTTTTCTTTGTCTTTATCCTTATTATCTTTTTCTTTATCCTTATCCTTATCAGTATCTTTGTCCTTTGAGCTAATATTTTAATTAATAATAAGTTAATATCAATTATTGTCTTTAATTAACAAAACAAAACAAATTCTCTTACTTTTCTGGTTTTTGTTCCTTTTCCCTAACGAAATAGGGTGTTACACGATTATATATATACGATAATGTGGCATTTTGGTCACGGAATTTGCGCTATATTAATTAATTTATCGAAAAAAAAAAAAAAAAAAAAATTAATTAATTTTTTTTTGTATTCTGTGCATATTATAAAATAAAAAAAAACATCATACGTACATTTACTGCATTTAAATCTTGATTTGTTTCATTTAATTTACGTGTAAGACTTTTAACTTCCGATTGCAAGTCCTTGACTTTACCGTTCGACTTGTGATGATCCTTCTGTAGATCGTTATGCTGCTTCAATAAATCGTTGTGTAGTTTCTCTAAATCCGAGTAATTTTTTTCAGTGCGTTTAATTTGATCGACCAATTTACCCACATGTATGACAGCACCATGATAATTAATCAGTCCTTTAGCCACAATATAAGAAAAATAAAAAAAATAAAAAAAAAAGGAAAATCAAAAATTTGAAATAATTTTTCTGTGCCTCATGCTAACAGCAATAACAGCATTGTCATGATTGCACTCAAGTTACGCAAGGAAGAAAATTAATTTCACACCTTATGGATAATCAGTTTTTCGTATATATATATTTTTCCTTTTAGATTCCCTCCCATATGTTACGCAAAATTTAACCTGAATTGAACTATGCGCAGATATAACTTTGATTATTCAAATTTTTATAATTATTATCGAAAGGTCATCAAACTTTCTACTTGAGTTTTATAAGCTACCAATCAAAAATTGTTACTAAATTTAATTTGATATGACAAAGCCCTTAATCTAAACGAAATAGTTTCTATTCGTTAGGAATTTTTAGCTTTTAAAAAATTTTATTAAAACTCATTACCATCTCTATCCTCTTCGATATCATGTTCGAGTTCTTCATCTTCTTCAACGTACTGATCGGATTGGGTAAATATATGTTCATAAAACCAATTTCCTGCAGCTATACGTTGCAATTCTTCTTCCGGTAAATCGTCATTATCTTCAATCGTTGGTACTGTGTCTAACGTTTCCTCTTTATCGGTAAGTTTTCTATATATGAAAAGAAATTAATGGAAATTAATTTAAAACAAAAAAAAAAAACAAAGCGTTTAAGTTTTTTTCAAAATAATCCTACCGATAATAAATTGCTTGGCGTGTGGCCAATTTGCCTAAAACTTTTTTAATTTGCGATCGGGACAGATTCAAGCCCAATATGGCGAAAAGATCCTCTAAATCAGTTTCGAATATGTAACCGCAATGAGTTGTATCGAAATAGATAAATGACAATAATAACTGAGGCTTTACGACAACAACTTTCTTTTCCTCCTTTGGCAATTCCTTCTCTTTACCATTTGTTGATGTGCTAACGCTTAATTTTCTTTTACGTGACTCGGATTTCATCGATTGCGTATCTTCCTCACGATCTTTACTAGATTTCTCTTCTTTAATGCTGTTTTTCCCTCCGCTTGTCACGTTATTTGTTTTCACTTGGTCACCAGCACCGCCGCCATCTTTAATCGATTCCTTTATTTTTTCTTCCTTAACTTTATCGTCCGTATTAATTTCAGTTTCCATTTTCTCCTCCTGCGATTTTTCAGTATTCAATTCATTATGAGTTTCTTTGAAAAGATATATTTCTTTATAAATATTAAAACCAAAGTCGCGCATTAACATCTCATTGAACAGTTCGGCAAACAAAGAAACCTGCAAGAGAATGTCAAATGTCAATTTTTAATTAAATGCGAACATAAACGCAACGATTCTAAAACGAACCTCAAAGAATCTTTCCTTCGTATCTTCGGGATGATAATCCAATAAAACTGACAATGACATGACGGCACAATCAAATTTTCCCCCTTTGGCATTTTTATTGGGATGTACTATGATATGAGGACTATTTGGTAGAGTGTAGCGTCTAGTTAATTGAGCCTTTTCTTTTTCGTCCATTTCCTTCGGGGACGCATCCTGAAATTATGATTTTTTTTTTATTTATTTTTATTTTTATTCTTTTTAATTGCTTTCAGTAAAATAAATAAATGAATAAATAAAAAACTGGAATAGAGCAGACAGCATAACATCTAGTCTATGCTATGTTAGTATTTGAATTTTTCTTTTTTTTTTTTTTGTCTTTCGTTCTAAAAATTTCTTCTTTTTCCTTTTTTTTTTTTTTTTTTTTTTGGTTCGAAAATGTTACAATAAAAGTCCGTGAAATATTTGGATGTAGTTTAGTTTAGTTATTTACCTCAGGATTTTTGCTAGCATCATATTCATCGAGTATGACAATATCGCTCATTTCAAAATCCATGTCAGCCCATTCTTCTTGTTCCTCGTTGTTATCTTTTTCATTATTTTGATTTTCACCGTTAGTGCTATTTTTCTCCTTTTTAACTTTTGCTGGCTCTTTCGTTTTTTTGACTTTTTCCTTCTCATTTGACTTGGTTTTGTTACCTTCTTCCTTCGCTTTTACTTCGCCGGCATTGTTAGTCGTATCGACTTCCATTTTATCATCATTCTCACATTCGTCGTCTTTTTCTTTTTTTGGTTTAATATCTTTAGATTCCGCATTTTTATATATTTGTTTACTCTGCTTTTTAGCTTTGAGTTCTTCGGCTTTTTCGTTATTTAATGCTTTAGCCAAACGGGCCATTACAACATTCCGCACACCTAAAAATGAAAATTATACGAATTAAGAAATGCAGCTTACTATTCTTCGTCTACGACGCCGTCATACGAAGAAAGATAAAGGCCGTCTCATCGGAAAAACTCATTTATTTAAATTGAAAAATACCAAAGCATTTTCTCAGACTTGACTTGAACGCAAATATAACAAAAATTAGATACTATCGTAATAGGTTGGTGGTAAAGTTCTTTCATATTTTATTCATGTACTTTGCTTTAACACAAATCCGAAAGAGATTTAATGTGATCTCCAATACTCGTATGATGAATGCCTAACACTTTTGCAATTTCTCGACTTGTTAATGTTGTTCGATTATTTTCCAACATGGATCGCAAAACATCATTATCGATCGATCACTTTCTTGGTGGTTCAGTTGCTCGGAACGAAATTTACTAAACCATCAAACATCTGACAAGTAATCCCCAAATCCACGGTAAATACATTTTTACAGTGTCATATATGCGCATTATCTACTGACATGTTTTTCATTTCATTTATATCACAAGTAAATGATGAAAGGTAAAAAAGCCTCCTTTTATATTATACAGCAGCTAAAAAAACAAAAAAAAAACAAAAAACATCCCAATGACTCACTAGCCAGATGTTTTTTTTTATTTATAAGAAAAATTACCTGCGTATTTAACATACGACAAAACTTTCCTTCTAACCTAATATATATATATATATATCTAAATTAATTTTATATACAATATAAATAATATATATATATATTACTAAATTAATTTTATTTTTGAAAACAGAGATAGTCGCAGATTATGTGAGATTGTGGTCGTGGGCGATTTGATCGAATTGTTTTTTAATTTTCTTCTTGCCGATTTTAAGGCCGATAGCTTCATTTTTGCGACCAGGGGAGTGTTTACCACGAACATTACACCTGATCAAGAATATATATATATATAGTTTATGGGATATCTGTAGCTTTCTTTCTGGGTGTTGCAGATATTTTCACAAAACGAATATACTCGTCATCTTTCGGTAATGGGTATAAACAAATTTCTCCTTCTATTCTTTTATCGAAAATCGACTTTAAAAATTTGAATTTGAATTGAAGGTAACAATTTATTGCATAAGGATTTTTATTTTTGCATATTTCAAATTTTATTAATATACGACAGAAAACGACGATTTATTATAAAACATATATATGTGTGAAGAGGATATTACAACCTGGATGGGAAACCTTCCAGACTTATCCGGAAGCCATGTAAAAATGCATTACAAAATTGATCATGATAAAATAACTAACACATTCACAATCAATTTGGAATTGAATTGGCGATATTCATCGCAAAAATAGTTTTGATTGATTAATTGAACCGATTGCAAGCAATAAAATACTTTGTCATTTTCCACATATTTGCATGGACTTGGCAGTAAGATCTAGATCAGGAGTTTTTCCTAATGTCAACGTTTATGTCAAAATTTCAAATTCCTTATTCTAATTAATTCAATAATTAAATCTTAAATTAAACGATTTTATATAAAAATTAAATTGCACTTGAACTGAGGATAGTTAATATTTTCTTTAATGGTGGAGAGAGCTATCCGAGGGTGCTTGTTCGATTTTTTTCGCAAAAATCATTTACGATGCATTTTTTGTTTTCCTTTTTCCCATTTTATCGTTTAAATGGGAAAATGCTTGGCATAAAAACTTACCCTTATCTGATAAATTACGCGCCAATAGCTCGTCACGTATCTCCTGAACTTTCATGCTTTTTAAATCCAATAACGTATAATGTGTAGGTTCGGGAGCTGGCTCTTCCTGTAATGATAACAAATATATTAGTATAAACTAGAATCGCTATTATAGTCACAACACATCTATTTAAATCAAAAATTCTTATATAGTTGAATATATCTTTTTGTAATAAAGAGAAGCTGCCTTTAAGAATAGCTGAGTAAGCGAAGTGACGAGTTAAAGAAGAAGCGGTTTCTAGACAACACAAAACATACTTATGCGAATGTTTCGTGTGTATAAGAACAGCTTGTAAAGAATTATTAGAGCATAGATTCTAAATTTAATGACTTAAGAAAAGGCAGCCTTTTTGAGAAGTATATGAAGGAGAATGATTAGATTTTCGAAAGTGACAACTGACTGTCTTCTGAATGACAATTCAGAGCTCAATATTAAGGATTTTGGAATAATATTTATGTACATATATATATATATATATATATATATACGTGCATATGTATATATACGTATACAAATATATCTATTATATATAGATATATATATATATATATACATATATATATTTACATATATTGGACCTAATTGATAAGTGGTACTTAGCATCATCTATAAAAAAAAAAAAAAGAGATAAATTTAAACACTAAAACTTAGAGATATTTAGCATATGTATATATAAAGATTAGCCTGAGTGTGCCTTTTCTTTTATGATTAACACATCACCGGCTTGGTAAGTTACATTTTCTTCAACCGCCTCCGTAGCAGCACCGGTGTCCGAGGAGATAGCAGCAGCAGCCTCGTCATTGTTAGAATCAGCCTCATCCATGGTAAATTCTGTTGCAGATGTTATTTCTTCTTCTTGATTAGCGACTGAAATGGTTGCACTTTCATTACCATCATCACCCTCAGCAACCTTTTCAGCCAACGTTGATTTTTCACCAGCAGCCATAGATTTCGAATCCTCCTCTGACGTTGCGGCAGTAATGGCTTTATTAGCGGCAGCGGTGCGACGAGCAATTGCATTCTCCACAGCAGCCTTATAGGTTTGTGTAAGATTTTGCCAATCGCTGATGCTGGGCATGCACGAGTGAACGTCGGGCAGAAAAATAACAACTGTCTCAACACGTGGAGGACCATCTTTCTCCATATTCTTATACTCGGTGCGATGATAATAAAGTTCCAAAAAGCGATACCTAGCACACAGCAGAGTACAAATGTTGAATTGCATAAATACAAACAACGTTGATCAGACCAGTGTACATCAACGTGAGACGACCAGACCACCAACACCAAATTAAACCAACATTTTCGATGAATACCCACGTATGTGTTCAATGACAAAGAACAAGATATGAATGAGATGTTAAAACATACATATCAGCGTAAATATTTGGGTTGACATCGATTAGCGCCAAGCGATCCAAGAAATCCATTCATCCATCCGTCCGATATCATTCAGTCACATCGTTGAAGGGTTTTTTATTTAGTTGGTTTTGTGTATTCAAATTTTTATATATTTTTTGGTATATATTTTTTTGTATGTTACCACCACCAACATCATTGGGAAGAAACAAATGTGGTGATGTTAGTTTATTGGGTTTATTTTGGTTTTTTTTATATTTGGTCGCGTATACGAACATGGAAAAAGAAAGAAAACAAATCATAAGGATTGTGACAAAAACCAAGTACTTATTTTTTTTTTTGTTTTAAGCTTATATTTCGAAAAATTATTAAATTTCAGAGAATTGGCTGAAAAAATCAAGAAATGTTTAGGTTTGTTGTGGTTGTTGTCAGATTAACCTACGACTATTATATATATATATATATATATATAAAAAAAAAAAAAAAAAAAAATAATAATAATTCTCCGCATCATATCATGGTGTCGTCGTATGCAACACCATGCCACAATTTTTGGGGTATTGCTAAAGGCTTATCTAAAATTCTTTAGTAATACCTCACGAAAAACAGGCATGAATAAATTCCTGAATTGTAATGTTTGAGAAGAACACACATATACACTGTTTCATTTCATTCAGCGTAATTTTATACGTCTACATACCATTGTGTGCAATTGGATAAATCAACGCCAGTTAGCGCCTTACAAGTACGTATAGCTGTCCGTATTAATACAGCCGGATCTTTATCAGGATTTTCACCATCGAGAGATGGACTCCAAGGTCCCCCAATTGCCATTGGCTCATTGCGACCTCGAACACCAACTAAAAAGCTGATTAAACGAGATGGATGCACAGCGTGATGATCGACATCATCATCATCTTTTTCAAAGCACTTTTCATACAATTCGGCAATAGTTGGCAAAGACAATAACATCACTTTAGCTGAGTATAAATAGTTCGCATCGCTCGGTTCTAAAAGTTCCGATTTTTGCTCAAACGGCGTTTCAACAAGTTTGTGCATTATATGAAATTGGCATGGACGCCGCATTGAAAAAGGATTATCAAGGGCAAATGTTTGCGGCCATTTAATGTTAGCGTGGAAAAAATCTGACGGTATGTACAAAGTTGAATAGCGCTGACGCAATTTCTGTACATCGGCGGATTTGCTAAAAACAAACATACGAAATATGTGAGAAAATAGTTGCATAAAAAGTTCTTTAAAAAAAAAAAAAAAAAAATTTTTTTTTGAAATATTAATAAAAAAAACTCAAAAAACCAAGAAAACTATATTCACTTGAATGAATACGCGAAAATCGCAAACTTGAATCACTGTAATCATCTTTCCCGATATATTAAATATATTTTCAATTTCAATGATCTTTCTAATTCAATCAAGAATATGTAAACGCAGTCAAAGTTTTCTATTACAAATTTATTGGCGAGTATTTTGTGTTTCTTACCTTACCGTAGAAACCATCAGTAAGTATATGGTTCCGTTCTTATAATTTTTTCGATTTTTTCAATCTTAATAGTTAAATTATATATTATTTTTCAAGCCAGATTCGAGGGTCCGTTGTTCTCACAACCATTTCATACTATCCAAGCACTCTGAAATATATTTGGGATACGACGAAAAAAATCGAACATATCTTTTACCATTTTTAGATCAACTGACAGGTCCACAATTAACACTTCAATTAACTAAATTTAAAATAATGGCTTAAGGTAGTGATTATAAAGGCCTAGCTCCTGCCTTATAAACATTGAGATGTTTTTAAACCAAAACAAGTAAGAAAATTATATTCGGTCGTGACCAAATGTTCTATACCCATTAACGTTATCTTAAAGAAAAAAAAGAAAGAAAAAGAAAAAAAGGAAGAAGAACTTCATTTTCATACTCTACAAAATTGCTTCGTGGATTCTGTTTCTTTACGTTGCCTTTGACCGGTATGCGTCATTTTCAAATTTTTTTGCAAATTTGTATACGATATCTCGTTTTTTGCGAACGGGACAATGCTTAGCACAGCTACTACACAGTTGGGCAGACGGACATACGAACATGATTAGGTGCATTTCGAGTCTAAAATTAGCCAAGAATTTATATGTTTTTTGGGGGGTTTTTGAGCATTACTTCTGGACGTTCTATAGGTGTAAAAAAAAAAATTCCATTTTGATAAACTACAATATTGGGCAGAAGTGACATATTTTTTCATTTTTGTAAAAGTACGACAACGTCGCCCATAGAATATACGTTCGAATTCTTGTAGATTAATCTGCTGTAGTTTATGAGGGATAACCACAAAACCAATTTTTTACTCGTTTTAAAAAACAAACGTGCTTTCAATTTACTTCGGCACTGTATACGCGTCCTTCAACCCTCAAGAACCTCAAATGTTTCTGCCAAATTAAAAGATTACAGACAGACGATGCAAACGCTTTGACAAAACGAATATATCCATGTCTCGGTGATGGTTATAATAAGTGCAACACGAGATCTGATGAAATTTAGAAATGTTATCATATATGATTTATCCACAGAGTTGGTATAGTAAGATGATCGAATATTTATTACACAAACAACTCTAATGGGCGCAATTGTAATTTTTAGATTTCTAACAATTGAGGTTGAATCCATAGGTTAATTTAACTGAATCTAACGAAAGTAAAGCGACTAGACCAAGACATGGTTTGTTACTCCAAAAAGTAAAAGGTGTTTAATCGATTGTAATGTTTTTCATTAATTGATAAAACATATGCTTGCTTTACTTTCAATAGGAAACGTGCACTTTGCAAATTTAAGATAGCAGCTGAGATGGGTATTGCAAAGAAATAAATGGAAAATGTATCATTAATACACGCCTGAGTTCAACTTACTAGGCCAACTGAAATTTGGGTATCTGCACCATATAGCGACGAATAGGGCGATTACGTCTTCCTTTAGTTACCAAACGCTGATGATCTCTTTCACGTGTACGTTCATTTTCTCTTTCCCTCTCTTCACGTTCACGCCTAGTAGAGTCATGACGTTCACGTTCTCTTTCTCCACGTCCAGTCGCAACAGCTGCGGCGCTTCTACCTTCAATACCGGTGCGAGCACCAACACGTTCACGACTTCGTTCTTCGCGACGACGTTTGCGTTCGTGTTCATCCTGCAATTCCATGCATATTTAAATTTATGTGTGAGTTTTCTTTCTGTTCTTTACTTCAATAAAAAAAATATCCTTTTATTATTTCTTTTACATACCTCATCTCTTTCCCTGGAACGGCGAGGACGATCCCGTTCTCTTTCGCGACGTTCCCTTTCATGTCGGCTATGACGATCTGCGCCACCACGAATCGGTGATATGCCTCGTTTCGGTGAATTATGTCTACCCAATGGACCACCACGTTGGTAATCATTGGCCGATATGGAATTGTAGCCTTTACCCGAACCCATCAATGGCTGCGGTTGATGTTGCATTAGTTGTATGCGTGTAGCGTTCCATTTAAATTGCCCAGTATTTGAATAAGTAGCCTCAAATATTACACGATCGCCTAATTTTGGTTCTGGGCCCTTGCAAACGTTGCGATAGAAGAATACTTCATCATTGACTAAGCCGCATTCATTATTGATTTTTGTCACTGTGCCAATGGAGTTGTAATGCTGTGCTTGCCCGCCGCCACCACCACTTCCACCACCTGTACCTTGTTGAAATGCAACCGGATTTAAACCGGTTCTGGGTTGCGGATATGATACTGATCCACCGCCACCTGACGGAAACATATTGCCACCAGAAGCCATACCGCCGCCGCCAAAGGCAGCCATGTTATTTTGTTGCGGCGCTTGCATAAACATTTGCGGCGGACCCTGATGGAAGGCACCACCCTGAGGATGTCCTTGCATTACATTGCGTTGCCAAGGCGCACTCGATTGTCCAGCAAACGACATTTTCTATGTATTTTTTTACAGTTTTATTGCTGTTTTAAATCTTTAAAAGCTTTTACAATTTTTTCTTTGAATGAGAAGAAAAAATGCCGACCACCTCACATAAAATATTGCCACTGTAAAAGGTCAGTGATGAGTAGAGTTGCCGAGCTCCTGCCGCTATAATATTTAGTCGATAATCCTATCGATAATAGTTTTATTATATCGCAAAATTTTCTATGTAATTTATAATATTTAAACGATTTCGATTTTCATTTTATTGATTTCATTTTTTTTAAGTTTTGTGTGTCAAAATTTGTATCGTGTATTAATTGCAGGAATTAGGTGAAATGGAATTGGAAACATTGCCTCGTCCCAGTCAAAATGCACTAATTAATAATAATAGAAACTATACCAAGCAACGGCGCTTGCTGAACGATATGCATAATATGCAATCGTACAACGCTTATAAATCTATCAAACCAGTTCGAACCAGTAAGTTTTAAATCTAAAATAATTGCGCCTTTTATGCTCATCTCACAATGCACACATTTTCTTTATAAATATGAGACCTTGTCAGCCAAGTTATTCAGCGATGTCTGTTACAATTCGCAATATCGTGTAGTTTGAAACAGTGGTAACTGACCGAAAAACCTGCTCACGACAGTCAAAAAAGGAAAAAAAAATTGTAATAATAGCTTTGCTTTAATAAAGTCAACAATTTTTAGTTTTTGCTTATTTTTGTTTAAGATGATAGAAATCCAAAATTCGCTCCAAAGAAAATGTATATATTCTTCTGTTTACATCATTTTATATTAATTCATTTATCGTAAAATTATAAAGTAATTGAATTCTATTCTAAAACAAGTTAGTGGTATCAAGGGGGAATTTTTATTGTCTATTATTATCATTATTTTTCATAAAATCGTAAAGGAATTCACAAGTTTATTATTACATTGTCAAAAAGGATATAAGATAATTTAGAATTCGGCTATGGGCTGCTTTATATGTTATATAAGTAACCCGAAGAACAGAATGAACAATTTTTATTCCAAACTATTATTCCAAAGCTTTTTTTTTTTAAATCTATTTTTTCTAGGTTAGTATTATTTAATTATATCCACATAAACAGATTTAGACAATTCGCGTAAACATTATGGTGTTATGGTTTCTTTACTCACAATTCTCCACGGATTCTATAAATATTGTGTATTGTGAAAATCTTTTGAAATAACGAAAAACTTATCGAAAAAAATAGAGAAATATTCTTGTTCGTGTTCTTCAAGTCGTATCAAACTTTGATACACATTACAGCTTATTTCTAAGCGATTACTGCGTAACAATCATGCCACACTGTTTGATTTTGTGGGAAATGTAATAAATAAAAAGTTTACTATATTTTACATATTTATCAACTAAAATTTATTTTATATACATAATTTATTGAAATTTTGCAAATGAAATGTGTCCCCCAGGCGTGGAAATACAAGCGAAGTTACCTTATGTCAGCCTCCATTGATTTTATTTTATTTTGAGAAAGACAAATTCTCTATACCTACTTGTTGATAAAACAATGGGAGATAATTTCGGTTTTAAACACAATGTTGCGTTATTTGGTTATCCGGGGCTAATAAATCCCAACAATTAAGTTCAATGAGAAACTGCGTTACCATATTATTTTTATAAGAAAATCGATATAAATATAAGCAAAAATATATGTCGAAAAAATATTATATTTATAGAATGAAGGACTTTCGTTCGACAGATATTGCAAAGTTGGGGAACTTGTTTTGGATGGTAGTCAAAATGTTTGCAACGCCCAAAAAGAAGGTTCAGCGGTTTTGACCATTTCCAAATTCGGAATGTACCGAAGCATATGCATCTGTTCGTCTATCCGTCTGTCCAGCTGTGTTGTATCTGTGGCACAAATCTACCGTTCGCAGAGAAAAAGATATCGCTTACAAATTTGCCAAAGAGTTTTAAAATGGCCCAAAGAGATCAAAGAACACGCTTAAAACACCCACATATCTATAAAATTAAAACTCAGAACATCTTTGTTTCCCGTGTGTTTTGCTCGTTGCTCATAAACTACAACAGATACGCGATATAAATTTTCTATAAAATTATTCCACAAAAATAGAAAAAATCAACCACGCCGACTAGGGAGTATCCACATTTATATATACGATATATTCTCAGAGTAAATGAAGTAAATGAAGTTTGGCTCTTTTTTTTGTAATCAGGAGTTCAGTTGAGCACAATGCCTGTTTTTTTTTTTTGCTGTACCGTTACGTAATAACATGAATTTATTTGCTAAAAATCATTCGAAAATTTATATCAGAGGAGACGGAGCTTATTTTCAAAATTCTGAAAAATGCAATAAATAAAATTAATATGATATATATAGTATAAATTTATAAATTTAGTACAAATATTTTAATTCAAGTACTAAACAAGTCTTAAAGTAAACATGCCCTGTCTAGTCCAGGTGAAAAAAAAAAAACGAATTGAACATTTCGAGGTCACGGCGGAACTGTCTTTTCAAATGCAATACAAGAAATTTTCAGAGCAGATCGCATTCGGCGCTTAAATGAATTGTTGGCAATTTAAACTGTCAATCTTTTTGGAATACAATGGGTATCCGAGATTCGTGCTAAGGCGTACATAGATTTCTTACCTGCTTTGTTTCCCTTATATTGTTTTTCTTCTATGTTTTTTTTTTTGTTATTGTTTTCTTTTTGAAACATCATCTAAATTTTAATTAATTTATTTATTTATTTTTTTTTGTCTTAAATTTGTTATAAAATTAAAATTATTTGCAATGGATCGTGAAATTCTACCTAACATAAAGGATACATCGCCTCTAAGGCGATACCCGCCAATGAAAAGTCATTTTGAATCACACAGAGCTGTTCATACGTGTAAGTTCAATGAACTATTTATGATCTTTTAATTATCGCATGTCTCTTAGTGTGCTTAATATGTCACATTTTCAAAAGTAGGTAGAAAGGGAGGGATTTGAAACAAAAAGTACGGTGTGCAATGTACGTAGCTCTATATAAACGTAAGCGTTTGCGAGATGGACGGACAGGATGAGGGATCGATGAAATAGAAACTATCTGTCTACGTAACGAATAGAGTCCTCAGAGAGAGATATTATGCGATCGTAATAACTTTTTCATATTACTCTTTAAATACTGCCGGTACCTGGAGTACCATATTATCCCCCTTTTAGGCAACATTCGTTGTGAAATTCTTTGCTGACTTATGTAATATCTTTATTTCGATATAAAAGCTCGTTCAGCGGAAGAAAATTTCCTTTCAAGAGGGGAAACATTAAAATGTGTTCGGTTTCGCTGTTCAGTTGCGATTGATATTGACATATATTCATAGCCTCTTTTCGATGCGATTTACAAGTCTTCCTAATATGAACTCGGACTTATTAATTGAAATCTAATCGTATTAATTCTGTTTAACTGTTACAGCTACCGAGTCAACACCCCGCAGTGAAACAATTTTAATCGCACTTTCGTATTTGGTTGTGTTGATATTATTTCCCGTTGCGGTATTCTGTTGTATAACTACAGTAAAAGAATACGAACGTGTAGTTATATTACGTTTGGGTCGTCTACGGTAAATAAATGATATGAATAATTATTTTGATATAACATAATTGTTTTATAGAAAACGTGGAATGTTTGGTCCTGGTGTTTTGTTTTTGTTGCCCTGTGTCGATGAATATTATAAGGTCGATATGCGTACAAAAGCATTTGATGTAGAACCTCAGGAAATTCTTACTAAAGATTCGGTTACGATTTCGGTGGACGCTGTAGTTTATTATAGTATACGGAATCCATTAGATTCGGTATTGCAAGTGGCCGACGTTACTGAATCAACAAGACTTTTAGCGCAAACTACCCTTCGTAATGTAATTGGCACGAAAAATCTTATGGAAATGTTAACGGCGAAAGAAACTCTATCGAAAACTATTGAAAAAATTTTGGATGACGCCACCGACGCTTGGGGTGTAAAAGTTGAACGCGTAGAGATGTGAGTACTTTACAAAATTGTCCCTTTAATTTTTATTTATTTTTTTTTATTTTTATTTCTTTATTTATTTTGTTTTCATATTGATAATATCTGCGCTTTTACCTATCTCGGTATATATTTGTAACCAGCCTGCCATCATTGAAGGTTTTATTGGTTTCCTATCTAGAGTTCTATGCCGGTTTAGATTTGATCAAACGTCCCTATTCGAAGCAGTTAAATATCAAAATACATTGAATTGATTCAAAAAGTATCGTAGTGAAAATAGCTGAGATAGTTTTACGGATATATGAAATCAAGGCTAGAAAAATGTCGTGATATTCAAATAAGTTTAGAATTCGCATTTATAGTAAGCATTAAATTGAATTTTCTCCGCGATATGATTATAATGGAGCACTATACGTAAAACCAATAAATTGTTGAAATTTTTCACTAATCATTTAGAGGAGATCAGTCTATTTTGCATTAATATTTCTTTCAGAGGAAATAATATTGATAATAGATATAAAAATGGGTTTGAAGCCGAGTATATCTCCTTTTAGATCTTGTGCTGGCAATGTTTTTTTTTTTTTTTTTTTGCATCTGTCGGTCCGTACTTACGAGCTCTATGGTTTTTTCTTAAGTCAAATGATGATTTTCCAAAAATTATTGCAGGACCGATTTGCGTCTGCCAACTTCTATGCAAAGAGCAATGGCTGCCGAAGCTGAAGCGTTACGTGAAGCTAAAGCAAAAATTGTAGCGGCCGAAGGGGAATTGAACGCATCTCGCGCTTTAAAACAAGCTTCCGATGTTATGGCTAGTAATCCGATTACCTTGCAGGTATCTTCCTAATTCCTCCAAATAAATGTATGTTTTTTTGCGATTCTTCTAATCTGTTTTCATATTTCGTTTTAGTTAAGATATCTGCAAACATTGTCAACTGTTTCCAGTGAAAAGAATTCAACAATTATCTTTCCCTTCCCTATAGAAGTTATGCCCACTAGCACTATTAGCGCAAAATCTAAATTTTGATTAAAGGAGAATTTTTACCTCAAAAATGAAAAAAAAAAAAAAAAACGAAACAAATCAGAAAATTGTATTCCCTTTAACGCGAAACTTGTGTTCTCGTAAGCTTACGTCAATAAATAGCACACATCCATCCTTTCGTTAATTTTGAATTTAACCGTCAATTCACTATATAGTTCACTATATAGTCTTTTAGAGTAATTTTCTTAAATTTATTTTATATGTATGTCGAGAGATTGCAGGCGAACTTCATTTTTCTTATTCAAGTCGGCTCTTGAATTTAAGTACAAATATATATATTTCAATATATTTCAAATATATTTCAATTCTCGTGAGTAAGCGAGATGGGCAACGGGATCTTGCAAAATCTCTTCTACAAATATATTGTTAATACTACTACCTTTTAATAATTAAATAATAGCAAGCAAATAAGTTTGCCCGTGAGTATGCAAAAGGCTATGGCTGCCGAACAGGAAGCTCGTCGAGAAGCTGAAGCTAAAGTAGTAGCTGCTAACGGTGAATTAATAGCATCTGAAAATTTAAAGTTAGCCTCTGAAGTAATGGAAGCCAATCCTATTTCTTTACAGGTTAACATTTATTTTAAGAAAAAATGATTTAACATTTTTCATCAAAAATTTTCCTCCATTTTTAGTTACGTTATCTTCAAACTATAAGTACAATTTCAAACAAAAATAATCACACAATTATTCTGCCATTCCCAACCGATTTAATTAAGAAATATCTCGGTAAGTCTTTATTTATTTATTTATTTTTTTCTTTCGATGCTCATATTCTCTCATTTGTTTTTGTTTCTTTCCGTTTTTTTTGGTTGTTTTGTTGTTTAATAGAGAAGTAACGGAAATTTCAACCTAACATTGTGATGGGCTGTAAGCGATTCATTACATTTGTATGCTCATGCTTCAAAGGGGAAACGAATCTCATTCCAATCTATATATGACTGCACCATTAATTAAGTAACTTTCAAAGAAGCAAAATAAAAATAAAAAGCACAATCAAGTAAGGAAAAAAAAAATATATTGCATATATTTAAATATAATGCATTACAAGATTTTATAGAGGAAAAGTATTTGAAAAGAGATGAAAAAAACAAATGAGAAATATAACCTCATAAACTCATAAGAGAAGAGTATAGCGCCCTATTTAGTAAGCAATATATTGACTTACAATGGAGACATATCTATATATATATATATATATATATATATGTATAGCAGAATATAGGAGAATGCAATATTAACGATAAATTATTAAGATTCTAGATTTTAGACGCGATCGGCAATGATGTTAATTAATGCGTCTTGAATTTCAAAGACTGAGAAAGCTCATCGTTTGCTTATAATGAACTTTTACTCGATTGAGTTTTCCCATAACTAATTAATATTTTACGACTTTTGATTAAGAGTGCATCTATATCTATTGTAATTAGCTTCGAGAGAGATTTACTTACGTACAAACTCCTTATCATGCCATTGCCTTCTAATAATCTAAAAGCGTTATACTTCAACAACCGATGGGAGTAAAGAGGTGAAAGTAATCCTAACTTTTATAGAAATTGATAAGCCAAACGCAAGCGGGGAGAGATAGAAAAAAGGAAGAAGATTAATTATATTTATGTAACAACGTTGTAATGGTAGGATGTTCACCTTCGTGATTTCTGGTTCATTCCGGATCATATTTCATTCGCTCAGAGTGCTATTAATTTTCTAATCTAAATCACTTGACATCGAAATCTGATAAAGGAAACAAACGATAACGCAAGCATTCTAGGACTAATGACCAACATAAGTTAAAATATAGGCAAAGACATTTTTTAGATTAATAGAACATGTTGGTATAAGTGAGCGGAAAACAATTGAGAGTTGCACTTCATACGCTTGCATCGTACGAAATAATGTTTTACTGTGCGTGGGAATGTGTTGACGCGCGATAAGGGATGTGATAAATCATATATTTACATCACTGTGAGATTTCCCTTACAACTAAATGCAAAAACGAAATAACATACATTCAATTCTTGGTTTAGTAAATAGTGTAGTAGTGTAGTATATAGTGTAAAAAAGTGTATTTGCTCTTATTGGTGAACCATGTTATTTCAAAATCGCGCAGGGAATACCGCGTAAAGAACGAATCGTCACAGTTCAGAAGAAACCAAAAAAAAAAAAAAAATGCAAAGAACTCAATAGTGTCTGAAACTTTCAAAATCGAAGTACACGCAACGATCCGAAAGAATCGAGCTGAGCGACCTTAACATCTTGGTAAACTCGATGTAAAATGTTTGCATATTATTTAGCAATTTTCTACATTACCATAGTAGATGAAATGAATCGCTGCATAGGACAGCTAAGCTTTTATTACAGCTGGCACCATGGCTTCGTTGAACAGTACACACTTATCCTTAAGAATATACGTTAAATTGCACGATAAATTGTACTATTTTCTGCGATCAATTATTTTGTTACACTAATTTGTTGTTCATTGACGATTTTTTATAACAATGCGGTATATGGAAAGCGATCAAAAAAGTGCTCCAATCCCAGCAGCTTGCATTTGAAAGAAAACATGTCAGTTCATTCAAAAATATCTCAAAAATTGTGACTTATAGGTTGAACATATGAATAAAACATCGATACACGGACGGACAAGCTTATATCGATGAAGTTTTTCTGGGTGTTATATATACACACACACACGCACAAACGTAATATATACTTTCACCACAAGTGATGTAGAGTGTAAATAGACCATACTGCAGATGGCTAAGGAGACCTTTATAAATGGATATATTTTCCCATTTATTACACCTCTGTTGTCTACAGTTACTTTTTCTTTATATTGCGTAACAAGATGACAAAATTATTATTCATTTTTAACGGTACTGTAATACAAAATAATTGAAATAAGTTTGCAAAATTTTGAAATTTGAAAACTAAAACTTGGCATATAGAGGAAAAGCTCCCTATTCGCGACCATTTCCCATATTCGCAGTTATAAATTTCTTTATTCGCGGTTTTTGACCAAATGCACATTCGCATTCAATTAAATTGATTTTTTTTTATTTTTTTTATTTTATCACCTAAGAATGGATCGCCTATAATACCCATATAAATTACGATTCCATATTCGCGGTTTCTGTATTGGCGGCATTTTTATGGAACGTATCCCTTGCGAATAAGGAGCTTTTATTGTACATTCTCGGGCATAAGACAATAATAATCAAATATAATTTCACTTATTTACTTACTTGTATTATTACGTATTATATTCAAATGTAATATTATTATGCAATTTTGTTTAACGAAAATTGAAATATTTTTTCTAACTTATGTTTTTCACTTTACAATTTATTTTTCAGGACGTTTTCAGGCTAAGGAAAGGATAATACAAATTACAGAAGCAAGATCCATTCGTTTTCTTCTTTTTTTTTTTTGGTGGCATGTGAAAGAGTGAACTAGAGAGCTAACTAGAATTATTTTCAAAAAAAAAACAAAAAAAAAAAAAAAAAATTGAATAAATTACTTGAAATGCAATTAATTATTTAATTCGTTTTCAAAAATAGAAATAAATGAAATGTTTATTTAGGGCAAATACTTTCGATTTAAAAGTAATTCAGAAAAAGTTTTCTTCATTTTTTTATTTATTTTTAGATTGTGGTAAACAATAGTAGCAATTCGTTGAAGGCAATGTGTTATTTTTTTGTTTTTTTGTTTATGTTTTTGTTTTTAGGCGTTCGCTACGGCTGGAATGAGTTTCTTATAGATTTCAATACCTTGAAGATAAGTATCAGCCTTAATAAATTCATTATGATCATGAAGTAAAACTGGAGTGTTATTCATGGGTGAAAAGCCAATTGATGGTATGCCGGCTTCGCGTATATAGCGGCTATCAGTTCCACCGGGGAAAACACGTGTACCGCAATGTAAGCCCCTGTTAAGTAGATTAGCATAAACGGGTAAATTAAATATTTGAAATTATGCGATTATATGTTTCTTTGCTTACAAATCGTCAAGACATTTCTTGAGTGCCAACCAATAAATATTTGAATCATCCAACTTAGTTGCCTCTATTTTGGGCTCTTTCTGTTCAAACTCAAGTTCGATGTCACCGCCAGCTTCCTTACACCATTGATTTAACTAATTTTTTTTTTTTTTTTTTTTTTTTTTTTGTTGATAAACATGTAATGTGAGAAAAATTGAGAAAAACTAACCTGCTTTTCAAATACACTATGATCTATATGTACGGCTAATCTTATATCAAATACAGCCTCCATTTGGGGAGGTATCACATTGCTTTGCACGCCGCCATTAATGCGGGTTAAGTTGACTGTAGTTACATCACCAATATTGAGTTGAGGATTTAATTGTAAGCGAAGGGCTTCAGCTTTGCGAAATGCCATCATTTTATCCAATAAATAATGAAGTTTTTCACCAGCAGTATTATTTAAAAGTAGCGAGCCATGACCAGCATTGCCGTTGATTTTAAAATGAATTTCTTAAAAATAATTATTTAAAAAATTCTTTTTCAATTTTAAAAATATATATGATATTTAAAAAAATACTAACGCCATATGCTGCGTTCAGCATAGAAAATTGGAAAAACTTCAGTTTCGGAAGCTAAGCCTTCATCTAATGAGAATCCGATATTAAGTTTTTTAAAATCATCAGTTTTAACAAAAGCCTCCATACCCAAATGTCCACCAATTTCTTCATCTAGATAAATTATTGTTAAAATATTAAATAATTTTTATCGTTAAGAATATATGTTCGCAATATACGCACCTGGTACGTACATAACATGCAGTGTTCTTTTAAGTGTAGCACCACCGCTCTTTAAAGCTCTTATGGCAGCCAAATATTGCATTCCCACACATTTCATATCCTGCGTTCCACGTGCATATATTTTACCATCTTTATCAATATCAGCGGAAAATGGCTTATGTTTCCACATTTCGGGAAATACCGGTACTACATCCATATGTGAATTTAATATTATTGAGGGCAGTTCTGGTTGAGTACCTTTCCATGTTATAATTACAACCGGTTTTGTTTCTTGAGCTGGATGATAAATTTTAAACGGCAAACCAAGCTTGTTGGCTTGTTTTTTAAGGAACTCGACGCAAGGTGCTGCAATGATAAAAAATACCGACTAGTTTTTAAAATCGTGTTTTCTTTTCTTTCTTTTTTTTTTTTTATATGCATGAGCGTGGAAGTACAAAGCTTTGTGTTTATGGAGCCATAATACTACTTATAATAAGGTACATTCTAATTAGGAACACTACGACCTTACTATGAGTTTATTGTTACTATAACATATATATATATATATATATATATACATATAAATATATATTATTTTAAACCAAAAAAACACCAGCCTAACCTCTCCTTTCATTTCTTACTTGGAACATGATAAACTGTTATAGCTTTGAATGCATAGTCCCGACTTCTTCCGTATGAAGCGGCTCCCAATTATTTTGCTCATTATTCTTACATAGAACAATAGTAGTATCTATATACATAGTAGATAGTAGTATCTATATATATATATATATATATATATATATATATATATATATATAGATA
>NW_023998414.1:32437585-32439125 GCF_014805625.2 Glossina fuscipes
TATATATATATATATATATATATATATATAGATATATTCCTGGAACGTTTATGATGGCTAGATATAAATTTGCATGGGCGATTTATAGGCGTATTCTAGCGGTGTGACCGGTCACTAGTCATAAGAGAAAACGATATATTTTCTTGCCAAAGCGCTTACGACGCTTATATCATATGCCTTTATATTCTGGACTTGGCCTCCCACCCGCTGAAAAGACTCATGAAAGGACGAAGTTTTGCCATGATTGAGGTGATAAAAACAAGACCGCATTGCTCAAGGCCTTATCAAGAAGCGCATATCAGCAGTGCTTCGAGGATTGGGAAAAACACTGGCAAAAGTCGGTTATTTGGAAGCGAAGAAAATAGATGTTGACATCCCGTATAATACACATGACAAATAATGGAATTTTTATTATGTTAATATTTATTATGCGGACGATGCGGCTCATCTTAAACACATAATTAGAACACTTATAATCAATTAAAGAAAACAACAATCTACATGTAAGTATGTATGACTTTTATTTGAAAAATTCATTAACTGCTTTCGTATGATTTTTCTAATGAAATGGTTTCGAGCTGTCGGTAATATAAATGAAAAAAGCCATTCATGTGTGATAGGCTGCAGTGGGATAGTAATTCAAAATTTTAATTTGGCCAAATTTTGCCATTTGTAGCCATCGTTTTGTGAGTCGGCGTTCGTTTTCATTCGTTCGTAAGCAGACGTCCTATTCTTCTGAGCTCTCAATGGGTTCAATATCACATTGGTGTTCGTATAATCTTTTCCATCGACCAGCAATGTTTTTAATTAACGCATGAAATACGAATTTTCTAATTGTTTTGTAAAATCATTGCAATGATAAAAATAATAGGAAATCCTTGATGGGCGTTGGCGTTATTGGAAAGTTGGCATTTATTTAAAAATTATATGAATTTTTTGTGTACAAACAATATCTGTGTGTTGTCAGCGTCGGGAATCAATAAAAATTCATTAGAGGTCAGAATATATTTGATTAATGACGTCATTTAATAAAAAGTTCCGGGACTTTTCAACAAATTCAATAAAAAATGTAAGGGGCTTTTGATCAGTTTTTTTTTTTTTTGTTTTTTTTTTCTTTTACTTTTAGTTTAGCGTTAACCGACAACATGACAGAATTACTCAGCAATGGTTTAATGGAGGAAAGCAAAAAAAGTGAACGAACATATATGATAAGATAAAGTAGATTAAAAATAAATTGAAAAATAATTCAAATTCACATTGGCTACGCAAAATATTGAGAAAATTTTATATATATATATATATATATATATATCAGTTTAAATTCCTTGACCTTTTGCATGCCTAGATAGTACGGACTAAAATATGTGCTTATGTATGTAAAATGTTAAACAATACCGTTATATTTCGCTCATACATATCTAAATATCGATTTGACCTGAGTTAAAATGCTCACTTAAAACGTATATTTGATATGGTTGCACGAAAAGGAGTATCAAGGACGTGATCTAATAAACTCTTTAATTATAATAATTATATATAT
>NW_023998414.1:32439225-32462901 GCF_014805625.2 Glossina fuscipes
TATATATATATATATATATATATATATATATATATATATGTACTGTATTGATTTTTCATTGACTTGATTTTAACTTTACTAACTTATATACTTCTTTAAGTAAATGTAACACAATATTTATTTATATTTTATATATGTATATCTAAGTTCTATGAGCAAACAGAGAAAACGAATAAAACAAATCAAAACAACACAAAATTGATTAAACATTCTTGCATCGCGGGGGATATATTAGATTTTTTAAACATTTGTGTATATAGTTATGTAAATGTGTATAGTTTGTATATATATATATATATATATTTATATATATGTATATATAGTTATGCATGTGTGCATAGTATATATAGTTAGTTGTAATCATAAACGCAAAGTTGATTTGGAAATTTATCCTTTCAATTCAAATATCATCGAAAACAATATAAAAGTGATCCTTGCTTCTACGTAAGCAATGCAATCCGCGGTGTATTGAGAAAGCAATTGAATCGATCTTAAATTTTTTTCATATTGAAATGTTTGAAGCTAGTTTGCACATCAACTTCAAATCGTTTTAATTTTTCGCCCGTAACTACTTACAGGTAAATAGCATATAGAAGCATATATAGAATATATATATATATATATATATATATATATATATATACATATATGTTTCATATATGTATGGCTTTTTGTTTTTGTCATTGATTGCGCGATGGTAAGCGTACCAAAAAAGCTCTTTTCCATGACATTGGAACCTTACCTTATAAGTAGATATCACGTACATATATTTGTGCTGCTTGTTCCGATTTTCAAATTTTGTCCGTGAAATTCAATGAATGTGGAATTTCACGTGAACGTGTATTTATATCTTCGATTTGTATTTCTAACTGAGGATTCCACTAACAATGCAATTATCCCAATTTTTGCGGATTTTTAAAGGCAACATGAACATTTTATTAAAAAAATCACTTGAGTCGTAACTTAAATCATGTTCAAGCAAATTGTAAAAATGATCAACTATTTGATTATGATGACCGCATTTGCCAATTTTTAATTATAACTTGAAGATAGCGATAAGAAATAATTTGGAAATATTGTAGTTTTCAACTTTTTAAAAGTCGATTCATTAAAGTAAAAGATTATGCCAACATTCATACACATTTCACACATACATCACATGTAGTACAACGTATATTAAATTTGTGCGGACGTATGTGCCGTTTAGAAGGACTCGAGATAGATCCACCTTTTATTACAGTAATTTGGAATTGATCTAAGCTTGATTGTCCATCTGTCCGTCTTGTTTTCTTGTGTTCAACCAACAGTAGGTCACAATTTGTGAATTATTTTCATTTTGAAATTTAATGCGTCGCTCTACGACGAAGGCTATTGAAAAGTTTTCGAATCGGATCACGCCAGTGCTTAATTTCAAAAAATAGTTGTTATGTAAATAACAGTATTAAGCGAAGTGATGTCAGGCATTTTTACTTTTCGCATTCCGAAATAATTGCAGACTCGTATAGCGTATGGAATGCGAGAAATTAAGTCAGCATTTCCTAACCTCAATCGCATATAATTACAAAAATATGGAAAAACTCAAGTCCATTTAATCGTGTTAAACTATTGTTATTAAGCTACTTGTATTGTTTCTAGTAGGCGTTATCTTTCATGACTGTGAATACCAATGTTAGCTACCGAATACTCAATTGGTGAGTGTTTTCAATTTTCTAAGGATATTGGAACGTTAATAATTTTAAAATGTTTTTACGCCTTCTAAACATCGAAAAGAGTGATCATTTTTAATTGCGTTCTGTTATCATAAAATGTTTCATCTATCGCGCAGATGGATGGTGTGTTGCATCGGGTTGTCCAAATGATAGGCCCGACCCGTTTAGCATTTAGTTTGTTCAAAACTTATTTGGATAAGACAAAACAACAAAATACTGTCGTTGTTGTCTTACAAAGTGTCTTCATTCGTTGGCGGAAGATTTCCGCCTTTTTTTTTTTTGAACACGTTCGCCAATTTCATTTATTAACACGGAAGCTAAACAGTTAAAAGTGGACGATCGCTTTACTGGAAATGATTTTGCAATGGAAATCGAGCGTTATATATATATAGGAACTCCCGAAATGTAGGCAAGATTTGAATTTGTCGCCATTTGTACGGTAAAGTGTACCGGTAATCCAAGAAAAAAAAAAAAAATAACAGTTTGGTACCCCTGCCACTTTAGGGTTAGTAAAAATGGAGTACTACTCGACAGAGCGATGAGTTTTGATTGTTGATAATATTTCAAAAATAATGAAAGCGTGGAGGCCTCTGTTCGCAAATATTCTACAAAATATGGTCATCTTGACTGGTCCGTTAATCGTCAAAATAGCCGCATATGAGGCTCAGAGATCTCACATGTGATTGTCGAAAAACTAAGGCACCCGCTACGTGTCACTCTTTGGTGCATATTTTGGACGCGAGCCATCATCGGACCATAGTTCTTCGAAAATGAGATGACTGTCGCAGGTGCTCGTTAACCTAGTTCTTTCTGCCTAAATTGGACGATTTTGATGTGAATGATATCTGATTTCAAACAGACAGAGCCCCATCCCATATATTCTGTGAAACAATTCAATTACTGCCCCGTTGGGTACTCTATTGTTTTGGTGAGCAGAATTCGTGCCCTAGATCATATGATTTAACACCGCCGGATCAAAGGTTCGTCAAAGGTTCATGCCAACAGGCAGACAACCAGCCGAGCATTGAAGGAAGGAGATTCGATGTTGCATCAAGGAAATTCAGTCGCACTTATACAAAATGCTCATGGAAAATTTCGATAAAAAAGTACGTATCTGCCAGCAAAGCAGACATAACCCTATCCGATGTGTATTATGATTCAAATTACAATTAAAAAAAGGAAAAATTTGTTTTCTATTTAATTTAAGTCTTTCGTGACTTTTAAGACACACTATATATTTCAATTTTCATACACTATATCACTAGTAATACAAGGGTACATTAATTAAATTAATTGCGGACGTACGCAACACTCAGAAGGACTTCTATTATACTCATTCGGTATCGATCCAAGCTTGTCTGTCCATCTTTCCGTCTTTTTTCAAAATTTTGAATTATTTTGATGAAATTTGTTACATCTCTATTTTGGTTCAAGGACGAACGCTTTGAAAAGTTTTCAGATGGGAGCACTTTTTCGACCAGCACCTCATTCAATGCCTTAGTTTGAAAAAAATTGCAACTTGCACAATTTTTAGACAAAACCCGCTCACTGATAGTATTTCGATATTCCAAATTGCTATTAAAAATTTGGTTCGGCTGGGGTTCGTTATAATTTTCTCAATAGTGGAATAATTCGACGACGATGTGTAAAAGAAATTTATCCTGCATATACACTTCATCGTGTTCCTATGGCGATAAGGCACATAGTGCAAGGTATCCAAAGCAGCATTTGTATGTGTGAGTGGCGAAATGAAAATGACCTACATCGGCCTATTGCCATCTCTGCTCATTTTTCAAACGAAATATATTTTCATTTATTTCTTTTGTAGAATTTGAATACTTGTCAAATACGAATGAATGTCCAGAGACGCACAAAATTGCTACATTTGATTAACTGTTTTTTTTTTTTTTTTTTTTTTTTTTTTTTTTTTTTTTTTTTTTTTTTAATGTATATGTATTTACGTTTATTCCATTTGCATAGATAACGGATTTAAATTGTATTCAATCTCACTTTCCTCCTGATTGCATATCTTAGTAAACTGTAAATGAACGGCAGACCTATCGCGGACGTACGCGCATCACTCATTCTGAAATGTTTCGCTGCAGTAGAAAATTAACGGGATTAACGATGTACCAAAAAAAAAAAAAAAAAATGAATAGCTTAGATAATCCTTGTTCAGAATACACTTTATGGATGAAGTTCCCCTTTTTATACTTGGATTTTTCCAAGTAAGCACATATTTTAAAATTTCTAGTTGAAAAAGAATACCTTTGATCTTTAACGGTTCCGAATTTGTTGTTGTTGTTGGTGTTGTTAAATTGTTATAATATTGTTTATGTTTGCATATTTCTCTACTCACTATAATCAATATCCGGATGAACGCTGGGTATGCGTAAATATTCACGAAATATTTTTATTTCTTCATTCTTCTCCCAAGCACTCATACTAAATGTGTAACCAAAAAATAAATAAATAAATAAATAAATATACATATATATATATATATATATATATATATATATTTATATGAGCGTATAAGAAAAATAATATGTTATATGTGAAAATGAAAATCAATCAAGTACATTAATATTTATTATAAATGAATAGATGAAGGCAATAAGTATAAACGAGTATAAAAATTAACATTCGCGACTATGTTTGTTGTTTATTATTAATTTTTAATCTCCGTCAACACAAAACAGCTCAGCTGATTTCGAATAGGAAAGTAAGGCTAAAAATTTCCTTACTTTTCCGTCCTTACTCTAAAATTACTTTTTCCTATACTTTGCGAATCAACTTCTCTGAGCACACTAAACTAAACCGTTGCCTCTTCGAAATCAAATATATGAAAATTTCATTTAATAGTTGAGCAAGTATATCGTGTGCAACTGTGTGTTTATATAAAAATTATTATCGAAAAAGAGAGATATATAAAGTTTGTCATTATATTGGAAGCCGATTATGAAACTTCACTACACATAATTATCTTCTAATAATTATTATGCTTTGTTTATTGCTAAGGAATTCTTTTCACATGAATGCAATCGAAATTGAAATTGTAATCGAAATCGAAATTGTAATCGAAATCGGACTCTCGCGTAAAGTCTTATAAATACATTTCATTAAATTAATAAGTAAATGGCTTGAATAACAAACTAAAATTCATGTGGTGATCGACTTACTTCAAAAAAAAAAAAAAAAAAAAAAAAAAAATAGACAAAACAAACAATTTTTTATTAAAACTTTTAAACGTACAATACGATAGGTTACGTGAATACTTTTAAAAATTCTCCCAAGATCTTCACTGTTCTATGCGCTATCCGATTAATTTAAAATTCTTTTAAATGCCTGCCATATTCCGTTCAATTCCTACAATTTACGCGTAGCGAAATATTTCAACTTATTCGATTCACTATGAACGAGTCCAATAGACACATTTTTATTTCGAATTTTTCTTCGATTTTATCAAAAAAAAAAAAAATCCGTATCATTCTTATTGAATATTTGATTCGTATCCGTTTTCATTGCATTCGCAGAAACGCCTGTTAACCTATTTTTTTATCCTCCACAAGTCCTGTAAAGTTGAAATTTTCGACAATCAAAAAAAAACAAAAACAGAAACTGTTTATTCACTAGATATAGTGGAAAATGGAATTAAAATTTTTCTATATTTTGATTTGATTTATGATAATTTCTTGTTGTTTTTTTGTTTTTTTTTTTCTCCTAATTTCTAACAATGGATTGATCGATTAAACAAGAGTACAATAAACTAAATTAAATAAGCTTAGTGTTATAGTGACTTTTTTGGAATTGCGAAACGATTAATTAATATTTGAAAAATTTCGTTTGGTATCGAAAAGTCGGCTTTAGCTGACGTTAATTTTGTCCTCTCTTTCTCTTTCTGATACTTTACCATGTTTTAAATTCACTCTCGTTACTGCTATTGCGCGTATAATGGAATTGTATATAAGTTCATGTGACTGTGTGTATATGTGTGTGTGTTTGTTTCTTTTGGTTTTCTTTCTTTTTTTTTTTTTTAATTTTATTATATTGCGGGTACCGTAGTATTGTCAATTGTTGTTATATATATATATATATGTTTATTATATATATATGTTGATATGTGTGATATATATATATATATATATATATATATATGTGTGTGTGTGTAGAATTTTAAACTCCAGCACACAAATTTTGATTTACTTAACGATTTATGGTATTCAACTCAATCTAATATCACTTCTGTGCATATAATATAATTAAACGCTAGTTTGTTTTTATTAATTTTAATCATTGTTTATTAGTGTTATACAAATGAGTAGGCAATGTATACGAGAAATGAAGAATGAATGTTTTGTTTAGTTAAACTCTACTACTGCTCTGCACTCTACCTACTTTCAAAAGTAAATGTTATATAAAAATTTTATCATTTTATGCTTAACATAACACCGAGAAATATTTATACTTTAAATCACCTTTAACATATATATATATATATATATATATGCTTTCGCAATTAATAGAATTGAAAATTAGAATTTGAAAACTATAGCTTTTCGTTTTCTTCATTCACACACGTTACGTAAAAGCTGCACTCATTTACTGGACGATGTGTAGATATTTAAAATTTGATTCAAAAATAAATATGAGTCTGATGATGATGAAACTTTTCGCTTCGTTTTTTAAAAATAGGAGATCTCTTATTTATATTCTGAATTATAATAAGATTTTATCTTCTTATCATTGATATCGATAGAAAGCTAAAGTTTTTGTAAAAGAAAATCTATTCATCTTGCAATGAATTTTTGTGTACATTCATCATTTTCAATAGATTTTCGTCGATCGTATTACAATAATAGAAAACCGTTAGATTATGTAGAGATAAAGTAAAAATCATCAAATTTACATTAAGAGATGTCGCTGATCAATACACATCCAAGCACTCATTATTAAGCTTAAGAGTAGAAAACGTGTCTGTATCTGAAATTTTCTTAAATCAGCTTACAGTTTGTGGTCAGTGTTGTGGACCGTATACTATGGCTAATTAATATTCATTGTCTTTTGCGGCCTCGTAAAACATTTATATATATTTTTGAAATATTCGTTCGATATATATATGTAAACAGCGGCCCCATCCATCCGCCCAAATTGAGATAAGAGCTTGAAATTGATCGTAAAGATATATATTCGTAATATGTGTGTTATACTGACTTCACACACATACACATACATTACAATCCCTCAAAAATTGTTAGAATTGACAAAATTTCGTCCAGGAAAAAATTGTTTAAAGTCTATAAAATTTAAAAAAAAAAAAAAAAAAAAAAAAAAAAAAAAAAAAAAAAAAACGCATGAATGGTTATTAAAGTCATAAATATATATAAACATATGTTATATGAAAAGGTATTAAACCAGGCTACTTGCAAATCGTGTAGGCTAACCCTATAAAATGTTATGGGTACCAAGTCACATCGGTTTACTGGGAAATGAGCAGGCTGATCAAGCGGCAAAGTACGCTGCTTCTGCTCCTCTAATTATGGATGATGTCATGGAAAAGTTGGATCTTCAAAGATACATTGGAAGAAAAGTTAAAGAGAAAATTGCAGAAGGAAATTTACAATACCATCATCAACACTACTCTTGCATTAACCCTCAATTAACTCCACCTCTATATCCAACAAATGTTGAGAAAACCAAGATCCAAACATTTTCGAGAATTCGCCTTGGTCGTACAATTGCAACTCACCAATAGATCCTGAAGAAGTCTTCTCCCCCAATCTGCTGTTGTGGACAAACTCTTACTATAAAGCACATTCTCTGCGACTGCCTCAACTTTTCCTTGGCTAGAAGTATTGCATTTGGAACGATTAACCCTTTGAACATTCTACAATCAACTTCAGAACAGAATATCAATTCAATATTTTACTTTATTAATACTACTAAGCTTATTATCTAATATCCATTTATTTAAATTAGAGCCGATAGCCTGTGTTGCTAGTGCTCAATGTCTCTTTTTTTTAGTCTAAGAATTCAATTCATTAGTCTAAAATTAAAATAATAATAATAATAATAAAATGAATTCAAGCCGAATTGCGGACATGGTTTGTTTATCGTGAGTCTTGATGTCTTGAGTTGACTTCTTTCTTTCTTTGTGATAATCTTATGAAGATTTATTTAGGTTATTGAATTCTATTCTGATCCAGCCTTTTATCCTCTGAAATATTCGCTCCTTGACGCATTTCAAATCGAGTACGAGTTTCCTTTTTTTTTCGATAGCAAACGCATTGATTGCATTTATACTCCTATAGTCGTATTACAGCAATCGAGTGTAAAAGTCAAAAAAAAAAAATTATTGGAAAAATTTGAGGAACTGAAAAATTGAAATATGGAAATGTTCGTAAAAACTGTAACTGCAAATGCAATTTGTTTGGTATTTGAGTCTAGCGATACCATCGCAACTGTTAAAGTAAAAATCGGACAGAAGAAAGGCATCATGCCCGAGCGACAATGTTTCTTCGTTACTGATACGAACGTTGAAGACGGACGCACTCTTTACGCCCATCGCATCCGGAAGTGGTCGACTTTGAATTTAACGCTTCGTTTACGTGGCGGCGCCATTGAGCCATCTTTGCGTCTGCGGGCTCAGAAATATAGTTGCGAGAAAATGATATACCGAAAATGCTATGCTCCCCGATATCAGCGTTCCATCAATTGTCGCAAAAAGATGTATCGATCGTGGAGAAAATAATTTTCATAATATATTTAACAAAAAAAAAAACTATAGATGAATATTTGAAATAAATGATATGCAATTTTTCATATGCATGCGTCGTGTGGTGATATGTGTACTCTGTGTGGTGGTAAGTTCTTGCCGGGCAAAAGGGAAACTTTAAACAATTAAATGAAATTTTTTGATAGAATTTTTCTTGACGTCTTTTGAAGATAATCGTTAGTGAACCGATTGAATTGATCGGCGTTGAAGTCTCGTAACATATTGAGGATTAGATTAAGGCAAAGGCCGAAAAAACAAAGCAAAATTCTTATCGTAAATTATAAAGTAAAAGTATAAGTGAACTGATAAATGCAACGCGAGATATGTGAGTTGTGAACAGGCCAATAAATGGTTCGCCAATAACAAAAAAAATTGAAAAATGTTGCTTACTTTATTTGAAGATTAACGGTGAGGGGCAATAATTTCAATGGTTTACTGGTTTTAAATAACTACTTCATCGTTAAGCTTTGCGACAAGGCGCATATGTAAAATATAATAGTAACGGAAGACGCATATGAAATAAAATAAGCTTTGACAACATGGGACAACATATGTTTCCAATAAACACAAAATCTAAACAAACTGGTTAAGAACAAGAGTAACGAAAAACGGTTATGGGTGAGGAAAGACAAAAGAAGCTACACTTATCTAGAAAAAGCTCGAAACGCTGCTGTTCACTACGTCTAATGTGTATAGACGTAAGCCTGTCACGTTGAAACCTATAAGGCTAAAAAGTTTATTAGCAAAATGAAACTCGAGCGTACGAAGAGAACAGGATTATCGGCCGTCCTTGGGCTTGATCATATATGAATCAAATGAGAGGTTGCAAATTAAATATAACAGAAAGATGCTGTAGGTTACTATTTATCGCTATCTATCTAACTAACTAGCTCTAGATCTTATTCCCAGAAACTTTATTCTTTTCTTACTTTATTTGAAAATTGTCCGCATATGGATTTTAATCATCTTTATATTGGCATACATTATATGCCATCTGCCATGAATGCGATTTGAATGCAATTAAAATCGACAGAGTAAATTAGAAAATTGTCATCATTCAAAGGAGATAATATATATGTGCGGAATTGATGCAGATATCGTTCTTCGTCTTTATGCGTTTAGCTGTCGCTATCTGTCATTTCTTATCCGAAGATCGCCTTCGATTTTTTCAATTGCAATAAGTACCACTTCGTATCACCAAAATGCTTTCTTCTCATCCCCTATGCCATTTGTGATACAGAGTATATTAAGTAGTTCTACAAAAATGAATTAATCTGATGTATAGCATTGGTGGTGCCGTCGTAATCATAAAAATCAGGTTTGACACAAGTAATCTTTGCTCGACTACGAAGCCAAAGTTAAAGAACGCCTGTAAAGTGTAAATATTTTTTAATCTTTCTAAAGAGGCATGCTTTGGATTTTGCGCCTACTCTTCATTCACTAGACCGATCTTTACCCAAGACGAAGAAAATCTTAGAATTAAAATTTGATTTTGGTATCTTCGACAAAATAACATAACATATCCGCCTGAGTGGCCGAGTAGGCAAGAGTCTCGACTAGCAAGTCAATGGTCGTAGGTTCGAATCTCAAGTGCGGTAGAGTTTTTAATAATAATAATAATAAAAGCCGAAAGCCTTAGATGCTAGTGCTTTTAAGAGTTTAGTCTTAGAATTTATTTCTCTGGCGAAATTAATAATAATAATAATAATAATAATAACATAACAAAAAAAAAAAAAAAATAGGTAAGAAAGTAAATATAGACATAACCCAAATATTTTCTATGCTTGGGTTTTTAATCGGTCGAGGAATTTTTGTTTTAAACTGCGGCCCGGGCAATTCCACAGTAACTGCGAGTCAAATTGAACCATTTTGGTAAAAATAGACACATGCAACTTTAGTGTTAAATATTTCTTAACAAAATTGTTGAAAAATATTAAACAAATATTAAACGAATGCTTTACGCGTATATACAAGTAAGAAGACTTTATATGATAACAAGTAATCCGCGTGATCAATGTTCGCGAGATCAATTCTTAGTACCCTAGAGTTAACTAGTGAGTGATCAGTTGGTAAAGAGGACTTATCGTCTCGGCTCATATCTAGTAAGCTGCGGTCCCCACCTCCCTATTTCTTCCTTTCTTTTTCTTTCCTCACTTCCTTCCGGCCGTCACAATATTACGCGAATAGATAGCATCCCCTTAATGATTGGTTTTAATAAAAAAAAAAAAAAAAAAAAACTTCTATTCAGATTTGGCCTAATCTCGCCTACCCGCCACCATTCAAATCTTTAGCGTCCAATGCTTTTATTTATTGTCATAAAGAAGTGAACTGCATTAACCAAAGGATGCTAAGAAGAATTATTTCGCTATGTCATAATCTCTGCCGTAATTAATATAGAATTTAAAAATAAAAATTAGCTTCACGCGTCCCACTCTCCAAGTCCATTTTTTTGATACCCCTACCAATGTTATTTTTTAGAAAAAAATTAATCCATCACGTCCCGGTGCCCGCCACAATTAATGTAGAACTAACACACTTGCCTTATCGCCTTCTACTCTAATGAAAGTTGATCTAAAATAGTTAATTAATATAATATAAAATTGGAGCACTATTCGAACCTCTCTATATGGCAGCGGACAATTAAAATAAGCGAAGAATAGTAAGTTGTTTGACAAAGGAACAAACTTGAAGAGACTTGAGCCGCATCATTTGACAGTTTGTGCCGCCTTTCATTTATCATTCTGGGTGTAATGCAATTAAGAGTAAAATTCTGTCAGTTGATGTGATATAGGAGGAGGAACCACTATACAGACACTACTTTACTATGCCGCACTAAAATTGAACTGAAATCTATTTTTTTAAAATTCAGTTCAGCCAAATGGTCGACAAGGACCATTTTTTCGCACTGGTTGAATAAGATATATGTTTATCACGTATCAAATTAATATCTCTTGTAAGTTGCAACTTCTTGACTACTTGTCAACATCGGATTATACGAGCGAATCATGGGAATGAACACAAGAGACGATAAAGCAATGACTAAAACTTGGTTAATTTTAAATTTTAACTTATTAAAAATGTATATTATATACGCTATATGGGGTGTTTTATGTTCTACATCTGTGTGCCGGAGTGTAGTGTAACTCACTACCTTGATGGTGGCTATGATGACTTGACGATTGAATTATCTATCGAAAGCGAAGCCCAAATTGTTAACTGCCGTTGTAGATAGTAATTTAAGCTCATTATTTTATTATATTCATATTGTGTAGCGTGTATCTCTCGCTCGGTGGAATGATATATGCCCAATCAGGAAAAAAAACTTACTTAAAATTATAGGCACTAAAACATTCCCTGATAAATATGGGTTTCTTGCTTAAGATCTAAATTGTATTTACATTAAGCAGATAACAACAAGTAAAAACACTATTATGGAGCATCGCCCACCATTAAATACCCTACATCAACCTTGAGTTATCTATATGCCGATGTTTCAAAATAAGGCGTTGTATGGAAAGTGGTCGGAAAAGCTGTTATTCGATCACAAGCATTTTCGCTGGCATTCGTCTTTGGATCAAAACGTGTCGGTGTAATTTCATCAAATTTCATCAAAATATCTTATAGATTGCGATCTGTTGATTTAGCAAAAAAAAAAAAAAAAAAAAAAAAAACGGACAAACGGACAGACAAACTTAAATCGAATCAGACTGTGATTCCGGAACGATCGCTATAATGAAATGTGTTTCTATCTTAAATTATACTGGGCGTGACATACACTCGAACAAATTTAATATATCTTTGCCATACCACAAGCAAGGTGTACGATATAAACATTAAATATTGCTTTAACTTCAAAATTGTCACAAAAGTAAATTCCCCCAGTAATAATATGAATAAATAGATAGCGTTTTATTTGTATGTGGTGGCGTCAACTGATAAGCCGACCTATTTTCCTTTTATCTCTTAAGACAACATAGGAAAATTTTTATTTAAAAATTTTAACACTAGATTTCTTTAATAATAAATATCTTTATATGCAATATATATACATATATATATATACATATATATATATACATATATACAATATATATACATATATATGAGAGATTATGTGTCATAATACTAATTGCATATAAAGATATGCATATACATACATATATATAATATGTATATATATATATATATATATCGATCGTGGTCAAAGAGCGGTGAAGCACCTCAATAGGCCAGGAAGGTTTTGCTATGCATTTGGTGGGACTGGAAGGGGATTATTTATTATGAGTTGCTTCCATATGGCCAAACGCTAAATTCTGATCTCTACTGTCAATAACTGGACCGTTTGAAGATAGCGATTGTCCAGAAACGGCCAGAATTGGCCAAAAGGAGAGGTGTCGTGTTCCACCAGGACAACGCTAGGCCACACACATCTACAGTGACTCGCCAGAAACTTCGGGAGCTTGGTTTTAAAGTTTTGGAAGTTTTAATGCATCCGCCATACAGTCCGGACTTGGCACCAAGCGATTATCATCTTTTTCTTGCATTGCAAAATTTCTTTAATGATAAAAAATTGAAATCTAGGTAGGATTGTGAAAATCGACTACTAGAGTTTTTTGCAAATAGAGATCAGGACTTCTATGAGAGAGGCATTTTCAAGTTACCTTTAAAATGGCAACAAATCATACAACAAAACGGTGCATATTTGACCCAAATCGGACAATCCGAAGCATGTTAAATAATGTCCTGAAGTTCATATAAAAATAATGGATTTCTTTTTCCCCAAACTATTATATTTATTTTGAATTTTTGCATTCAAACTCGGACAATGTATTAATTTAGACATTTTGTGCGCGACTTGTAGACAGGCGGTCGTTACAGGAGTCCTATATATCCATATTATATTATTTGGCTGAACTAGCCTGATATTGTCACTTGATCCGACAAGGTCCAATTATATCGGAACAGTGTCGTGTCTGTATATCATAAATAGGTAAAGTAAAAATTTTTTACAATTTCACTAATAAAAGACGACATTGAGGGGATTATCGGTTCATGGGCATCATAAACTAAATGTAATCAATGAAATATTAAAGCCCCATATATTAAAGTATGTAACATAGGCGATGGGTATTCAAGCATACGATCAAAGACTATTACAATGTTTGTGTGTGTTTTTAGTTTTAATTTAAACTGTGCCGTTTAAATTAACTCTAAACGCTGTAATCTATGTAAATGGTAAAGTTATATACGAAACCGAATACGTAACACCCGGCTTTGCTTACTTTTTGTAAAATCAATTTTTTTTTTTATTATTTTTTTTTTAATGAAATTAGATTTCTTGGCATAATTGGAAGCTAATTAAATTGCTTGTGCACGCTTCTGGATCGCAGCTAAAAAAAAAATGTATAATTTAGGCCACGTTCTACGTTCTGCAAGTGATTGCATTCAAATAGCGACTTGAGTGTGATAAGTACGCCATTATCGTGGAAAATGCTTCATATTCGTCATGAATTAAGATATCGGAGGATATTGCGATTTGGCATCGATTGTATGCCGACTTTGGACTCCCATATGTTTCTTCAATTAATCAAACTTATGGACTTTACTATTTACTTCAAGTCTTCAAATCTAAGCTCTACGATTACAGCTTGTAGCAGGATGTAGCGAATGCATGATATTTCTTAAGCTTTAGTGGCGCAAATGTGCATTAAAATGTTATTGGCTGCATTGTGATGATTTTCAAACAAATAAAAACTCATTTAAACATTATAAAAACAATAGATAGAGATATTCTATATTCTATATTCTCTGGTGCATTCTCCGCTTTAGCAAACTAATCAAATATTTTGATTAGTGCATGTCGAGTGATCGTAGTAAACGATTGAATCTCTGAGAAAATAATTCAATTCACAGTAAGTAAGCAAGTAAGAAAATTATTATTTGTATTATTTGTATTATTAAAAATTTTCTTTATTTATTTATTATTTTTGCTTTGTTCTTGTGGAAAAATTTCGTATATCCTTTATCGACTGTAAGTAAGCAACATTGAATATAGGAAAAAATTACAAATATAACTCAACTATTATTGGCGTCGTCTCGAACGCGATAGCTAAGAATATTAAAAAAAAAAAAAAAAAAAAAAAAAAATTCCATATCTTTTCCCGCACCTGTGGTGAAAGTGGCTTGAAAGACAGCGTCCGCGACTTCAAATCTCAGTGCAATAGATCGCATTTGATCGTGGCTGTAGTGAGTGCTTGTTCGGTAAAGGCGAAACAGTTATCCGATTAGGCATACACCCATTTGGCTGCCCCATCTCTTCTCATGTAATTGACTAATTGATCATAATAAGAGTACAAAAAAAAAAAAAAAAAAATAGGGGAAATTGAATTGCTTCGATAGCCTAATCTTTTTAATCTGCAAATGACAGAATATTAGAGAGGATCATATATATAATCAATCTATATCATTATAAAAACATTTATTATCATTTTGATAATCGCATACAAGAACGACTTTCGTATATTCATTTAAAAGATTTTCTACGCTTGCACTCTACATTCTACAAACAGCGTTACCAACCCTACAGTACGCTACACTTACACTGAACTTCTCACTCTTAACTTTATAAATTTGAAAATATTTTCATATAATAGAAAAATACTCCAGTCTATCTATATAGCTATAAAGCAATTAAAAAAAAAAAAAAAAAAACAGAAAATAATGCAAATTTGTTAAGTGTTTTGTGCTCAATCGTATCAAAATTATAATGTTACTTAATGTTTTTAGTCGTCTAATTAAAAAGTTCTCAGTATTGCAGAAAATTTCGAGAATCATGTCAACAAATGAATGGGAAAATAACGATGAAATTAATTATTTACGGGATTACTTGAGATTAGCAAGCGTTCATCCATCTCCCGATTATAGTTGAGTACTTTAATTGATTGCTATATAAATTGTTATTATGCGTTAAAATATTTATATTATGGGATCATTTTTAGAATCATGTGTTGAGTTTTTGAAAAGACAAGCCGATCTATTGGATCTGCCAGCGAAAATCTATTATCCAGTAAATAAAGAAAATCCAGTGGTAGTAATTTCTTGGTACGGTACCGATCAGGCTGCAAAGTCTATACTACTCAATTCGCATATGGATGTGGTGCCAGTTTATCCCGAGAATTGGACTCATCCGCCATTTGCTGCAGAAATGGATAATCAAGGTCGTATCTATGCACGCGGTAGTCAAGATATGAAAAGTGTTGGCATGCAATATTTGGCAGCTCTAAGAGCTCTTAGGAAGCAAGGTCTTCACTTCAAACGCACTATACACGTAACTTTTGTGCCAGGTAAATGTATTACATTATAGACGTGCTAGAGTAACAATGGGCATATAACAGAGATATGAATTATTTGAAGAATATCATATGTATGTACGGGAGATAGGATAAAAAATATCACTATAAATTACAAAATCCGATAAAAGGGGAATATTCTTCATTATTCGCAAATTCTGAAACGATTAACCAATGTTCGATGCTCGATGTTCGATGTTCGATGTTCGATGTTCGATGTTCGATGTTCGATGCTCGATGTTCGATGTTCGATTGCACATCATCAAAACTTAAACAATACCTTTCGTAAGAATTGATGCAGTGACGGAACATTGATATGAAATCCTTAATTATCTTGGCAAGTTTGACACTGAAAGTAAACAAAAAAAAAAAAAAAAAAGAAACGATTTTACTGAAGACACTCTCTCACAATAACTTACAATAATAGGAAGGAAATTGATAGTAGAACCCTCCGCGTAAGAATTTTTAGAAACGCATCATTAGTTTGCCTATGCTGCTGTATCCTGTTATTGTATTAAGAAGAAGTACGAACGCGACGTGAAGCCGTATACACTCGATGTGTTCAGATTATGAAGAGTGTTTTATAAAAATGTGCACCTTTCCCGCCTTGTTTGCACACATCATTTCTAACCTTGTTTTCACAATCGACCATGAAATGCTTGTGTCAAGCTGTGACTAAGGCGATTCCACAAAATTTGTTCTGAAAGTCGACTCATTTTGTTAGGCATAGGTTTATACAAAATATCGGTAGACTTTCTTGACAAAATCGTTGACAAATATTAGTTTAGCATATTAAACGAATGCGCAAAGTTTGGATTAGATAGGAACATGTTCGGATCACACTTCTCTCCCTATGTATACATTCCTGTAAGAAAGAATGTATATATATATATATATATATATATATATCGGGTTAAGTTTGGACTGTGCATATCTATTAGTCAGACCTCTTTTATTTTAAGTAAGCCTCTGTAGGGCAGCAAAGTGAAATTTTTAGTACTTTATAATGATTTCTTAGATTTGAGTTGTGTCTATTCACGTTTCGGTTCGCCTTTCGCATAAGTGTTCTCATGAAAAGCAAGCCTCAACACGTCTAGAAAGTATAATATTCAGGACTGTGTATAATGGAATTAAGAGTAAAGAGCGGTATAGGAGGGCATTTGCAAAAGTTTTGACAAGCACTAGTACTACGACTACACCAAATAACAATTGCATTGCTATTGTTTAGTAATATTAAACTGAAGAAATTGTGAGCAAAATTTTGCTCCCAGTTTTATTGATTCTTATCATCTGAGAGAAATCGCTTCAAAAGAGCGAAAGTAAAATACTTGAGACCACAGTTTTGAGGTTACGTTAATGATTTCAACGATAAAGGTGGAAAAAAAAGAATACATATACGTTGATCGTTTATCCTACTTAAGCTGATCAAGAATGCATATATATATATATATACATGTGTATATACATGTGTATATATGTATACCATTGAAAATACATATATATATATATATATATATATATATATATCATTGACAATTCGTATTTCTATTTAATGCAAGCATATGACCGAACTAAGAATTATAAAAGATTATAAAAATAAATTTAATTTCGGTGAATTAAGATGAAGAAATGGGTGGACGCTTGGGTATGAAACCGTTTGTTGAGACGGGTGCCTTTAAATCGCTAAATGTCGGTTTCGCTTTGGACGAAGGTTTGGCTACCCCAAATGAAGAGTTCGCTCTATATAATAGCGAGCGGTCTGTTTGGCGTAAGTTTAAAATGAAAGAATTTACATTTGAAGAAAATAAAATTATGATTAATGTGTGCAGGCGTTTACTTTCAAATATCGGGAAACGCTGGCCACGGCTCACTGTTACTACCGAAAACACCAGGTGAAAAATTGTTTTATATTCTCGATAAAATGATGACCTATCGCACCGAACAGGTGAAAAGATTGGAAAATGATAGAAAATTAAAAATTGGTGACGTCACTACAATTAATCTAACTAAAATAAGTGGTGGAGTGCAAAGTAATGTTATACCACCGAAAATGATGTTATGTTTCGATGTCCGCCTCGCTCTCGATGTCAATCATAAGCAATTTGAATGTAAGGTTAGTTAGTTGTTTTGTTGTTTTGTTGTTTTGTTGTTTTCTTGTTTTCTTGTTTTTTGCTTCAATTTTATATTAAATTCTTTACGATCTTTTACACTTTTCCAGCTTGAAAAATTGTGTGAAGAAGCAGGAGGAGATATTAAAATAGAATATGAGCAAAAGCAACCCCGGATTGAGCCAACTGCTACTAATGATACCAATCCTTATTGGGTGGCTTTTAAAAAAGCCACAGATGAGATGTGCGTTTCATTTATTTTGTTTTTTTTATTTCAAATTTTTGTAAAAAAAATCCTATTCACATTTCATCATATTTATGTACATATATATATATATATATATATATAATCTTTGCAGGAATTTAAAAATTGTACCGCAAGTTTTCCCCGGCGGAACAGATAGCCGTTACATACGGGCGCTTGGTATACCTGCTATAGGATTCTCGCCCATGAATAACACCCCTGTTTTGCTACACGATCATGATGAGTTTATTGCGGCCGATGTATATTTAAAGGGCATTAAAATTTATCAAAATATTATTAAAAGCTTAGCGGACAGCTAGAATTTTTGCGTTTCATAAAAGATGTTGGAAATTTATGCATATATCCTTTTCCCGGTAATAAACTCAATTATTTGGAAACCAAGTCTTTAACGACATGCTTAAATTTTCAATTTCGATTGTCTAAATACTACTACAGAGCGAATTTTGAAAATTTCCTATATTTTTCATATAACGATTTTTCAAAATGAAGCGCTATATGGAAAGTGGTTGAAATAGTCAATCAAACCATTTCAACAGCGTTCATCTTTGGATTAAAGCACGTTAGTGTTCCAATTTTCATCCAATACAGTAAAATGCAGGTTGAACTTAAATTACATGGACCAACATTAGATGGACATATGGACAGACAGGTTTAGACTGGGAAAATGATGTTGAATTGATCGGTATAACAATCAGTTGATCTATCTTAGAAGCAACTGAGTGTTACATATTTCCGCACAAACTTGATACACCTTGTCTCACAAGTGGTGTGGGGTATAAAGAGTCAAATTGACTCGCTCCGGCAACCTAGTGTCAAAGTAGGTTAGGCTATCATTCGGTTAGTGTACCAATTTTTATCCAACTATCTTAAAAATTATAATAAAATGCAGATTGAACTCAAATTACATGGACCAACATCAGACGGACAGATGGACTGACAGGTTTAGACTGAGAAAATGATGTTGAATTGCGATTGGTCTACCTTAGAAACACCTACGTGTTACATACTTCTGCACAAACTTGTTACATCTTGTGTCACAAGACTCAAATTGACTCGCTTCGGCAACCTAATGTCCAAGTAGGTTGGGCTATCATTCTTTAACCGCTTTTATCTTAAACAAATTTGTAATGCATATAATTAATTACTTACCAATAATAGATTTGGAAAAATATTTACCAGAATCTAAAGTTCAGGCACTTTCCATGTCAAAAAAAAAACTGGAAAAGTTAATCACTTTCATTAGGAGTTGAACGGAAATTTGCAGAGCCTGGCCTTGATATCCTCGAACGATTTCCCCTAGATCTTAGGATATTTAAAAAACTTATTACAACTGATCGGCCAAAAGCATTTATATCAGAAAAACTTAATATATTTTGAAAGACTGAATAACACGATGCTGTCGGGACACTAATGAACAACGTGAAAGAAAATCAATTTACGTTGTGTCACATTAATGTGTCATCTTCGCACTTGACTTTATTTAGAGGATAATAAATATTTGAACAAAAAAAGAATAAACAAACGCACCCAAGAGATATCAGCGAATGAATGTATGTAAAGTACACAATGATCTTAGCACGGACTCATTGAATGTACTTTTAAGCAAATTTTTAGTTTTACATATATACTCTTGCCTCCCGAAAGCTCTTCTTTTACAATGTTAGCTATTTATGTATTCAACGTAGGATGCAAACGTTAACATTCACAAAGGCATGATCCATAAAAAATATGAAAATAATAATAAATCAATATCGGGAATGTTAACAGTAAAAGCAATGAACCGATCAACTCTGACCTCGAAAGGTCGTTGCAAATGAAAAGAAGGAAAACAAAATACATATACATAATTAAATAACTATTTGAGTTATGTTGTAGCATATTAATGTAAAATAATTTTATTAAAATTAGCGTAAATGTAGCGTAACTAGTAATGAAACTTTGTCACGTACTCCAGCTACCATATCCATAGAGAGAGATAGAGAGAGAGAGAGAGAGAGAGAGAGAGAGAATTGAAATTGAAACGGAAAACAATCATAAGAAGCGTAAAATCCATGATAAAAAAAAAAAAAATTCACAAATGTTGTTTTTTCATATTACATTTGTATTACGTATCCGATACTAAAGCATAAATTTAAAATTCATCAAAGATCAAGGTGATGGCAAAAGTTTTATGTTAACGAACTTCCCATTCAGAGTATATAAGAATCGTTGATAACGATTTATAAATCATAAACTTATTAAGCGAATATAAGAAAACTTCTTCTAATTATCGAATCGCGATTTCTCGAAATTCTTTAAATAAATCCTCTTCGATAAAAAAAACAAAGAAAAAAATGGTTAAAATTGCGATATTTTTAACTTTAACTTTGACTATCTACATTGGTGCGGAGCCGATAAGACAGCGTTCGTTTAGCAGGAATGCAAAACAAATTCAAGTTACTCCTGCACCGGCTGGGTATCCAGCAGCTGGCGTCACTCCGGAAATACCATTCGAATTGCCAACGGAAACGAAGAGACCAGATACAGTTTACGGACCCCCGCAATCCGAGCAACCTGATGCTGTCTATGGACCACCGTTAACGGGATCGGAAAGTCAGCACACGCCTGACGCAGTATACGGTCCTCCAGGTACCTTAAATCAAAATCCAAACATTTTATATACTGCTCCTGATACGGAAATTGCCGAAGAGACTTTCGAAATTGAACCATCCGAAGATGAATTAGAAATTGTCGACGAGGATAACGAAGAGGTTCTCGTTTCTCTAAACGATGATGGTTCAGTAGTAGCTGTTTCCTCGTCACTTGATCAAAATAATGCCATTAATCAGCAACCGGCTCGTTTAGTGTATCAACGTTTTCCGCCGAGGCGCCAACCAGCCACACCTGTTCCGGAACGTCTTACGCAATCTAAAATCGTTAAACCTGTAAATTTTGTTTACACTGCTAGATATCAAAGTTTTTAGAATCATTTCCACTATAGACACATATTCATAGCATTATAGTCATTATAGTCAAAATTGATTTCTCTTTATATCTGTATATCAAATAAGTTGCAAATAAGTTTTCCTAAATCAAAATAAAAACTTGTTATCTAACCGCGAAATATTGATTTGAAAAATCATTTTTCAATTTTCAATTTTTATCAACACCTAGCACAGCTAGCTAGCTATTCTACTATCATTGGTTAATAGAATTCATTCCTTTCGTCTCAAATTTGATTTTTTTTTTTTTTTTTCCTCATCTTTCATTCGGTGGTAGCTTTGTCTTAATAAATATATATATATATATTTTTTTTTTTAATTTCTTTAATCCTAAATGAAAATAATCGATCCATTTAAACTCTTGGCTGGTCATCGCAATATTTTCGATTGATTTCTCTTTCATTTACGCAATACTTGTCTTATTCATATATACTTGATGTGTCGGATGTAAATTATTACAAAATAACGGATATGCATTGAGAGAAGCATCTCTTCGCGACAACCGAATAGTCAAACGAAATGCATAACAAGCAAGAGAATCGTATCGTTCGATCGTTAGCGAATCTTTCTTTTATACTCACCGCCAAACATTGCAACAAAGACTAAAAGAAAGCAAAAAAAGAAAAATTAAATTTTCATAATATTGATTGGGCGTGGATGAGTTTCTCGAAATTTTTACACTCATCACCGAAGGATGGAAGGCGTATATTCATTTTGTCAAAAACGTTTGCAACTCGCCTTTTTGCACGGCTTAGTTGCATCAAGCGTTTAGTGACCTTAGCTTGCGCAACAATGAAACCGGAATTTATCCCATTGAAGACCGCAAATATCATCCGTACAGGAAGTTGAGTTTTTTTTTTTCCCCCTATAGCTTGCACAACAATAAGCAGGCAAACGATAACATATTCCCGCAACAACTTTACGGTGAATCTATTTTGGGAATTTCAGGCAAAAAAATTCGTGGCTACGTTTAAATCTGAGAGAGACTGAATCGCTTCGGCAATAAGACCGTATTCTGTGTTTAGTGGGACCATAAGTGTAGAGTGTAGTCTGCTATTGGCTATTAAATAGACTAATAGACTAATTAACACCGAATGCTGCTACCAACAGCAACCCTTGCTGTTTAAAAAAAAAAAAATCGAATAGAATATCAAAACAGCCGATATAAGGTCGTTCCGCCCATCCATCTATAACTATTGCCAGTCATCAACTGAGGGGCCCTACCTCCTCCGCTACTGGTCCATTACACATGAGCCCTTTCAATTCCATTCCATTTGTTTGCATCGATGTGACACGTCAACAAAGCAAAAGTTTCTCTTCTTTTTTTCTTGGCTCGGTAGCACACAACTTGTCCGACAGATGGGAAAAATCTATAGCTAATTTTATTATTTCATATCCTTTGAAAAAGTTAAGCGTGATTTATAGCCAAACATTCGATGGGTATCCCATATACAAGTAAGATGGCGATGATCACAGAAACAAGTCGAGGATTGAAAGAAAGATGAGAAGAAGGGAAGCAGCCCAGCAGATGCATTGCCCAACCGATTGAGTATAATCCCTTCACCGACTGAGCACTCATTATAACTGACTTACCCACTCAGCTGATCAATTGCGGGATAGACTTAGAGGGATTTTGTGCGAAAGACGAAAAAAAATTAAAACAAATAAGTAAAATATTAATAATAAAATTAATCGCCGTAAGGGTATTGGTCTCGTTTCAACTACAAGTCTAGGCACTCTTTTCTCGTATTGATGGTTGCTTGGTTGTTTATGTGTTTGTGTGTGGGTGTGTGTGTGTTTGTGTGTATGCGTTATAATCTCTTCAATTTTCAAAAGATTTCTTAACCACCAACTGGTACATGTCAGTTCGTTGCGAACTTATTCGGGGACTCGTAACTCGCAAATATTTTGCGACATCACTAACTTTTCTTCGGTAACCGGTAACAGTTAAAGCTATTATTAATATTTGTCTTTGCTTTTTTCTCGCAAGCTCTTTAAATCTTTTTTTCCGCCTCAATAAATTAAAATTAATTTTTATTATTGATTTCGGTGATTGATTGGTGACTATGATCTTAACTTACAGTTTTTTGGATGTAACCAATGGATATATTATTGATCATGCATATGCTTTATGGAATTTCCAGATTGTTATGCGTTGTCAACAAAATGATAGCGTTAACGTATTGGAAATTCCATTCAATCCATAGTGTCTATAACGTTAGTGTAAACGGTTGCCTTGAATGATTCGTCTATTCGTCTATTGTCGCACTCCCAAAAAAAGAAAAAAAAATATAATCCGAATATATGAGTTTGTTTGGCACGTATAGATGTCCAATGTGTAATGGAATGCCGTACATTGAAAATTCTTGACAAAGAAAACTAAAAATCAAAAAAAAAAAAACAAAAAAAAGCTCATAACCGTGTAACGGCGTACGATTAAAGCTCCAAAAAAAAAAAAAAAAAAAAAAAAAAAAAAAAAAAAAAAAAAA
>NW_023998414.1:32463001-32478001 GCF_014805625.2 Glossina fuscipes
AAAAAAAAAAAAAAAAAAAAAAAAAAAAAAAAAAAAAAAAAAAAATTGTATGACTAAATTACGGCTTAATGGTCATGGACGGTCTTGAGAAATCGAAATACAAATTGAATTTATAATTAAATGATTATTTTGAGTATTTAATCTCTTACCGAACGCCTGCTCACAGCAGTAGTAGTTAACAATTAGTATTAATAGCGACGAGTATACGAAAACAAACAAAGATTTCAATTGACAAACATTATTAAAATGAAACGAGTTACGATTCTCCAGTTGTGTTCTGTTCTCGCAATTGTAAATAGCGAAGCAGGAGCACAGTCATTGCGTGTACGTTTTCCAGGACCAGCACATGTTAAACAACTGCCAGCTTCTGTTGAGGGATTGGGAGGCCGCTTCGATCCCTATCCAATAGCTGGACAAAAACCGCAACCACCGTTTGAGTTGCCTTCGATTGGTGAAATACGAATTGCCTACTCATCGCCATTGACTATTTCCGCTGCCCTCGAATTTATACATGAAATTGCCGAACCTCAACTAAACTACGCACCTGCTTTGCAAGAAGCCAATGTAAATTCCGCGATAATTGTAAATGCTCCTCCTGCACTGCAAGTATCCACCCAGCTCACTACGCCGCCAAGAGAACACATGATTACATTGCGTCCTCAATCACAAATCTTTACTACTAACAGGGCACCACCGCAACCCGCACTATATTTAACTGTTCCAAATGTTAAGCGCATAAAAGAGTTTCGTCCTAAGCATTTTCAAAATCAGTCATCAGACTTTTATTCTAAAAGTCAATTGACTCCTCCGCGGGTGCAACGTGAAAAGGAATTTCGACCCAGCTATGATCCTTTACGACCACAACGGCCAATGAAATTTAGTCGGCCGCTGCCAAGCAGCATTTTTGAAACTTCAAATGGTAACGGGCAGTCACGTCGCCCCCGGCCACTATCAACGAATATATTTTCTGTCTAAAATCTAAAAGGAAAAAATCTGTTCTAACGATCTCTTTTTCCTTCTCTCAATTAATTTAATAAACTAAGAGCTTCTCAAGAAATGATGGCTAATGGACTTTAAAATTCTATAATCATAGTCAAGCAAGTTTTAGAACATTTAAAGCACATATGCACAACAGCTATGTCAATTTATTTCGATAACATTCCCGAAGACAATGTTTCTCTTATAGTTAGGAAAGAAAAGAGGTAAGAAATTGAATTCGGTCGAGATCGAATCTTTTACACCCTTCACCCAAAATAACAAAACAAAAAAAAAACAAAAACAAAACAAAAGAAATAAAAGAACAAAATTTTCATGCTCGATAATATGAATAAAATGTTTATATATAAGAGATTCAGATTAAATAGATAACTGAAACCCCCTACATAACACCGGCATAATCTTCTCATCCATTGCTAACGAATCAAGTATCATTTGCTAATTTGATATGTGGAAATAAACGCAATGGTTACGATCTCGCAAATTCAGCAACGTAGTGTAAAGAGAGCATACATTTCGCTTCTTACTTAAGAAAGGCAAAACTATTATAACCATATGCTTCGCGGGGTAAAGAAATTGCTAGGAGCACTTTCCTTGAATTGCAATTCCGTTTAAATCATAATCGATTCTATGCAAAGATGTTGTATTGATAGGAACGATTCGATGGTAGATTCATCACACCTACTCTATTTTTTAAATAGTAATTAATTATCAGAATATTCTTTATTGTAACACTTATGGAACTAATATTGTGTTAAGTTTGAGAGTTTCCACTGGTCGGATTACAATAAAGAAGACATTTTCAAAAAACTAACAAAACATAAATATCCGCTAAACTTAATATACCCTGTACGACAAGTGCTGTAGTATATAATAATGTAAATAAATAAATAAATAAATATATATATATATAGATATGTAATAAATAAACATATGACATTCGATTTTTCAATATGTAATTTTAGATACAAACCAGTCATTTCAAAAGAGATTTTGGACGCAAACCAAATAATAAATAAGAGTGCTATGGTAACACAAGCAGATTTTAGTACAACAAAGTGTTCTATTAGCGGACAAATGGCATTGCCAGCATAACATAATAAATAGTCAATTGACACTTGAAAGTAAATTTGTGATTGACATCTGGCAATAATAAGACAATAAATATTCGCCTTTGTCATCTAATATCAACGGAGAGTCGTCAGAGTCGCTTATTAAATAATATAAAAATCAATGCGAAGGAATATTCAATTTTTCTTTTTTATAATTCATTCATTTTATCAAGAAAAGTAAAACGAACTTTTTTTTATTTATTTAGTGTATAAAGTGTGTTTAGAATACATAGAAAATAAATACTTATGCCTTTGCAACGTGAAAAGGTTGATATAAAATACGGCACTCATCACACCCCAACCTGTGTGTCCATTACCAACACCACCACCACCGACAAAACCAAGAAAATAAAACACGTCGACGGCGAAAATGATTTGAGACATTTTCGATTAAAATCATATAAATCAAAAATTTCAAATACCTCCGGCTAAAAGAATCGGAATCGTTATTGGACGACAGTTTATAATTGGAATTCTTTTTCGTATCATTTTGTTAAGAGTTAGAGTCTTTGTTGTTTTAGTGCTAAGCAATTTTCGTGCTATTAAACCAATACGAGGTGTGGGTTATTCAGTTCAATTATATGTAAAATCATTTGTCGTTCTCCTTATTATCAGCAGCCTCGTACGCCGTTGACGCCATCATCGTCAACACCATCAAAATTCAACATTTTAAGAATTTTTAGGTAAGTTGGGAAAAATTCCATTTTATTTCCGCAAGTATATGAAAAGGTAAAAAACTGTATGCCAACCGGGATGCACATGCACTTTTCAAATCATATATATATGAGATTTTTTTTTTTTTTTTCTGTATATTCATGAATGTACATAATAACGATGAGCGAATGACATTTAGCTAAAGAGATGAATGTGCTTTGAAGGTGCCTATGTACATACATACGTGCACACATATTATTTTTTTTTTTTTCTTTATTTTGTTGTTTTGCATTGCGCACACCATACGCACACTTGAATATAATGCCATTGACCGTAAAGTTTTTCCTTTGCCGGCAGTAAGGCTTTTATTTTATGCATTTATATACAAAAAAGTTCTTTTTTGTTTCAATTAGAAGAATTCATACAACTATCAGAATTAGAAAAAGCGTCGACATGCATATCTCTTTCGAATCAAACACTGGGTGGGTTGGATCACTCTTACTGTTTCTATTTAATACTGATTAAGGATGAACGAGGACTCGATAAAGCATTTTGAATTTTATGCAAAATTATAATACAGGTCTCGTCATGAAACTTATCACTTGCACTTTTGCATTCATGAATCAATGAACTTTGATGATTTATTGGGATATTCTGGCATTTAGCCATTTATTGCCCCATACTCATGGTATTTTACGAATAAGAAAATGTGTACTTTTTGTATTTTCACTTGGACTACTGTTGGTTAGAAGAGTAATTAATTAATATCTATTCCAAGAGATAATTTTCATTAATTACTATTTCATATTTTATTGCAGTTATGTCATCTACCGCCGGTAAAAGAAAAGAAATTTACAAATATTTGGCACCATGGCCATTATACTCTATGAACTGGAGTGTGCGTCCGGATAAACGATTTCGCTTGGCGTTAGGTAGTTTTATTGAAGAATACAACAACAAAGTCCAAATAATTAGTCTCGATGAAGACACAAGCGAATTCAGCGCTAAAAGGTATAATAATATATAAAATATTATATGTATTATAATAAACCAGTAAATATATTTGGATAAACGCAGTACTTTCGATCATCCATATCCTACAACAAAAATTATGTGGATACCTGATTCTAAAGGCATATATCCAGATTTATTAGCCACTAGCGGAGATTATTTACGCGTTTGGCGTGCCGGCGAACCGGATACACGGCTGGAATGTGTACTCAATAATAATAAAAACAGTGATTTTTGTGCCCCGCTAACCTCATTCGATTGGAACGAAGTTGACCCCAATTTGGTGGGTACTTCTTCTATTGACACCACCTGCACAATATGGGGCTTAGAAACGGGGCAACCACATGGACGTACACATGTAGCCGGCCATGTAAAAACACAGCTAATTGCCCACGACAAAGAGGTATACGATATTGCGTTCTCCCGTGCCGGTGGTGGCCGTGATATGTTCGCCTCGGTCGGTGCTGATGGTTCAGTGCGAATGTTCGATTTGAGACATTTGGAGCATTCAACTATTATTTATGAGGTCGGTTGAGTACGATATATACGGGTATATGAGTATTGTAAAGTGCATAGTTATCTTTATTTTAAGGATCCCACGCATACAGCTTTATTACGTTTAGCTTGGAATAAACAGGATCCAAATTATTTAGCCACCGTTGCAATGGACTCGTGTGAAGTTATTATTTTAGACGTTCGTGTTCCTTGTACCCCTGTTGCAAGACTGAGCAATCATAGAGCGTGCGTCAACGGTATTGCGTGGGCGCCGCACAGGTACGTCGATTATAAAATAATTACAAACATTCTCCCGGAGGTACTATTTATAAGTCTACAATTTATTTTATGACCAGCTTTAAACGAAACGATAAATATTTTACGTTGAAACAGTGCATGTTTGAAAGCATGTTCATACATTAATCAACAATTTTCACAAAGTAGTGTAGACACAGCTTTAAATATACTCAATATGGGCAGGGGGGTCACTGTCATAAGCCGTAGCCATGGAAAGAAATTAGTATAATGTTAATGAATTAAAAAATGTGTAGACAGAGAAAAAGAAATCTTAATTTAAAAAATTAAGTAAAAAAAATCGCTTATTTATTTATTTTTTTCTTTCTTCATTATATTATTTAGTTCCTGTCATATATGCACTGCCGGTGATGATCACCAAGCACTGATCTGGGATATACAGCAAATGCCACGAGCAATTGAGGATCCAATTTTAGCTTATACAGCAGCCGAAGGTGAAGTCAATCAAATTCAATGGGGCGCAACACAACCCGATTGGATAGCAATATGTTATAATAAAGCATGTGAGATCTTACGTGTCTAGAAGAGAATTGTGATAATAAACACAAGGGAAGCAAAGCAGTTGCATCAAATAAATATGAAATGGAAGAGGAGGGAAGAAGGGCAACGGCAAAATATATGCAACAGTTGCTATGTAATGATCATCATCGGAAGCAGCAACAACAACAATGAAGTTATGATGCTCACCAAGTTAGAAGACAAGAAGATGAAAAACTCATATTCGTATATGCACAGCAGCCGCAACCACAGCCACAACAAAATTATTTATTAAATCTACAACTACAACAAACAATACTATAACAACAAGAACAACAACTACTATTAATATTAATAACGATAATGTGTAAGTGCAAAAAGAAAGAAAAGCCAATAATACCAACATTTTCAATCGGTAGTAAAGTAAAACGAAAGACGAAAACAAAAAAAAAAAAAAAACAAAAAAAGAAGCAAATACTCTTTAGGAAATCTTGTGTCGTTAAGAAGAAAAGAGAAAGTAAATGCGATTTTCTAATTTCAAATCTTAAATAATTTTTTTTGAAGACAGATAGAGAAGACGGATTGACAAAGAACAGAGTAATGATAGTTATTATCATAATTAATTAAATGTAATTTTTTCTTTCTTTTATGTAAAACTATTCATTTTATTTTTATGTGTATGCTTAGATAAAACCGAAAGTTTCATATCTACAAAAATGTAGCCCTTCGGTTCGATGATGAGAAAATGAAGAATACAATGCAAACGAGATTTTTATTTATTTACGCTTATTTCACTTCTTTAATTTCATAATCGTCCGAATTTTAACGTGAAATGTTTTAAATACATATAGTAAACCGGAAAAAGCAAAAATTATCCTACCTCGTGTTACCAACGTAATTGAGTTGAAAAGCAAGACAAAAGCACGAAATTTAATAATAAATAACATATGAAATAATATATATATATATATTTATGTGAAAGTTTTTTTTCCCCCTTATGTTATTTATATATTTATATATTTTGTTTATTTATTTATTTATTTTTTTTTTGTTTAAATCTTTATTTTGAGAATATAATTGACAGTTCGTCGGTATGCATACATATATTGAGAACATCATCTTTATTATTAGTAGTTCCATATTTGAATGATTTGATTTGATTTAAAAATCATCGAATCGATTTTCCCGAGAAATCGAAATCCATATAGCCATGTTGCAGTTTCCTTACAATATTTCGAAAATGATTAATTTTTAAAATTATTTATTTATTCTTGTAGTAATAGGTATGGATGTGTAACAATTTCATTCGATATTTATATAGGCATATATTTGATTTCTCTAAACAACTTTAAGTAGTTTGTAAATTTTACACTAAACTGACATTTAAAATAGTTTTCGTCGAACTGGGTTTTCAAAAGAATGTTGGATTTTAAAATATATTTCAAAAATCATATTAAAAATATTTTCTGGTGCTCGCACTCTTTCTCATATAATAGAAAGTGGGTTTAAGCCGATATTTGTCATAGTTCATAGATAGAAAAAAATCATATTTTTAGAATTTTTATTGGGTAGTCCTGGAGATGATTCTGAAATTAAATGTTAAGCGTTTCCTTTGATTTTCAAAGAAACAAAATGACCGAGTGTTCAATTTAGTAAATTGCACGGTTCGGTAAATTCCATTCATTTTTAAGATTTCAAACGCGACTGTTATGATCTTGTACGAACAATTTTTTTTTTTTTTCTTCGTTTTCATTTAGTTTGACATTTTTAAGCGCGCTAGTGAATTGTTTTTTTTATTATTAGATAGCATCGAAAATATTAAAAAAATTTTTTATTTTTTTTTTTTTTTAATATTTCTGAGAAGAGCTTATTATTGCCATTGATATATGTGAGCATGATGTACAATAATATTCAGTGTGATGGATTTGAATTTTTTTGATCACCGACGTATAATTTATAATGCATGTTTATACATGTACTCGCCTACCTGGCGTCATGTCCACTTATAGGCTCTTCGTGATCATCTTTGCAATTTTCGCGAGCATAAGATAATTAAAATCCATATGTGTGTACTTTTAAAATTTTTTGTCTTTTTTCCACGGCTAGTTGCATTTATGGATAACTCAGTTTGACCACACCTGTCTGTTAAAGCGCTTTTTCGTATGCAGCTGAAGCATGCATCAGTTGTCACGACAAACAAGCATTGAACAGCGAACGACTATCATCATCTACTTGCGTTTATTTTGCCGACTTTCTGAAGCATAATTTTCGAGTGTGACGAATTAAGTGAATAAAAAAGTATAACTTGTAGTTCTAAGTAACTGATTATTTTCAATATATAAATATGTAGGTCTACAACGATGAAACTTTTACAATTTATAAAAGTAAAAAGTATTGGGAAAACGTTCGAATCTATTTGTTCGCCCTTAGAATTCACTGATATAAGTGTTGTAAGCACTGAGTAAAATCCAAATATTTTTTCATTCAATTTGGTTGCTATTTTCGACTCTTACCTTACGTCCAGAGGAACAGCATTGGATATCGTTTAGGCAGAAAATTAATTTATCTAATATCCGGGTTGAAACCAAAAACAACAAAACAAGGAATATTTATCCTTCAAGATTTTTGCAGAATTCTTTTAAGTGAACATATAAGTCGCAGTCCTTATTGGTTTAGTCCAGTCAATCTCAGTAAATCAAAAAAAAATTAGTTAAATTCTTAACTTAATATAGTAAAAATATAGAAATAGAAATTTCGACGCTCAGAGAAAATTTCGAAATATCTTTAACATGAAGAAAATTTAATCACACCGCAGATCCTAGGTGCTGGAGTCTACCATCCATTAATCAGGTCTTGACTTTAGATCATAGCGGGTATCGTTAGTAAACAGAAAAACAAACCAAAGATCTTGTTATGCACTTGAAGAGTTTCTAAATGGCATCTTTTGAGCTTTCAATCAGATAAAGGAAGTAGAATGAAAAGAGTGACACGTGGCTATGAACAGACGTAAGTTTCTAATCTTGATTTCAACAATTATATCAATACGGCATGTGATCACTATCAGATACCGATACGAACTAATGCTTCTTATGTAATCGCATCCTTTCTTTACCGTTATTGTTTTATTGTTTTAATTATTTATTTATTTATTTTTTTTGATGATAACTAGAACAACATAATATGTATATATATATATATATGTTAGGCATACATATATAGATATATATATAGGTATATATATATAGGTATAAATATATAGGTATATATATAGGTATACATATATAGGTATATATATACGTATATTTATATAGGTATATATGTCAGAAAATATTTTTCAAATTACTAAAATAATTTGCAATAAATTATTTTATTAACGTTTTTCCTTTTTTTATCGTCTTTTAAATAAAAAACAAAATTCGACTGAATTTAGACAAAGAAAAAAATAGAAGAAAAAAAAAATTGAACAAAATCAATCAGATAACAACACAGAGAAGAAAACACATATGAAAATAAAAACAGATGGAAAACTACACAAAAATAGAATTAAAAAAAAAAAAAAAAAATGCATTCAAGTAAACCAAATATGTATATTTTTATGGTTTTTTTTTTTTATACATAAATTAAAAAAAAAAATGAGTTTCAGAACAAATTAAAAAAAAAAAATTATATTTTCAAGAAAACAAAGAACAAAATGGAACTGAAAAATCTTTCTTTTTCATTTACTCACATAAATATTTTTCTTCGTATTTTTCTTTGTATTGTATGCTGTGTAACACACCTACACGTAAATCACGTACAATAGAACTGATACATTATAAAAAAAAAAAAAAAATATTACTAACAAATCATTAATAAGAAAAAACACAAGAGTAAAGAAAAACATAATCGCCACCACTATAAATTTGTATGTAATAATAAGTTTATTGTTAAGAAAAAAAAAAAAAGCCCAAAAAGCAAAATCTCAGATATTCTGTAAAAAGTCATCATTATATAAAAAAAAATAATTTTAAAAAATAAAACAAAAAAAAAAAAAAAAAAAAAAAAAAAAAAAATGAAACCAAAAAACAATTCTATCCTGCGAGAGAGAAAATAAGATTGTTATCAACCAAACTGACAAAAACAAAAAGAAGACAAAACACAAAAACAAAGCAAAAACTCTATTATTTTTCATAATCGAATAATTATTTCGTTTTTCAACGCATTTGTAATTTTGTTCTTTTTTTTTTTTTTTCTTTTTTTTTTTTGTTCCTTTGTTCTATTGACAGTTTTCTTATGCTAATATTTATTTTAATTTATATTTTACTTTAGGCTTTTAGGGTATAAAAAATAATCCTTGTTTCTTATTTTCTTTCTAGAGCAATTAAAAAATTTAAGTACACAAGAGAACATCGAAATTGGAACGCATTTTATTAATAACAAGTTCAATAATATTCACAAGAGGACAAGTACTTTGATAAAATTCCATTCTATTACCTTTGCATAATAATATATTTTCATAAATTCTTGTACAATTTTTGCTGAGAAAAATAATTTCAATAATTACAAGATATTTTCAAAATGACATAGTAATCGAAAACATACTTGAAGTGAAGGGAATGCTTCGCTACTCTGAGATCATTTTTAAAGTTCAGTTACGTTTTATATAATCTTTAAATATTGCTTAAAAATTATGGTGTAGTAAGTAGTGGCGTGGCATCAGGAAAACCAAGGTTTTGAAAATATAAATATTTTCATTGGAGTAAATTAAGCACATCTGTTAGATGGCCAAATTAATGGCTCTGTTCACTTTCTCGCATAAACCCATAAATATTCGTTCATATACATCCAACTATTTTTTTTTTTTTTTACACGATGGCTACGTTCCTTAGGAAACAGAACAAAAGAAAAAAAAAAAAAATCGTGCAAAAAAATACATGCGACTTGTGGTGAATTTGGGGATATCTGGCATATTTTTAAAAAAGCGTATAAAATTAAAAAATTCTAAATATTTTCAAAAAAAAAACAAAAAAAAAAAGAGGAAGAAAAAAATATTTTTCCCATATTTATAGCAAATTCCGATCCTTCGCGACTTCTTTATTATTATCAACTGTCATAATGTTCAATAAAACTGTCCTCATCCAAAGGGCTTTCTCGAATCAATTCATCGATGTCAGTGGATGTCGCCACAAATAACATTTGATAAAGTTAAAATTTTCGAATACAAAGTTGATTTTCCGCTTACGAAACTTCCACTTTTGACGCATGCCGGTAAAATTGAAACGAAACAGTTAAGGAAGTTAATTATATTCAGCGGAAGCTGCATATCGCATACCTACCACTATGCTTTTCTCATTCTACTACCCAAGCTCTTTTGTTTGATACCCATATCGCTGGAAAGAAAAAATTAAACCACCAGGACGCGGTGACTACCATATTCATCTTAAAATTAACCCATTTTTAGGCAAACAATCTATCTTCATTTGAGCAATATACAAAATAGTTTTAAACATTCTGTTTTGTTTGCCTTATGATAAATAAGAGTGAAAAAAATAACATTTAATTACTTGTAACTTTGTATGGCCTTGGCTGAATTTTTCCATTTTGTCTCATTGAAGAATTGAATGTTTCATCAAGTAACTGTGAAAAGTTTCAGCTTTATTGACTTTGAGTAACCAGACCACAAATAACCAAAAATTTGTATTAAAAAATTTGAGTTGCGTTCAGTTTACGCTCCACTCGCGGCTCGTGTTCCATTACGCTTCTGCTTTACATTAGATTATCTTCAAATTTTTATAGATTTATCTGTCATAGTTTACGGGGGAATACGTAAAAAAACCAATTTTTTATTCCTCTTATTTGTAAAAACAGAGGTGTTCTCAGTTTTCATGGTGCTGCGAGCGTGTTCTTCGACCGATTTGGCTCATTTTGCGTGCAAAAATTTCCAATGTTTTTACCAAATTTAAAGTCGATATCAACCCATATAGACGGACAGATATAGCTTAATCAATTCAGAATTTCACACTGATCAAGAATATGTTTACTTTATAGTAGTCTCTGAAGCTTGTAAAATAAGTGCACTTCCATCCTTCCGTGGCAGGTGTAAAAAGAAATTTTTTTTTTTTTTAGGATTTGTGGTAGAGAAAAAAAAAATTGGTGTTCTTATCAGTGAACCGTGTTATTTCAAATTGGGCAAGAAAATATCGTGTAAAAAAAGAGCTAAAGGAAATATTGCAAAAATTTATTTTTTTTCACGTTCAATTTCTCGTAATACATTTTCTACCTACATACGATTAAAAGATATGATGACTTTTTTTATTTATTTATCATTTATTGATTCGAAATTATCTTTGACGCCAATTACAATTTTTACAACTATATATGTATAAATATATCTATATGTATATGTAGGTGTTTCGACGCGATGTTATTATTGACCGTTCGAATATTGAAACGTGATCGTATAGTGCTAATTAAAATCCATAAATTGAGCTTAAAATTAGATTTCAGGAGATTAGATCCATGTATTCCTCAGGAAATAACAAGTAACACGACAAAAATTAAAAGATGATGGGTGTAACTCATTTAAGATCCTTTAGCGGATCAAGTACATTTCTTCGTATAAGAAGAGATACCCAAGATTAGTTCACTGTGTTGAAGTATATTCACATTTTCCATCTGTTTCATGGATGTCGGAGATATTGAAATGAAGCACTTCACAACGTTATACTGTCGTCCAGAGGCGAACATCTGAGATGGGCTGCCCATATAAATCGCTATTCTGAAAAATTAGTTCCAATATTTATCGAAAAAAATCGTTGATAATTTATTACTTGGCCACACTATAACATACAAATGTAGAGCACTTGAATGCGGTGGGAGGGAGATCTTGTTTTGAATCACCTTCGGTATAATCGTTTGTAAAAATTAGTCCATTTATGGTGGAGAATGAGGGTAAATTTAGTGCGTAAAATTCAATGTCCAATTTTTTGTTTGTTGTGTTAGTGAGTGTGAATGGCTGGGGGAACGCCTGAATACTTTAACAAATTAACTGAATTAAAATTTCCAAGGTCTTCTTCCATATTTCATGAATTGTTCAAAAAATCACTTTTTAGACATTTTTTTCACATAATTGCTTTGAAATTTCTAGTCATGACATTTAGTCGATAGCGTAGGTCAGATAATAGTCGACCACATCTGAATGTATCATTTTAATCTGGTTATTTGTTGTGTGGGCGATATTTTCCTTTTTGGCGAACGGAAGAATATTTATCGCAGTTACTATATAGTTAGGCCGATGGACAGAGGGACAGACAAGCAGTGTATTCCGAATTTGTAATTGAGCAAAACTCTATGTGACTTGAAGCTTGCCTCTGCACGTTATAAGCTTATTGAAGAAAAATAATTAAACTTTAATATACTATAGTTTTGAGTAGGCGTGGTCAATTTTCCCCATTTACGTGCAGATGTTGCAACATCATCCACAGCAAATTTGAGGCCGACCGCTTAATTTTTGCGGCCAAGAGAATGTTTACAACAGACTGTGCATAGACGGACAGAGGAACATGCTTAAATCGATACAGAATATCGATATATATATATATATATATATATGTATGTATGTTTATGTACTTTGTGGGATCTCTGAAGCTTCGTTCTGGGCGTCGTAAACGTTTTGCTCGTATGCATATATCTCACATCGTACGGTGAAGGGTATACAGAAACACTATCGATCAGGAAATTACATACGATGACAGTTATCGCTATAAAATCTGACACACGAGTAAGCTGTCACAGTGACGCGCAGGAATTGAGAAAACCGAACAAAAAAAAAAAGAAGAAGTAGAAGAAGAAGAACTAAACAATAACTGTATATTTATTTCTTATTTTAAATTTCTTAAAAATTTTCCGGTAGCTTTGGTTATCCGTACCAAAATACGAAATATTCTCTGTTTGGATGTTTGCTTTTTTCTTTATTATTTCCTATTCCAATCTACTATTGCAATAAATTCTAAAAAGAAAAGAAAAGAAAAAAAAAAAAAGAAGAGAATAGAGAGAAACTTAACGATTTGAATGAGTCGATTGCATGCGGTTTTTGGGGCAAACTCCTCCATTTATGGAAAGAATTGATTTAGTGTAAAAAAATGGTTGCTTGGTCTAGCGTACGCAAATTTACTGCCATCGCTCTTGGCACCGGAGCCGGTTTAGGCGCCTATTTGTATCACCGTTTAGGATCGGATGAGAGAAAGGTGCACGCGTTATGGACAATTAGCGATACAACGGTTAATCCTTACGCTTTATGGGATAGTAATTGGGATTATCGCAGTCCAAGGTATTTAGTGAAACCTATAGTAAATACTAGCACGCAAGAAGAAAATCGTTATAATGATGATATTGAAAGAGTAACACCTCGCTCGGTAAGGCATATAATATTAGTACGTCATGCTGAATATATGCATGCCGGCGATACAGATGATACGCATAATCTTACGATGAGGGGATGCGTGCAAGCGAAATATACAGGTAGACGTTTAAGAGAGTTGGGTGTAAGGTGGGATAAAATTATTATATCAACAATGACTAGAGCCCAGGAAACTGCAGATATTATTTTGAAAGAAATTGATTTTGATCCTGAGAGATTGGTGAATTGTTCCTACATACGTGAAGGGGCGCCGATACCTCCGCAACCTCCAGTAGGACATTGGCGTCCTCCGAAAGCGTTCTTTCGCGACGGTGCACGTATAGAGGCGGCTTTTAGACGTTATTTTCATCGGGCCTTGCCCACTGAAAAAGAAGACACTTACACACTGATCGTGGGTCATGGCAATGTTATACGTTATTTTGTCTGTCGGGCCTTGCAATTTCCACCGGAGGCTTGGCTGCGCATCAATATTAATCATGCCTCGATCACATGGTTGACTATACACCCATCCGGTAATGTGACAATAGAGTGTTTAGGTGATTCCGGTTTCATGCCTCCAGAATATTTAACAAATCGTGTACCAGTTCTATCAAAAGGTTTACTTTAATTATTATTTAAAAAAAAAAAAAACAAAAACAAAAACAAAAAAGAAAACAAACCAAACTCGGAACCATGAACTTTCACGAACTATATACCCGAAGAAGATGAACGATATGATTTGTAAATGGAGAAGAACCCTTTGATATATACTTTAAATCAACTAACTATATACTTCGAATTGATCTGATTTGATCTGGAGGAATTACATTTCATAAATTTTTAATTAATATTAAGTAAATAAAATTTGCCATAACAGAGTACCGTAAAGGAGGAAGGGGGAAGGGCGACATATATATCAACATTCCATCATCCTGATTGCTATTTGTACTTGGGGAAAACGGCTAAGATATGTATGCGATTCGAATTTGAAGAGATGCTTGCTTATCATGTACATATGTATATCGATTCTATTTCAAAATTAAGTTGCGAACAAGTCCACCCGAAAGCAGATACGTGTCTCTTAAGGTTTCGTATGTTTTTTAAATTGTCATATTTTTTTTAAATTTTTTTTTTTTCCAAATAAAATTGTTGATATCAAAGTACCTGTCATTAAATATGAACATAATGTGATAATATTTAATATTTAAGATCGGCAATCGCGAGTCCTTTGTGAAATTGTGCCCGAGTTGTTTTATATATTTTCCTATCTTAGAATAGTGGTGGAAGTTTGAAAAGCGTATTCGAAATTTAATGAATATTGTTGATTACAATAAGCCATAATAGAGAGCCAATTTAGTAAAAAGTTTTCAACTGCGTTCACTTTTAAAGCAAATTCCATTTGCCAATCGGTTAAACATTGCAACAATGCACTATATACTATTGTGCAAATTTTTGGGATTTATTCGAAAAATGTCTGTCAGATTTCGTATAATGAAATGTTTATCTACACACATACAACGCACATAATTTCATTATTATTCTTTCATGCATCAACTTAACTAA
>NW_023998414.1:32480501-32496397 GCF_014805625.2 Glossina fuscipes
AATAAGAAAATCGAATAAAATAATACAGAAAGAAAAGAGATTTTTAATTAAATACCGTAAACAATGATTTTTTAATTTTCATATTAAGGATACTGATATCGTAAGCCAGCTCCTAACCAGCTTCTAGCTCCTCGAGTAGCTGGGAAACAAAAATCGCCTTAATGTACAATTTACTTACACTTATGCACACTCTTATAAAATAGTAATGTGACTGCGTACGAATTTAAGCAAAGATACTTTACATGGATTAAAGGGTATCCCGCCTCATCATCCTTATATCGATATGTCATTAGGAATTTATTATGCCGATTGTTTATATTATTATCCCGCCTTACCATCCCTATATCCATATGTTATACATATGCATTCATCGAACGATAAGGACTATATTCATTTTGTCGAAACGTTAGCAACGCTTAGAAGTGCCCTTGTCGCTACGGAGCCTAATGCGTTTCCTATTGCTTAAATTTGCACGCTCTAACTCAATTGCATTAATTTAATCGGGATTAATTGCATTAGTTTTTAACACAGAAATTTTGAATTAATCGTTTGCCAAGTTGAAATAGTTCACGATGTATACATCGTATAATCCCACGGAACTCAAAGCATTCCATTATGTGGCGTCAATACGAGCCTTGCCATCAATTATGTCGCTTAAGCTATCTACGACGCACATTACTGCTTATTCTTCTTCACATCTTCGGGCTTCCTATGAATTTCCTTAAAAATGACCCTAATATGTTTTGTCGCATTAGCGACTCTAGCCTTCCGCAAATGGTGTCAAAACGGTTTTTTGATCAATGAGCAACATAGCATAGCGTAATGCTTGGAATAAACAACGAACGTATCGTGATGAAATTTATATAAATAAGACCATAACCTAACAAATTATTTGAATTAACAAAAATATAAATATAGTATGGAGTACTATTCCTTTTAAATGGAGCATGACTAACTGACTTTGTACAACATCGTCGCCGCAATTATCACAAATATTTTAAAAGCTTTGCGAAACGTTATCGCCTTAGTTGAAGTGAATTATTGTCCAATGTAATGATCAGGTTTTTGACTCATATTCAGAAAGCAATTATTTTCTATCGAATTAAGAAGTGATGGCGGATTTTTTACTTTAATTATTCGCGGAGTTGCATCTTTCAAGCGCTTAATAGTATGGTATCATAAGGTTAGTAAGTAAGTGATGGAAAAGTGTCACGAACTTTTTCCTTGCAAAATATCTATGCTTTCATTTGATGGAAAAAAAAAAGAAATCGTACCAAGCGGTGAATTCATCTACTTTAAGCTTCAGGTCATTTATAGCAGAGATTCTTAACTTAGCTCTACTACGGCTTACCAAGGAAAGAATTTGTAAACAAAATTGTGGACACAAACGAATCCGTGCACTCTTTTCAATATATAAGCGAGCTTCTGGCGACATAGAAATATGCTTGATAGCAACCCACGATTGAGCGGATGGCAACTTTTGTAATAAAGTTTTTTGAGATATTAAAGCGTTGAAGTAATTCTTGCCTTTGAAAGGAGCGATTTTGTTAATGCAAATGAAAGGTGAAGAAATCGGCGATTAATGTGTCGAGCGTATTCTATCTGCCACCGATTCGGTTTATATACTTATAACGTAGCACCTATTGCGGACACTAGCTGACAAAAGTTCGGTTTTAAATAATAAATTCATTTTTGAAAGACGAGAATAAACCAAATTTGTTATGTCATTTGCAACATTTAGAAATCTTATTGAATAAGTGCGAAGCGGCTTAGGGCCGCATTAAAAAAAAAAAAAAATAGCAAAAGGAACGAATCTCCGTATACGAAGAAAGTCTCAAAGTTTCCAATACATGATCGCGTTATTGGTACTAGCAGTCCAATCATTTAGAAAGGACATGGAGGAAAAAATAAGCAAAGCTAACATCTAAACTTAAAAAATAAATAAAACGTTCGAACGTTAGATTGAAAAGTGAAATATTCCTCACTATCTGTGCGCTACGTTTTCAAATTAGCCCTTTTCCACGAAAGCTGCAGCGATTCGAAGTCCAGCTACATTTTGGGATAACTGCAAATGCAATCATTTTAACTGCATTAAGCAGAGGTTAAAAATTTCTTAGACCTTTTTTCATTTAATAAAAAGAAAAAGAAAAAAAAAAAAAAAAATATTGTGAGTATAACGACTACACAATAAATCGCTCTACAATGGTCTATATACCGACTTTTCAAGATAAGGCATTCTACGGTAAGTGGCCGGAAAAGTAGTCAGACCTGAGCCAATTTCAATAACAGTCGTCTTTGGGCCAAAAGATGTCCGTGTAGTAAATTTTATCAAAATATCTCCAAAAATTGTGGCCAAACACGGGCAGGTAAGTTTAAATCAATTCAGAAAATGCCATCGAATCGATCGGTATAATAAAAGTCAATTCGTTTTGGGTTTTGCATACATCCGAGCAAACGTGATATGCCCTTGCACCATGTCGCGCCATTGTCGCGTCGCGTATACAAGTTAGATATGATATAAGGCAACATATGAATTTTAAAATGCTTAAGATAAAGTTAAAATAAAGTGAAAAAATATATTTATTATTGCAAATTAATAATGATTTGATAATGTTCAGCTCATGCAAGTGGTAAATGGTAAATAATTTATAGAGAATTTGTTGCGTTGCACGATTTTTATGTCGCTCTTTGGTGCTAACTCGGATATGCGTATATATGCGTATAATGTAGGAAATGTTATTCAAATATATATATATATATATATATATATTTATGTAGATCACAAACATCTGTAAAAAGTGGAAGTAAATAATGAAAACAAAAGGGATTTCAAACAAGAGATATACAATCTCAATTAAATATCGACAGCCAGCAAAACAGGATGTGACAGACGCGTGCTGAAGAATAACAACAAGTAAACCAAAAGCATACGTACTAAGACTACTACCATATAGTATAGTAAGGAAGAAGTAAGGAACTATAATAAGGAAGACAATCATGTTTATCTTGTGGCGAATATTGTATACCCACCATTTCAAGAAAATGTCTAAGAAAACCGCAAGACTTTTTCTTTATAGCCGATGTGTCGGCGCATTGATGGGCCCGAAGAGAATTACTTTTACGTTGAGCTTTTATGTGCTATCGATATTTGCTGAACGTATTAAGTTACTGAGAAATTGAAAATTTCATCTTTTCATAACTCGCTTACTCCGCTTATCGTCAGAGTTAATCCACGCGCATAGCATAAAGCAAGAATGCAAAACTTCACATGATTTAAGCGCATTTTGAATTCATCTCACATTGATGATCACAAATATATATATTTGTTTTATTTACTTTTACTACAATTGTTTAATGCACGTAACAAATAATTTATATTAAATATGGGATCGCTGGGTCCGCGTTGCAAGCGAAACAACAAAACTAGTATACTTAGATATTCTTTGGCGATTGATATAAAAATTAATTACGATTGAATGCGTTACGTTAATATCATGGCAAGAAGAGATCGCACTACGAGTACGTTCCGTTGGGGAAACTTTTCTCAAAAAAATCGCAATAAATCGATTCAATTATTATAAGAGAGAATTGAGCTTATTTTACTCGAAGAATGAAAGTTGCTCAGGAAAGGAAACTAATTTAGGAGTCGCTATGTTTTAAAGAACAACCTAAACGATTGCAATATGAAAGGATGGAACGTCTTTTGATGAATTTGTTATACGCGTAAATTAATAGCGAAATTATGTAGTCAAAGCTTGCAGCTGCTCTATCTCTCTTTTTTCTCTTGAAGCATTTAAGCAAACCATCAAACGATTGAGGAACGATCAACAGGGGATGATTGCTAGCTAAAGTGAACACTTTACAAAGGGTGCATAATATTAAACAGCTGTCTTTAATTCAAAGGGGCGAAGAGATGACGGGCAATCTTAGTTCGTAGTGCAGTCAGGGTTCATTGGAAAGTTTATAAGTGCAAGTAAATATATATGTGTTGTACGAGAATGATAATGGCGGGGGTTGTCTTTGAATAAACTCAACAAAACTCTGACAATCAGTCAAGTTTCCGATACGTTCTTAGTTACAACGTAACGCGCACGATTAACAGCGAAGCAAGTGTGAGAAAAACAAAAAAAAAAAACAAAAAAAAAAAGATACAACATATATTATAAAAGATGTCTAACAGCAGATTATTATTGAAACGCAAATTAAGCACTGTATCATTGGATCATTCAAGTGATAGCGAAGATGTACCATCATCGAAGGCGAAGAAAAATGAAAATGATGATGAAAAACAATCGGTTGATGAACAACAGCTCTATCACTGCGATACACCACCTCCAGAGCCAGTGGATTATAGAACATTACCGTTAGACTCGGATCGTCACTTATTGGATATCATTCGGGCAAAAATATCCGAATTACAACATGAATTAAATGATTGCGAGAGCGATTTTGACGATCAAAGCGTCGCGTATGATAATCCACGATCTGTCGATTCCCAGGGACCAATTGAATTAAGTGAACAGGACGCTGAAGCATTAGGTTTTGCTACATGCGCTCAGGAGACGTTTTTGTTTTTACAACGGGAGGGCATCTCCACCGATAGCCCACTCTTTACACGGTTACGCGATGTTTTAGTCGGTCATACCGAAAATGATCAATCCGATGATCTATTAAATTGAACAAAACAAACTTAAGCACAATGTTCTAGTCTAGTCAACTATTTCCGAAAACTAAACATTATTGGAATGAGAACAATCTCTAGTCATAGTTCTAAGTTTCTATTTTTTAAACCACAAAGCATGAGCTAATAATTTAATAAGAATTTGCTTTATATTAAATTTTAAAATATAAATCTATCTTTGTATTCACAACAATTTGGGCCAATATTTAATTACAACAATTGCAAACGGAGCTAGAAATCCCGCGCATCTGATCTTAACGCAAATTTAAATCGAATAAGTTCAACAATAAGTCCGTAAAGTAAAAATCACTCGAATAAAATAAAATGAAATAGGTTTCGATCAATTAAGTGTTAGCAACTAATATGGACGATAAAGCAATTCTTCATTTCGTTACTTAAGCTTATCTGACTTATTATTCACCTCCTGAAACAGAATAAATGCTGAATAAGGTATAAATAATATTTTATTTAAAAGAATGACAAGCAAAAGTTTCTTACAGAATAAGTTTGAAAGAACGTCTATGAAGGTGGCTTTGAACTTATTTGAATACAGATTTCTTCGTCGTTATGGTTACGAAATTCGTGAGAAGAGTTTTCCCCGGCGAAATGCATTAATTGAACATTATTTAGCCTTCAATAAAGCATGAATGCAGGGATCGTCAGCCACGTCAAGACACGTCTGACCAGCTGAGTCTTGAGCCATTATATTTGCCCCATATTTTAATAGCAAGTTTACGCATTCCAAATGACCACAAGAAACGGCATAATGTAAAGCTGTTTGTTGCTCAGCATCTCGCAATTCGACTTGGCAGCCCGCCTTCAAAAGGTATTCTAACATTTGTACGTCATTGCTGTCGGTTGCCCAATGTATAAGAGCTAGGCCATTTTCATCGATTACTTCTAAATCGGAAGGCTTCAATATATGTTCTACTTGTTTTAAATTATGCTCCCGAACATAGTCAAACACAGTCTTCTCATTTTCATGTTTTTGATACTCATTATCCGGAGGCATCTCTATTGAATGTACAACCCATCCTGTGTTCGATTTTTTATCATCACGTTTTACCAATTCCCACCATGCAGGTTGAAGTTTTTGCACTTTTTCCACATACAATCGTTTAGCTATCGTACTTGACATCTGCCCCAAATCATTCCAGGCCGACCATTTGGCACGTCCTTGAATATTAAATAAGCCGGGCTTTGGAATATTACATTGACCGGTAGTTGCTTGTTTATACAGGCCATAGAGTTCTAATAAATCATTTGGCATTAAAGTATCATGCGTTTGCTCCACGTGCTTGGCTGCTAATGTAAAGAGCTCATCGTGCTCATCGGTATCATCAAAATCCAAATCACTATCATTTTGAATTGCCATACTTTGCTTGTGTTCCTTTAATATATAACTTATAAACTACGAGTAGATTATTATTATTATTATTTTTTTTTTTTGCTGTCTAAATTTTAAGTTTTTTGAATGTTCAAGTAATTGCCCTCAAGTATATGTTTTGGTTCGTTTTCGATTTTTTCGAGGGGAGCTAGATTGTTAAATGTGACAAATCCGTAACCACGTGAGAAGCCGGTTTTCTTATTGAAGATAACGTTAGCGGTAATTACTCGGCCAAACTCTTTAAAATAGCTTTTTAACTCCTGATGACCTACGGTCCACGGTAGATTACCAACAAAGAGCTTGCAAATATTTTTGCTAACCTTAGTTGTTGTGGCCATTGATATGTGCTTTAATAATATTAACGCAATAATCTTTTGCACGAACTTCGCTTCAAATATCTACTTATTACGTAAATATTAGCGAAATGCAGAAGTATACTATCTGGTCGACTTTTTTTTCTTTATAAGTCATTCTAATTGTCATCTATAAGTTGACAAATGTCAAAATATGCAAAGGTGGCCATCTTTACAAATTGATTTAAAATTTATACGCAATGCTGCTAAGTAATAAAACCATTAACATTGCTTTCTTGAAAATTAACATTTATTTCGTATATGGCTTAAAAAAAATTGGCTAAAAATGGTCGTGTAATGCGAAAATTATAATTACATAAAAGATAAATTCCATTTTTACGTGAAACTGTATTAACAAATTAGTTTAACGCAGAGATGTAATAAGTGCATGTTTTTATAGAACTCAGAAAAAAAATTAAAAACTGGCTGTAATTGTAAAGAAACTGTAGTGTAGTCACATTTCTGAAAGTTAGGTTTCGTTCGCGATCAAGTCGATAGTTGATAAATATTTTTGTTGTGATCACGTAAGATTTTCGTTTCATATATGTTGCTATCATACGTGTGTAAATGAAAAGCAAAAGAAAGAATCAAAGTCACGCAAATGTTGGTAGCGAAATGTCTTGTCTGATATATATATATATATATATATAATGATTTTGCCAAATAGAACTTAATTATTTTCTTGCATATATGTTGCTAGCGAAATGTTCCATCTTCTATATATAATGTTTTTGCATTGTTAGAAGCTAAAATATAATTTGTTTTAAAGGTTTGATTTTTCACTTATCTTTTTCTTTTTCCTTGCATGAATTTTATTATTCATACACCGATGCCATCAGGAATAATGAATATGCTGAATATGAAGTCAAATGTCATCGTTTTGACAAAACGGTAGCATTGCAATTGTTTTTCGATATGTGAGTGCGCTCGGCAGCATTAGCAAGAATTCCATCGGTAAACTTCCTTTGGAGAACTCGGTTAATTATTTTATTTTTCATATTAAGAAAATTATATGTTTTGCAAAAGTGAAGCCAAGTCAAAAATGTAAATTCTATCAAATTCTTTATTTAGGCACTGACAATATGTCTTTTAGTTATAGTTTAGTTATATTTTAACTTTTAGATAACTAGCTATGTTAATGGATTAACCTATGATTTTACGATACAATTAAATTTAAAAGTGCAGAAGAAATGTCCATTCTTATTTCCTTACTTATTCGCCTTCAATGTTTCTTTAACTCACTCTAGGCCTCTAGTCCTTGAAACAAGTTGCTTTGATTCAGGAAATCGAAAGTTTACTGCCGTAATTTTTATGTGGTCGCAAACCTTACGAATGAGATGTGTAGACACAAAAACATTTAGACTATGCTTGCCTTTTCTATCTGTCTATGAAACATTCTTCATTTTGTGCGAGCCTACGAAAGTAAATTTGTTTTCCATCCACCCCTTCAATCACTTCAATAAATACTACGAATATTTCAAACATCGTTTGTTATACAACAACGTGTTACAAAAGCATGAAAAGTACACCAAGAAGTTACTCGCGACCAGTTTTTCATAAAAAGCATTCAAAAGCTTCTTTAGACACGCGAAACTTTCGCACAAATCTATACGTAACGATATGTACATTTTAATTTACACTGGTGACAAAAATATAAAAGCACTTACTTACACTTTACTGAGTCTCGCAATGCTCTTCTACGTCTTATAAGATTCCTTTTCCCTCCATTTTGAACCCACGACCATTGGGTTGTTAGTCGAGACTATTGCCAACTCGACCCCTCAGACGGATCGAAGCATAATTTTAATTCTACAGCAACTGTATAAACAAGTAAGAACATTACATTGGGGCAACGCAGACGATTACGTATCCTACACCATTTCGCCTAGAGGAGTTATTCATCCGTTTTGGTAGTAACGCATCGAAAACTACACATTTTTTAATGCAAAAGCATACTTTGCATGAAAGCCCGCATATTGGCGAATGACCAAAACGTCACATGATGCGGTCCAAATTTAGCAAACTTAATTTACTTTTTAAAAATGTTATTATTTTTCTCTTTCCGTCATAAAAGACATGAAATAAGACTTTCTTTCCATAGAAGGGCCTGCCTTTCATGATAACTTCTTATCTAACTTATATGTTAGGCTTTAAAAATAGACGACTATCCGATCCAAATTCGCTACCACAATTTTTTTTGCTAAATTGCTATCATGGATCATTTTTCATCATAAAATATTAAAAATTAAATCTCTCTCTGAAGGGATTACTATTTATGAGAAATTCTATATTGCGTGGGACCCAAGAAATAGACCCGTGTGGTGCAAATTTGGTCCAGTTCATTTTTATGTCAAATTACTGTCATGAACAAAGTTTCGTCATTAGACAATAACAAATATGTCTTTTTGCCATATTATGGTCTACATTTTTTGAGAATTCATATAAAGGCTGATATCCAGAAAATAATCTGCGTAGTCCAAATTCGATAAAATTGATTTCTTTGTCAATTTACTACTATGAAGCAACTTTCGCTATGAAATATTCATTATGTAAAGATTCAGTTTTCGTAGGAACAGCTATATGCGAGGGGGCTCAAAAAATTGCCTTAGCCGAACTAAATTTCCAATACAAATGAATTAGAAATGTTACGCAGCGTATTTTGTCGAGAAATTTTGAAATTTTCAATTTTCATTTTTCACATAACGACTTTTCAAAATACTGCGTTATACAGCGGGTGGTCGAAAAAAAAGGGACAGATCCGAATCATTTTCAATAGGGTTCGTCCCTGAAATGAAGCACGTCATTGTACCAAATTTCATCAAAATATCTCAAAAATTCTGACATGTAGAAATATTAAACGGAGAGACAGATAGTCCGACTGACAGGCTTAGATCGATTCAGGAAATGATTCAGAAAATGATTCTGATTTAATGTACTCTTTATATTAAGTGTTGTAGGAAATAGCCAATGAAGAATTGAATTGAGGACTGTGGGGACGGGTATTTGATGATCGGTCTAAAATGACTATAGTGTTCTCACTTATATTCAAGATTAGGTTATTTATGCAATTGCGTCAGAAATCGATGAATCGACAACGAAACGTCTCGGCTCATTTGTTGTTTTAGTATCCTTTCCTAGTATCTAATACTCATTATAAAGCACATCCTCTGTGACTGCCTTAACTTTCCCTTGGCTAGAAGTAACGCATTCGGAGCGATTAATCCTATGGACATTCTTATGGACTAATAATATGCTTTCATAAATATATATGTATTGAAAATAAAGGAAATAATTTACTTACATTACGTCTGGTTACTTTCCAATTAATTGACGGTTAATGTTACCTTAGGTATTAAACCTATCCTAGATAATCAATCTTAAAATTATAATAACCCATGCAATACAACCCGGGAATGATAGTAAGAGAAAAACTCCTGATTTTGAGTGCACTTGCAGCGAGCAATTAATTATCATTCGAAGTGAATTCATTGAATCATTGATTACGTGAATCCTAAGTTGGATATGCTTGGATAGTTTACAAATATTTCACAAAACACTTTGTAACGTGTGCGAATTCGACTTTTAAACACGAAACGTTTTTAAAAAAGCATGCGCCTGCGTATATTACGCTAAGCGAAAAGCATCGGAGCACTCGTTCATCAATTAAATGTTAATTTGGATATTGAAAAATGTGTCTGGCTTGGTGAAGAATTTGTATTCCAAACTTGTTGTGCTCATGAAAATAGAAGCGAATAATCTCAATAGAATAAACAGAGAGAGAGAGAGAGAGAGAGAGAGAAGAAGAGCAAAAGTTGACAACCGTTTTGTGCTCACAATTATTTTGTCTCATATTTTTAAAGAAAAAAAAAAGGAACAACTTTGATAGTATATTAGCTTTTAAACGTTGACAGATATCAGGAAAAATTATTATTCGAATTTTTTTTCTTTATGACGTTAGTTTTGAGAGTTTTGTGAAAACCATTGAATATACATCTAAATAAAAATGAAGGCATTTAAGCTATTGCTAAAAAAAAATTTCATCAGCGACGTTCGTTCATGGATTTGGTTATTATTTGAAATTCTTGTATTTATGCTATGTTTGCTTTACTCTGTTATAAATCCTCTTCAAGAGGTGCGACGTCATGAGATGGATTCTAAACTAGTGCCAGACGACAAGAATAAGATACACATGTATAAAGGTCTCGTACCTTTGGACGATTTAAATTATACTCGGTAAGTAAGATTTCTATAGATTATAAAAAAGAGATAAGAGTAAATTAAGCAAATTTTCTTCCAAATTCCGTATTTTTAGGGGATTGATAAAGGGCAATATGCCAGACACTTTATTTTATACACCTGAAAATGCTTTCACCAAGAAGCTTCTTAACGCAGTAATTAAAATTTTAGGCTTGAAATCTATTAAAGGATTTAAAGATGAAATGAATCTTCAAAGCAATTTTGATGATAAGAAAGCTTTCGCTGGTATTGTATTTTACAATACCAGTGATGATATACCGCAGCGTTTATCAATGAGTATACGCTTTCCGAGCGAACTTCGAACGGTTCATAGCGACGCGCCAATTTATCAAAACTATTGGGTAACCCGTTGTACTGGATTTTTAACTGACGAAGAAACGAAAGGAAAAGGATTAAAACACGTGTCCCTATATCAACGTGAAGGCTTTTTACAATTACAACAATGCTTATTTCTCCAGTGGCTAAGATTGCGTGATATTGATTCAGAAAAAAAAATTAAAATTGTCTATGGCTCCTTACTATATCCAAGCGATATTTATTATTGCGAATTTTCAGACACTCCAAATTTTAGATGGTTCTGCTATTATATGACATTTGTAATTACATACCTGAGTCTAGTTTGTGTAAGTATCATACTTTTTAGTAACTATGATTTAAATATTTTTTTAACACTAGATAAGATTGCTGAAGTTCAAAAATTATGTCATATATGTATATATATATATATATGTAGATAAGATGTAGTCAATTTTTTAATATAACAGACAGAGGGACAAATACTTCGGGAGGCTATCTTTGACGTGTAAATAAACAGCACAAAAAATCAATAGCATTAGGTTCGCGTTGCACTAGAATGCAAATGAATACGTATTAGAAGACATCAGGAAGCATTGTTTGCGTGAATCGGAATCGGAATCGGAATTTTAAAGAGTTGATCGGGTTGATTGGATTAATTACAAAGTTGATCGTCTATTGAAAAAAGTAATTTTTAAAGCATACTTTCAAACAGTTTCGAATAATTATATCTTAGCTATGTATTGGTTTTATATATATATATATGTGTGTTTGTAAATTTTTGTTATAAAATATCTTATATAATTAATTATATATATATATATATATATATATATATATATATATGTATATGTATATATTGTGTGCAGAAATACTCGAAAGAAGTACAGGAAAATATATTTTCCTATCATTGGACGTATAAAGTGCAAAACGGTCATCATTGGTGGGCTCATTTCATAGTCTCCTTTGTACATGTAATGATTTTAGTTATTATTGTGACGATTTCTTTTGCCGTAAGTTTGCTCTTTATATTCTAATTATTTTTCAAAATTCATATTTTTTTTTTTTTTTTGATTTATTTTTTCTTAGATAAAATGGGCCGTAGAACCAGAATTCAAATTTGGTTACGTTCCCCCTTTGTTATTTTTTGTATTTATGGTACTTTACGGTATCGCATTAATATTAACCGCAATGATAACGACTGCCATATTTCGGAATGCGAAAACCGCAATAGTTTTCTCGGTCACCATTTGGATAGGGACGTATGCTTTACTTGCGATAGCCATTGATGTGGAATCTCGTCCGACCATAGGGGTTTTAATTTGTTTTGCGGTCTTTTTCAATAATATGTATCCATATACCGTTGACTTTTTGAGCGGTTATAAAACGGTTGAATTTCATGATCTACTGATTATAATGTTATTTCCAATAGGATACATTATTGTGTTATTGTTGTTATTATCGCTCTTTGATTATATTTTGCTTCACCAGGACAGGGATAAGACTGGTTTTAGCATAATTGGCATACCGTATTTATGCCGTAAAAAATCGAAGAGAGCAAGAAAACCTGATCCAATAAATCCAAGGGCCTATCCATTAAATCGCCAAAATTCAAGCTGGTTAAATTATGAATTTGGAGCGTATAATTTATCGATAATGTTATCGTTGAAGAATGTGTTCACGTTTTTCGATGATCATAAAGTTTACCCTCATCTGAAAGACGTTACAATGCGTATATTTAAAAATGAGATATCGATAATATTGGGCTCGAATAACACCGGGAAGACAACATTGCTAAAAGTGTTAGCCGGCTGGATTAAATATTCTGGGTCCATTTACTTTGATGGCGCTCATGAAGTTTGTGAAAATCTTGATTATTATCAACAATATGTAGATATATGCATGTCGCATTGTCCTCTTTTCGATATGTTAACCGTAAAGGAAACACTCAGCTATTTTGCATTGATTAAGCAAAAGGTGCCCAATTTGGAGCAAACGAATCTCGAAGTTTACAAATGGCTTGATAGATTGAAACCGGCCGCAATTAAAGAGCATTGGTATGTTAAGCGTTTAAGTTATGCAAATAAGCGATTGCTGGCACTTTGCTGCGCCTTATGCAATAACACAACAATAGTTTTGCTCGATGAGCCTACGGTGAATATGCGATCATTTGAGCAATCACTTTATTGGCATATTTTGCAAAAAGAGAAACCGGACCGAGCGATTATTGTTACAACCGATTCTGTTGATGAGGCCGAACATTTGGGCGATCGTATCGGTGTTTTAAGTGACGGCTATCTCATGGCCTGGGGTACGCCCATATTTCTTAAAAGTCATTTTGCCAAAGATTATTCATTGGTATGCGAAATTAAAATTTAATAACAACAGTTGGTAACAGTACGAATTCATGCGTTAATTTATATTGTCTACAATTGCAGGTACTTTTAAGGGACACAAGTAAACCGCTTAGGCCCATTTTAGATTTATTGCGTACATATATTAGTAATATAGTGATTACAAATCAAATTGGCGACAAAGTGGTCTTCAAGATGCCTGCCGAGAAAAGACCGGAATATCAAAAAATGCTAATCGCCTTGGAAGATAATGCGTCCGAATATGGTATACGAAATATAACTGTCGTTTCTGGTGAAATGGGTGACGTATTTATGAATCTTAGTTTAGAATCTGAACTGCAGCAAAATTTACCCGATCTGAGTAAGTAAATGCAACGAGTCAGTCAGTCAGTCAGCCAGTCAGCTTAGTTCGAGTTTAAATTATATTTGCATTTTTTTCGTTTTTTTTTTTTTTTTAACAATAAGGGCGCATATTACATCGCAACGAACCGGTCTCGCAAAATAGTAAAAATCAAGTGAAAGCAATGTTATATAAAAAATGGATTAGTACGGCGCCGAATATTATGCCGATAATAATAATATTTGTAGCCATCGTTGTGATTCTCTTGATAAATGAATTAACTAAATCAGTTCAACCTATTAGTAACATAGAGAGAGGAGGCATGATGGGTTTTCGCTTATATGAACCAACTAGAAAAATAGTGGATAACATAAGTACCGATTGCGAACACGTTGAAATCAGAGATTTACAACAAGGATCGATGACATCGAAATTTAGTATAACGCATCATTCCTACATATTTAAAACATTTCGATGTGCCAAAGAACGCTTTCACGATATCATGGAGTACAGCTCTTATAAATTCAATCAAAAAGGTGCCGTTCAAATAATCGGTAATGAGTTTACAGTTTGGGCATCACAGAATATTTTTCATACAGCGCCAGTAACTTTAAATTTAGCTCAGAATATGATGTTGAGGTAAATGATCTAAGCTCATATATTTGCATAAATCTATATACCGATATCAAAACATGCGTAAACATTTATTTATTATACATACATACATACAATATATATATATATATATATATCGATAGGTATGTATATTTTCAAAAAAAAAAAAAAAAAAAAAAAACGGTAACAACAAAACATCGTACAGAACGAATATGATTCCGAACGAAGAAAATTTTTATGTACGACTATGGTGATGTGATGCTTACTACCTTTTATCAATGTAAGGTAACAGTAAGTAAGGGAATTAATTCGCTTCAACCTCTTCAATCAGACTCCTAATTTGCTAATGCGCGTGCGCTCTTGACTAAATAAAAGTCATTGCTGAATTGTGATGATATTTTTTAAAGAAGAGATCAATCTTCCTATCATAGATATATACGCTATTAATAGCTAATCTTCTAATAAGAGAGGGTTTCGACAAGAATTTCGATTTAAATGGACGAACGTTTTGATACAAATACTTCGAGAGTTCGATTTGCTCTGTGAAATTTGAAAACGACATGATTGTCGGTTAAGACTTGGACGAGACACGATTCAATACTTAATCATGCGCTTTGTTCCTGCTCTGACTTAAGCAACCTATCGAAGTTATTGTAAAAGTAAAAGCATTTTCGTTTTCGATTCCTTTTCGTAGGAAGTTGTATCCGGATAAACCGGAAATTATAACAACAATTATTAATAATCCTATACCGATGTCAATGAGTGCCAAATTTAGCGTTATGGAAAGTCAAATTGTTAGTCTACGCATTCCGCTAACACTTGGAATAATAATGCCGCTGAGCGTCTCGTCGTTTATCTTTTGTTTGGCAGAAGAATTAAATAACGGATTTTTCACTTTACAAAAAATGGCTGGACTGCGATTAATAACTTTTTGGATAATAAATTTCGCTTGGGATTTCGTTACATTGCTCATATACTGTATCCTTTATTTTATAGTAATGATATTTAGCACTATAGAGGGTTTTCCCTTATCGGGAAAATTGGGTAAGTGTCGCCGATTTGGGCATCATCATCATCATCATCATATTTTCAATTGTGTAAGCTTGTATTAATTAAAAAAAGACAATTTTAACTATTTTTCACTTTTAAGCGACATTTTTATTAATGTGCCTTCACAATGCACCCGCTTTATTTACCGTTTATTTAACGGCCTTATTCGTTGGCGGTAATAAGACAAGATCGTTCCTGATCGCGACAATTGTACAATTGGTGGCAGGTGAGCGAGGCGGCTGCTGGCTAGGCTTATATGAATGCATTGGGAAAAATAATTTCTTTTTTATTTGCCGTTTCAGGATTATTGTCTTTTGTCGTCTATTGGGATGTTACATGTCATAATAGCGTAATTCTATACCTTAGCATGATATTCCCAACATTTGCTCTTCTGCAAGGCGCCAGCAATATATATATGCTATCGAAAGAACGTCAATATTGTACTCGCCGATGTGAGGGTATTACCAATTGCACTTCCGTAAATATGTGTGAGCTGATGCAAAATTGTTGTTGTAAGTTATTTCCATTTAACCCGTTCAATTTAGGGAAAGAGAGAGAGAGAGAG
>NW_023998414.1:32496797-32529297 GCF_014805625.2 Glossina fuscipes
TTTGCCATTTACGGATCACGTAATTCCGGCAAGACTCATATAATCAAACAGTTGGTAGGCGAAAAGCGATTTTTCTATGGTGAAATATATATATGTAAAGTGAATACTAAACGTAAGATTAAGGATGCGTATGTGCATATGGGCTATTGTCCTGAGAGTAAGGGTTTGATAAGCGCCTTTACGCCACGTCAACTTTTAACGCTATTATTTCGAATACGCGGTCTACCTCAGAAAGTTATAACGGAAAAGATTCGAGAAATTTCGATCTCGTTATGCTTACAAGGACTTATTAATAAAAAAATTGGACAATTGCCCCGTTCAATAAGACGTCGTGTGAGCATCGCTATTGCTTTTATGGCGAACAGTAATGTATTGATTTTAGACGAACCGACAAGGGGCCTGCCAGCAATTGAAAAACGCCTTATATGGAATGTATTGCGTTATTTACGTTATTGCGGTAACTCGATAATATTTGCTACCACAGATAGTCATGAATGTGACGTATTGGCCGATACCGTTTTAGTCGTGGATGACGGCGTAATGTTAGCTATAGGAAGTGCTCATTATTTACGGCAGAAATTTACCGTAGGTTTCTATTTAGATATTAAACTTCGATTGGATGGCTCCACGGATGAGGAAACTGACAAGAAGTGAGTAAAATTTATTCGCTTATGTTCCCTTACTACTTCATGTTCATTGCTTTTTACATTTATTTTCTCTCTCTCTCTCTCTCTCTCTCTCTCGACGTTTTGAAGTTTGAAAATAGATTTGGAAAACGTTTCTCGTTTCATATCATTTCTTCATAGCAGTTCGGAACTGATGTAAGTATATTTGGTGATACGTTAAATACAAATTAACTTCGTCGATGAAGGCGTGATAATTTTTCGCTTTCTTAATTTTTTTTAAAGAATTTCAAATTTATTTGCATTAAAATTTTCGATTAATCAAAAAAGACATATAAAAATCATTCGAATTAAGTTTATTCGAAATATTTTTAAAATTTGAAAAAAATATCTTTACATTTTATAGAAAAGTCAATAGTAATGTATTAATATACTATGTGCCCGTCGAGGATGTCAGTTATTCGTATCTATTTGGATCGTTGGAGAAAAATCGACGTCGTCTGAATATATCTGAATATTCCGTATGTCACGGAAGTCTGACCAATGGTATGGAGAACATATTAAAAGCACGTTTGGAAAAAAGGAAATTTTCAAAATCGACATAAAATACGTCTTAATTATGTTTTTTTACAAACGTTTTTTTTTCTTATTTTATTATTTTTTACATAACATTTTAGGCAATATTTACTTGAGATTAAATTCAAATAAAGCAATTTTACATCCTTGTATATATATTAATTTGCTTATATCTTTACGCTGCACACAATATTAGGTATCAAAATAGGAATATTGGAAGCAAGTCGAACAAATCATTCTACGCAATCGATCCATCTATGGTGTAGGGTTTACTTACTTTATGCAGATGAACGTAATACCCTGGTTGATTTTAAGGTAGGTAGACACACTGATCTGTTCACAATGATATTCTGGTCGAATCAGAGTCACATTTGAAATCCATTTAGATTTGTCTATACGTCTGCTTCCTTATCCGTCGACTGCGTGCCCATGTGATTTTGTGTTCAAACCTATAAATCTATAATTTATGAAATATTTCCGGGAAATTTGACTGAAAAATGAATTGGACTGAGTCACTTCTGCGAGTACGCATCATAATTGCAATTATCAACGTTTTTCGATATATTAAATGACTTTAAAAGATGTGAATTGGATGGCGCGATTTATTGAGCTCCCTGACCGTTCCTACAAGAACTGAATTCTCACACGACAAAAAGGTCCAATGTTGAAATTTCACAATGAAAATCTGTCCATAATAGTTAAGCGACGTAAGACAAAAATGTACTGAATATAAGCCAAGTGGGTGTACCTTTTAGACGTCACGTTATATAAGGGCTCTCATGAAAAGTTCCAGCTTTCAAGAAACGTACGGAGGTTATAAATATTTGGTATTTCGTCACGAAAATAAATAAAGAATTATTCTAGACGAAATGGTGTAAGATATCTCATAATTGGCCTTGGCACGCAGTAGTGTTCTTAGTTGTTTTTGCATTTGTAAAAAAGGAAAAAGTTGACAGAAAAAGGTTTCCTCTACGCAAAAGCCTTATGATCAAGTTTATGATTTCGCTCGACAGAGAGACGGTCGATAAGACAATCAGATGGACATTTGATCAGATGCAGTTATGTCGGTTGTAATATATTTATTATGCTGGGTACAAGAATAGATTTCAGATTTTTTTTTTTTTAAAAAACATAGAAAAATGACACGACCCTTAAACCAAGAGGTGGTCGCGCTTATGCTAAGGAAATACATTTGTTGACCGAATTGAAGAATAAATAATTTATCCATTTATTTATTTATTCACTACATCGCACATAAATAATTCAGCTACAGTTTGGACTCAGCTGAACTTGGACTATGCGTTAATATTAAAGACCTAATCAAATTAAGATCGGCGATAAACAAAATGAATCTTAATCTTATGCAATTAACGAGTAAGTTTAACAAATATTAGATTTTTCAATGAATACCAGCATAGCACCAGCGCCTCCATAACCGAATTAATCAATTAAGAAGAAAGTTCTTTTAGGGCAAACAAGCCACAAAGGGTAACTTTAGCGGCATAGCTATAGGATTCGCAAAAGAGATAAGACGGTAAACATCATTTAAATTTTTACGAAAGATCGTAAGTGGAATAAAAAGGTCATAGTTGAATTTGTATTGGCCAAGTTTTATAAGAAAGTAGTTCTTTGACGGATTCATGCAGCCATTGCAGCTAATCTCATTTAGGAAAACTGGCGGCTTTGGAAGTCGAAGTTAACTTTTCCAAGGACACGCCTATAACGTCGACACGAAAAACGGTTAAGTTTTATCAAAAAAAAAAAAAAAAAAAAACACAAAAAAAACAAATTAAAAGTGATGACTAAATTGAATAAGTTTTACTAATGCATTGGAATCAAGTTACCATATCAAGGGTCGAGGCCGGCCCCTAGGGGTGAAAGCCAGATATTCTCTCCGTTGGAATATCTGCGAAATCAGTCCAAATTATTTTAAGCTCGAAAATCATGTTTGTATTAAAATTTGAACCGTTATAGGCATATTTGCTGTTATGCCAATCCATCAATACTAATCGTTTAAGAGGGGCAAGAGAAAGACAATTACATAACGATAGGTCGTATTCTTAACAAATTTTCTTTATTTTATTGCATTGCGGTAGGATCATTTACATCGACAATATCTCCCTTGTGATGTCTATGCATAGGGGTGCCAAGGTCTCACATATATTACGGTACGTTGATGGCAGATTGTGAAAAATTATACTTTTCCTGCCACTGCCTCTGTCTAATTCTTCGTAATTAATATATTTCAGTTTCTCTCATTAGTCCAAGTAAGATTTCCAAGGTGGCTAAAGAAAACGCTAGCTATGTGTTTCAGTCGCTTTATTACGAAAATGAAACAGATTATTGTAGAAAGCGCTTAGATGATTTGCTCCTGCTAGGAATCTAACTCCGAAGTATTGGTCGAACTAGCAGTCCCCTATGATGATAGCTTGTGGTACAGTGCTTGGGTAGAAGAGAGGCAGGAAGGCCGCGGTGTTTTTATTGGGAGAGCAAGCAGTCTCAATTGGACCTTTGGGGCGAGCTGTATTTTTGAGCCAATTGCGAGAAAAGGGTTAAATATAACTAAGCGCATATGTTTACCGCACTTCCCTCGATTTGCTTGCTTTGCTTCTAGCTACTCGTAGCACTCAGAGATTAGCCTAAAAATTGTCGTCGTGGCCACCAGTTGGCAATTGATGAGCTGGTAGGAATTTGCACTGGTTTATGAGTAAAATGTGTGAGCCGGCTTTATTCCCCATCTATCCATCCATCCATATTTGATCCGTCATCACGAACATAAATAGATAGATATCTTTACGCACAACATAATGTTAAGTCCTGGATATTGAAATCGCAATCTAAGTCGAGAGACGGCTGATGACGACGAATGCTTTAGTCAATATTCGCCGATATTACCAGCATCTCCATGTGTATTGTAATCGCAATATTCTTACACGAGGTTTGGCCATTTATTTATTGATTTTTTTTCATGACATGATAGTTATCCCAAGCAAGACTTATTTCATAGTTCATTCTATTCATTGGAAAAGTAAAATTTTAATTGGTTGGAATCCCTAGCCGTAATACATAAATATTTTGTATTAGAGTTTTAGTTATTTCTTGAAATGTATTTAATTAATTTTTTTCTTTTTTTTTGAAAAGAAATAAAAAAAAAAAAGAAAAAAACAATTTTTCTGGCAAACAAATAACATAATCTAGATTTTGATGTTTTGATATTTCGATTTTGATCTTGTTTTGGTAATTTTTGAATAACTCAGTGTTTTGAAGAAAAATTGTTAACACGTATATAAAATGCCGTCAACGTTCTGTTTACTATTATCGAAGAATTTTTATGTGGAAAGGGCGTTTTGGAAATGGTCTATAGTTGAGTTTTTAAGCATAACGGCGATTTTGGCTGTGATTGTCGTCAATCCCGTTACACGGGGAAAATATTATTCGTCCGAAAAAGAAACTATTCTACAATCCGTTGTTACTTATAATCAACCCGGTCTATACGATTTATCTGTATTTATGTAAGTGCATACAAGCGAGAAGTGTTAATAATTTTCTATAGTTCAATTTGATTCCTGCAGGCATTTAATGAGCATTCGTAAAGAACGCATGCGTATGACTTTGTTATATACACCGAAAAATGATTTTACAACAGCGGTTGTTAATGGCGCAAAGATTGCATTAAATTTGCGCGGCATACAGGATGTGGAAAATAACGATATTTTGGAAAAGTATTTTAGTGAGCAGAACACTCTTGCTGGCATAGTATTTCATAATGTCGATGACGGTGCAGTCCCTGAAAAATTAGTGGTGTCGTTGCGTTTCCCTGGTCTATTACGAACCGTTGATATTTCAAATAGTATAGATGAACGTTTGTGGATGACACGTTGCGCGGGAATAATATCCTCTGACGGCACTGGTATTTATGGAAACGTGGACTTATATCTGCGCGAAGGTTTTCTACAACTGCAACATAGCTTATACATTCAGTGGATCAAGCTTCTGAAGAATTCTGATACAACAAACATTAATAGAGGTCGAAATAAAGAAAAAGAAACAGTCGAACAACTTAAAGATATGTCTGCTGATGAAAAATTTAATATCAATGCAGAATCGAATAGCAATCAACAGACGAACAATGCTAGCATTGCGTTAGAAGAAAGTGGCAAAGAGATGGAGGAAAAATTTACGGAAACCGATAAACTTAATACGTTTGCCTTTAATGAGGATGGGCTTGAGGAGAATGTTGTCTTAAAAAATTTCCATCCTAATGATGATGATAATTTTAAAGAAGCCGCGTTAATAATGAACTCTAGGCTGAGTGATCCCTTGTTAACACGAGAACAAGATCTAAGACAAATACAAAATGAGGAAATACCCTTGATCCCTCATATACAAGTGAATTCTATGCGTTATAGAAGCGACGCTAGATTGTGTTTCACGGAAGGAGCCGCAAACCTAAATTGGCTATTATTCAACACTCTGTTCTTTATACCGTTCCTTCATTTGATTTGGGTTTGTACTAAACATAAAATCCATAAGTTATAGATTCAGGGAGAATGAAGATCTCTGATTCATATTTACGTGGGACTTATAATCGGGAATTAACTTTTTTAGTTTTCTTTTTCAATCTTACATTTCAATTCATTTTTCACTTTTCTTCTCTTATAAGTTACACACATTCTCTTATAAGCTTACACATTAGACGATCAGTTTGCATGGTTGGTTGGCTTAATGATTCATAGCATTAAGCATAGCATGTGACAGAGATAGCGATAGATAGAAATAGCGATAGAGATGAGGAGAACAAGATAGAGAGAATTGACAACGTATAGAATTTAATGGTTGCCGGATAACTTGGATCACATGTTCGCCTGCGATCCGCGACCATTGAGTTGTAATTCGCGATACTTTGCCTACTCGGCTACTAATGCGAAATGGTATGCGTCACTGTTTGGAAAGGAATTTTTGACAATCTAAAGAGTTATTAAGAAGAGTCCTTTATGAAATGTAATAAAATTTTGCTCGCTAAATAGGATATGGACTTTAGTTTACTTTAAGACATGATTTGCATAATCGAAAATATTCTCTTCTTTTGCAGATTTACGCACGTGAACGTGAAGAAGATGTGTTAGCTCATCATTGGATATATGGTTACACATACGGTCAACTTTGGGTTGCTCATTTTCTCGTATCATTTGTTCATTTTCTAATATTAGACCTGCTAATAATGGTCGTTTTTATTGTAAGTATATTAGATGGAATTTTTTCTTATATGCATACTTATCGTCTCAATCGCCTTAAATTCCTTGAAAGATAGAAGAAAAGAAGCACAGAATAGAAATCTTAGGTTATATACTCGCATTTTCCATCATATGCGTAATATGCTCTCGTATTTTCGATTAACACGCATAGAATTTTACATTGATATGAATCTCATTTTATGACTATGTCTAACTCCAAGCAAAGCGGAAGTTCACCCTAGTCGGGTTTTGTATTAAAAACTAACAATACAAGCTTCTCTCTTATATTTTTCTTTTATTCATATAACTTCATCACTCTTTCTTTTTCTCTCTTTGTCTTTTTCTCTCTCTCTTTCATTCTTTCTTTGCCTCTGTCATTAAGCATAGAGCAATAAATGGATGATCAAAAAGAGTATGAAAGACGAACAATTTTCAAATTTCACTTACTACTTATTTCTCCCCATTTCAAAGAAATTACACGATTTTTCCTTGTTTTTTTTTTGTTTTTATCAAACTGTTATAAAATAATGTAAAGTTTTAGCGTTACGCGGTGAACACATCGAATACGATTAATTTTCTAAGTATTTTTATACCCATCAACGAAAGATGACGGGTATATTCATTTTGTCAAAACATTTGCAACGCCCAGAAGGAAGCTTCAGATAACCCATAAAGTATATATATTCTTGATCAGCATCAAATTCTAAATCGTTTTAAGCATGTCTTTCCATCCGTCCGTCCATCCGGCTGTGTAACGTATGTTGTAAACACTCTCCCGACGGCAAAAATTAAGCTATCGACATCAAATTCGGCAGAAACATTGGAAGTTCTTGTCGAAGGACACGCCTTCCACGTACCACGTTCACTCAGAACACCTTTTTTTTCAAACAATATTTCTTATTTGCTTATTACTCATAAACTACAGCAGATGGGTCTACAAAAACTTGAATGTGTGTTCTATGGGCGATGTTGCAGTATAAAAATGCAAAAAAAAAGGGCCTCGCCTACTCAATTTGATAATGTGTCAAAATTTAATTATTATTTTATTTTTTTTTCAAAATCTTTATAACGCACGGAAGTAAGCATCAGAAATCTTATAAAGTATATAAATTCTTGGTTAGTGTCAAATTGATAATACATCGAAGCATTCATCTGTTCATCTGTCCGTCTGCGCAACTTTACAGTATCTGTAAAAAATATGCACCAGTTCATAAAAATGAAGACATCGCCTACAAAATTTGCAAAAGAAACTGCAAACGACCTAAACCGATCAAAGGACACGCCTATAACGCCCACATATACATGCAACAAAAACTCTGAACATCTTTGTTTTCGGTGTCTTTTGCTTGTGACTCATAAAGTACAACACATATATCATATCCATCAATACTAATAGTCCAAGGGGCAAGACAAAGACAATTTTCGCTTTAATTTTGAAAATAGAATAAGTCGGCGGCACCCACTCAATACTATATAGAGCATGAAAATTTAATCATTTTACTTCCTTTTAAGATCGGTGTGATGGGTATAAAAGATTCGGTCACGACCGAATATAAATTTCTTACTTGTTTCTAATTTTTATTTTTTTTTTTCATCTGCCTTAGTGGCCGTGTAGGCAAGAGTCTCGTGGTCGGTGGGTGCAAATCTCAAACGCGATAGAGTTTTTAATAAAAGCCGAAAGCCTTAGTTGCTAGTGCTCTAAGTGCTTTAGTCTTCGAATTTATTCTCTGGCTAAATTAATAATAATAATAATAATAATAATAATAATTAATTTTATTTTATTAACTATATTCAATTTATATAATTTTTTATTTACATTATTTAAAGATCCCGTGGACAAACGATCCCAAGGCATATATTTTCCATAATGTGAATCCCATTGTGATGTTGTCATTTCTCATTCTTCATAATATTATCGTGATTTTGTATGCGATGATTATTGCCTGCACGTTAGACAACGCGGTGAATTGCGTGCTGCTTGGTGTTACGCTTTGGCTACTGGCATACAGTCTCTTTTCCGCAATCTATTACTGTTTACAGGATTTTACATTTATTAGTTTATTCTGTTTAAGTTTATTTTGCAATAATTTTTTCCCATTGGGCATGCGCATAATGAAAAAATTCGACTTAGAAGAGAATCCAAATTATGATATCCTTTATCTTATATTGCTTACGCAATTATTGACTATTGTCATTCTTATGATCTTACTGGTGACATTGAATCATTTTCGGCCGGGTTTTTATATTGGACAAACCAATTTCTTTTATTCGCTATTATGCCGACGAAAACCAATAAAAGCAAATCCTCCAATGGGAATTATTACACTGGATCGACCAAGTGCTGCTTGGCATAATTTTGAATTTGGTCCATTCCGAGGGGAAGAAATGGTGTTCGTTAAAAATGTAGTTACAACAATTCGCCGTAGAGGCGTTAAACATCAAATATTGAAAAATGTCACAATGCGGTTTTTTAAGGGTGAGATCACGGTAATATTGGGCGCCGAAGAGAACGGACGAGTTAGTCTTCTTTGCTTAATGGCGGGTTGGCAGAAACCCGAATTGGGTGATATTTATTATAATGGCAATAAGAGTATTTATCAGCATTGGACAGACTATCGTTCCCGTATCGATATATGCATGCAGCAATCGTCAATTTTTGATTCATTGAGCGTAATATCGACGCTTAGATATTTTGGAAGGATTAAGCAAAGTGAATATGATCGCGAAGAACTTGAGAGAGAGGTGAATAAATGGTTAACACTTCTATCCGGTAAAATAAAGCCAAATGAAAGTGTAAAAAATTTAAGTTATGGCGAGAAGCGATTACTGGTTTTATGTTGCATATTATTTGGCAATACTTCTATAGTTTTATTACATGAACCCACACAATTTCTGAAATACGAAGATCAACAAATGTTTTGGCAAATATTACGCGAGGAGAAAGATGATCGTGCAATTATCGTTACAACAACTTCCATAGACGAGGCAGAATGGTTTGCCGATCGTATTGGCATTTTAGACGACGGTGTCTTATTGGCCTACGGATCACCTTTCTTTTTGAAAACACGTTTCGGCATAGGTTGCGATTTGGTATGGATTATCATATATTTCGATCTAGATTTTCTCTTTTTATTTTATTCCAAATCATGTTTAAATTAGATTATATTGAAAGATCCAAATCGATCAAGTGGTCCAATAACGGATATTATTAATAAATTTGTACCAAATGCTGTACCCGATAATCAAGTAGGCGATTTACTAGTATACAAACTACCAACGGATAAAAGGTCCATATATCAGCGCATGCTTTTGCAATTGGAAGATGCAAGTAAAAATTTGGGTATAACAAATATACGAGTTTCGAGTAGTGAGCTAAGTGAAGTATTTATGACACTGGGAATGGAGAGTACACTTAAACCGACAGTGCCGGAAATTAGTAAGTTTACGGGAATCATTTTATTACGAAGTTTCATTAGTAGTTTCCCATTGATTGTTTTTGCCTGCATTTAAGCTCAAACATTGAAATTCATCAATGAGTCGGAAAATGTTTTGAAGCGACAGCAGATACGCGCTATGATATACAAAAAGATGATACATCAGACACTGAATATTCTACCAGTCATTATGACGTTTGGGCTATTGTTTTTAATTTTACTTACCAATCACTTGTTTTCACTTGTCAAGATCCCGACAACTATGGAAAACGGTATACACTTGGGTATCAGTATGGAAGAAATCTCAGCTAATAAATTTAAAGAGCTAACCGACTGCAGCTATATCGTAATTGACGGTGTAAATGAAGAAAAACTATTAGCTACAAAGTCACACTTGCAATATCTCTTTTATGAAAATTTAACGTGCGGCAATATGTCATATACCGATTACATACGCACCGATAGAGCGGCGGCTATAAGTAAACTAGGCGCAGTTGAATTAAAAACACCCAATAAAAATTTTTCTATATGGATTAATGATCTCACTTTTCATACGGCACCAATGGTCTTAAATTTGGCTCATAACATAATACTGAGGTAAACTAATTCTAAATAAAACAAATAAAAAACGCTATAGCGGATCATAGCTTGCCATTAAATATCCTATACCATTCTACAAGTATTCATATAACGATTTTTCAAAATGAGGCGTTATGTGGGAAGTGATCGAAAATACGGATCGATCTGAATACTTTTCAATAGCATTTGTCGGTTTGCAGGTTGAACAAAGAGAAACAATATAGAGAGGCAGAGAGACAGACGGACTGACAAGCTTAAATCGATTCAGAAATTGATTGTGAGCGAATCAGTATAATAAAAGTTGGGCCTATTACACCCACCGAGCAAACTCAATATATTCTTGCACGACAAGTGTCCGCCTGTTCGTCTAATGTCTCTCCTTGCATATTCCATGCATAGTTTACAATTTCCGACATAATTTGATGAGATTTGTTATGTAAATATCTTTTGGTCCAACAATGAAGCGGAAAATGCGGTAGATCGGATCTAATTTTGCTACCACATCCCATATAACACTTTTTTTTCTCAAGAAGTCGTTATGTGAAAAAAAGATTGCAATTTTCAAAATTTCTCGGCAAAATTGATGCAAAAAAAATTTGGATTAGATAGAGCAATTTTTTGAGCAAAATTTTGCATCATATCAGTTGACTTTTGAGACACTCGCCTATATAAACCAATCGTTGCATTTGATAACAATTTCAAAACAATTTCAGGCATAAGTCTTAATAAAGTTTAATTTAATTCTCTTTTCAGAAATTTGTTTCCGGATAATCCAAATAGGTTAACTGCGATCATAAATCAACCTATTAGAATATCATATTTTCAGCAAACTAATTTAGTCGATAATCAGATATTTCATTTACATCTCGCCATTATCATGGGTATTATAATGCCGATAACAATGTCTTGTTTTGTAATATCATTGGTAGAAGAGCGACGAAACTATTTATTGACGTTGCAGCTTATTGCTGGCATTGACTTGCATATATATTGGATGGTCGGGATGGCTTGGGATATTGGTATATTTTTAGGATTTTCCATTGTATACATATTAGTGATGGCGCTTACCACTATTGAGGGTTTCAATATTTTTACAAAATTATGTAAGCTAATGATTTTCTTTTAAGACATCCATGATGATTTATGATAATAATTTTAATAATGAAATTTCAGTGGTTCTTCTTCTAATAAGTCTACACGGTATTGCTACTCTCGCCATGATGTATTTTTTGAGTATGTTTATGCCAAAGTCGAAGTTGCGAGCCTTTTTATTGGCCGTGATACTGCAATTGATGCTCGGTGAGAAAACAAACTCATATATATATATATATATATATATGTATATGTGATATAAGAAATATGCACAGACATGTACACGATTTGCAACAATATTTTACTTAATTTGGGAACGACTTACATTTACTTTAGGGTGGGTGAGTCTTTAGCATTTTTTATGAGTCAATGGCGAAAAAAAGGAATAGTAAAAAAAAAAAAACACAGACTTATATTGAGTGCTCGAGATTTTAATACCCAACGCCAGAAATAATAATATATAAATAGTCAATTTTTTTTATTTACAAGAAGTTGTAGACGATGCCAAGTTTGAGTTCAATACCATTTATATGGGTATTGGATCAAGTTCATTCTTACTTCGATTCTGTTAAATATTTATTTAAACTTTTATATTAAGTTTGAGTGGATTACAGGTTGTATTGTGCTGTCTATTGTCTATGGGCCGATCAAACTTTCAAATTTGATTTGCGGTCTGAGCGTTTTGCGCCTATTAAGGGTACATGTCGCTTCATTCTTAATATCTAAAAATTATACTGACAATTCAACTATAGAACTATGCCTAATCTATTCGGTTCCGCTTACATTGCTAAGAAAGTAAGAAAAGCTAGAAAAAAACAAAATATTTCGATCTGAGAATGAAAACGTTCAAGCAAAAATCTGTCTAGTATTTCAAAATGATGCTAACGTGTTAGATATTTGATTTCCTTATCTGCTATATGTGCTGAAATTACGTAGTGCAAAAGCTTTGTTAAAATTACGCGAAAGAACTAAAGCGTTGTCAATAGAGATTTGTGCCAGGTTACTTACATCATTTCGCCATTGTATACTGAACGTTTCTACTTCATTCTGCTTTCCTTATGCTTTAGGATTTGAGAAGGTATCTTGTTCTTGACACTCTTAACTAATCATAGTCTATGCAAGTAAATCATCGTGTAAAGTATTTGCTTGCGCTGCCTAAAGCTTAACAAAATTAAATCACAAATTCACATAGTTTACTATCCCGGTTGAAGGGATTGTGGACAATTTTATCGCCTTTTTGTTTGTATGAAGTCACTCAATCGATGCTTCGGTTCTGGTCTGCTTTTAAGATCAAGATTAAGAAATGAATTTCATATTTGTCCCAAAAATGTATTCTTTAGTAAAGATAAAGTAAATACTACTCCAAAATGTTACATTTTCGTTCACTTATATAGATATCGTAATTTCCTTCTTTTCATTTTCATTCGCATTTGGAATAATCTTTGTTATAATACAATAAATGAATTGGTTCCTAATTATAGACAATGCATTTAAACAAACAACTTATCATCAAACGAACGAGGCAGTAGGCTGATCACAACCATTTTTATACCAAGCGTTCACACAGTCCTAGTCCTATGAGTTAGGGTAAATTAAAAATTATTTTTTAAAATATAAATTTGTGCGAATGTATGTCAAACTCACTAGGCTTGAAGACATGTCCACCTTTTTTATTATATGGTTCGATTCGGAAATAATTTTCTGAGTTAGTCAGTCCGTCTGTCCGTCTGTCACGTAAATCTATATTTAACCTGCAGGTTGCATTTTTTGAGATATATTGATAAGATTTGGTGCACCGCAGTAAACGCTATTGAAAATGCTTCGAATCGATCTACTTTCTCGAACACTCCTTACATAATGACTTGCAAATTTTCAAAAGTTCTCGAAAAAACTCGTCGTGTAACGGTATTTCGACATTTTAAATTGGTGTAAACAATTTATTTCGGCTAGGCTTTGTGACGTATAGTATTCATTACAAGAATAAAAAATACATATATCTATACATTTCATGTGAAAAATGTTTTTCCCCATCTTTACATAATACATTATATTATTATATATAAATATATTTTGTCTTGCTTTAGGTATTTGCGCTTACATCTTTGCCTGGGACGTATTGGAAACCTCTTTACTTTTTATATACGTTATGTACCTAATGCCAACATTTGCTCTTGTCGACGGCATATCAAAATTATATATAGGCTCAAGACATTCCCGTTATTGTGATGATCGTTGTACAGCATTGAATTGCACTGATTCAAGTATAATATGCGAATTGGAACCGAATTGTTGCCGTGAGTTCTTAAGCCTATTAAGTTAATTCGTCATAATTACTCTCTACTTTACCGTAAAGTTCAGCTAAGAATAACGGATTATTTTTTTTTTTATTATATAACACATAAAGACATAGCGATAGCATACGTTGCGATTACGTAACTTTGACCTAAATACGCGAATGTAAAGCGTACGCAAATGCAAGTCTAATAGTTTTACAATTCTATTTACAATGAGTCTAAATATTCGTCTAAGATCTTATATAAAACATATATCAACTTGATGTCCGTCTCTTTGTTCATCTCTTCACTTGCATTAAATTTTATTTAATCTTGTTGTTTTTGCTTGTGTAGGGACGTCTAAAATTTTATATAATAGATAATTAAACGCCTATCACCCTATGTCATATTTTATGTAGCCCCACTTATATCCTTTTAAATGTTTTTCCTGCACTTCCTGCCTCAAGCTTCTAAAACGTGACACTTTTTGCCAACACAATGTTGCGTAAAATGCTTTTCTCAACTTAAGATTTTTTTACCCTAATATTTTTCTAATATTAGGTCCAAATCACGAGATTGAGAAGATTACTTACAAAAATTAGAGTTTTTCCGTTCGAGAACGCTTCGCTTAACTGAGCTATCATCGGCTTCATTAATTTCTTAATTGTTTGTGTTTTCAGTAAGCCTTTTTTTTTTTTTATAAACCCTTTAAAAACTAGTTACCAGACTTCATTTAAAAAATTTTGCTTTTGTCAATTTTCTTACCGGTTGCGTGTACCGGGCATTTTTGTTAAATTCTTCGTCAATCGCCAGCTGCATAATGCATTTCTACTTTATGACATTTGTAGAAAAGACATCGTAAACGTTTTAAGAAATTTTTTTTTTCCAAAAAATCGGATGGTTTTCAACCAAATCAATGGGTTATTTGGGTACCAATGCTATTATTGATCCATGTAACTTGTAATGTTTACGGTTGCAGGCAACATAAAGACAGTGCTTAGGATGGATTCATCTCTCATTGTACCAATCGAGCATTGAAGCCCGTCTGTCTTCTATCCGCCTGTCCCTATCATATCTGTCGATGTGTTGTCTGTCCATATACGGTTGTGTTTACGCTACAGATAGCAATTTTCAAGATCCGTTGATTAACTTTGCTATACTTAGTTATATTCTATTGAAAATGAATTAAATTGGATCACTTTTAGGGCCATTTTTCATATAACGTCCTATTTCGAAATAGTCATTATATCCGTTCTTGGTAAAAATGAATGGAAAATAGTATCATAAATAAGATGGAACCATTTTTTTTAGGCTTCTTCTATATACATGTTCTTATAAAAAAAAAAGAAAAGAAAAGTTCATTTATGGTAACATGTTCTAATTTGGAGTATTTTGTAAGAGAAATCGATTCACAAGATTATATATATAACACGCCGCTTCGTTGAATCATATTTTTCATAGTTTCTTCCACAGAACGATTCCCATTAATAGTATAGTAAACCTTTGTGGCCTCAAGTTAAGTTATATATTTTATGACGAAAATAAAGAAGAAGAATTGAAGAAGAAGAGGAAGTGAAGAATTGTATTAGGTGAAGTAGGGTGCAGGGTGTTTGATGATCGATCTTGCCGGCCAAATAACGTTTTAAATTATTTTTCTTTTATTTGATGCGATAGATTTACCATATTTTGAATTCGAATTCCCTGGTATAGGAATAAACATCGTTTATATGCTAATAACGACTGCCATATTCAGTTTCTTATTTTGCATATTCAACGTATACTATAGAGCACACAAATACAGTTTGTCGAAGAGCAAGAGGTAAGTATCTTTTGTTATTACCATTTAAGTTATCGTTGACTTTTTCGATTTATTTTTTAATTTTACGTTTATCGTTTTATTTTCATTTTACACATTACCTATGTCAGGTCAGCTCGTAACGTTTAGGAATACATTTTAAAGACGATGTAAACTTTCTTATTAAATCGCTTCAAACGGTTTTTTCCAATTCCTTCGTGAATGTATTTTATTCTTGAAAGTTGTTGAAAGACTCACCGCCATAAGGTACAGGAGGATGAACAGGATAAAGTGAGATATTTATATATATGGACCTAGCCGAACTTTTTTTTACTCACCATTTTTATATAAAACACAAAGATGGAACAAAAAAGAAAAAAAGAAGAAGAAGGAAAAGGAATTATTCACACCATTAATATTGTGAATGTGGTTTTTTTTTTTTTTTTTTGCATAGATGCTGCTGTAGGTTCACTGACCTATTCCATGTGTATAAAAATTTTTGTCATTGTTGTATTATAGTTTATGTATACTGAGAAAAAATCTCAAATTTGTTTTTTTTTGAAAATACAAGTCTTCTAAGATTGTGTTGTACTGTAGATGCGTCTTTTGACCGAATTGGCCCATTTTCAATAATAATTTGCCAGCAATAGCTTACGATGTTTTCCCCAAATTTGAAGACATGGACGGTGTCTTAATTTTGGGCGGAACGGAAGAAGATTTACTACAGGCACACACACAAACACACACACACACACACACACACACACGCGAACGACCAGACATTGCTAGATCTAACTAGAATTTGACGCTTAGCAAGAACATATATATGACTTTGTATCGTCTCTCCGAAGCTTTCTTTGAAATGTCGCAAACATTTTGAGAAAACAAAAGCACCATATCGCCAAATTGTCGATAGTGACGATAAAGAGTAAAATGTATTGAGCATGTTTGTTTTAAGCATTGTAGACGGGCACAAAGCTATGAAAAAATACGCACAGTTTGCTTCTAAAGGCAACCGTTCGTAGCACTGACAGAAGTCTTAAAAAAATAATAAAAATTGAGATTAGTTTTCATTTAAAAACCATTTACAAGGAAGAGACTAAAGATCAAAATTCAAGAGAATGAATGAAATCATTGTGAATGATGAGAAGGCTGAATGTCATACGTGGTAGTTGCGCAGATAACAAATCCACTCAAAAATTTAAGAAAATCGAGAATATAGGGATCCAAAGATCAATACCAGGAAAGAGTACCTCGGCTTTGTAGTGGAAACGACAACGATGCCCTTAATTTCATTAATATTTGTTTACTTATTCCTTAACATGAATTTTATGCGCTTTAGAATAAATTGCATTCAATGCAAACCCTCTTAACTTTAGATTGCGATAAGCACTTCAAGTTCTGCATAAAGTTTTCGTTTGTCTCTTCAATTGACTCGAAACTTTTGCTTTGGAAAGTAATTTTTAATCAGATGGAATTACTAATTGTGACCATATGAAAGCGTATAAAAGACAAAATGATGTAAAATATTTGTAATCGAAATATTGCTTACACTATTTTCACTCCCTTGAGGTGATAAAATCGAAGCGAAAAATTGCAATTCTTTGATGATGAAGGTAAAGAATCGCGTCTTGTTAAAATACTGCCATGAAGCCATGAATGATATTAAGATATGAGACGAGTAAACTTTGAAAAAAAAAAACTACTCGTTTAGGCTTACTCGCGCGAGTCCAGTGAAAGTTAAAGTCTTATCACCCTTTGACCGCAGTCTTACATGGTGCGATTATGCTACGTTGCTTCTGCGAGAATAGTCTCAATAAGTGATGATCTCTGTCGAATATTGGTTGAAAGTTCCGATTGCCTATAATTAGTATTTTTGAATTTAAATTATATAGGCATGCGGGCTTGGGTACCGTGTCCTATCCTTTCGATGATGATGATGTAGTCAAGGAGAGAACGCGTATCGCTAAAATGTCCAGATTCGAGTGCAATAGATATAGTGTTTTAGCCGATCAAATTGAAAAGAAAATACCTAATCATGGAAAACGCTTGAATACAGTGTCATTTGCCCTTGACAAGTAAGTTACTTAAAAATGTTACTAATTTGGATTAACATCTGTTAACATGTCGTGTTTTTTTTTTTTTTTTTTTTTTCTGACAAGATATATGTCGATGGGAATTTATGGATATCATAAAGCGGGTAAAACGCATTTAATCGAACAATTGGTGGGCGCGAGAGGATTTCGTTTTGGTGAAATGTATATTGAAAAAGTTGATTTTAAATTCGAAAATAAGGCGGCAATAAAAATGATGGGTTTTTGTCCTCAAAAGAGTGATTTGGGCATGGTTTTCTCACCTCGTCAACTGTTTACGTTTCTATTTATGATAAGAGGTGTGCCCGAAGCGAATGTATCAGAAAAGCTTTTAGAGATTGCCACATCATTGGACTTAAAGCCTTATATGAATACGAAAATTGGTGATTTATCGTTAGCTGTTAGACGGAAAGTTAGTGTAGCTATATCTCTTATAGCTTATAATAAGGTTTTGGTTCTAGACGAACCCACAAAAGGCATGCCAGCAAAGGATCGCCGTATCATTTGGAACGTGCTTAGATATGCACGTTTTTGCGGCAAAACAGTTATATTTTCATCGAATGAAAATTTGGAATGCGAAACTTTGGCAGATTTGATTATCGTAATAGACGATGGAGAGCTATTAGCTATAGGCAGTCCACAGTATTTAAGACAAAAATACACGCGCGGTTTCTTTTTCGAACTTAAAATTCTAAGTGATGGTAAAACAGAAGAAGAAACATATGAAAAGTAAGTCAATGCAGTTAAATGCCCCCTAATCTATACCTAATTTATTCCATATTCTCTCTTTTCAGCCTTGACAGAGATGTTGAAAACGTAATTAAATTCGCTTATTTCTTACACGAAGATTCTGAACTGTTGTAAGTGAATGCAAACTACTTAATATGAGCCAATGATTTTTTCAATTTTTCTATACCCTACACTAGTTGCTGTATAGCGTGCATTATGTTTATAGTGATGTATGTATATAGCAGTCAGAATGATAGATCAAGATAGATCTATTCACCTTCCGTACTCCTTCCGTCTGATGTCTTTCCGTTTATTTTTACGTTGAACATATAGTTTGGAATTTTTAGTGACATTTTGACGGAATTCATTAAACTTACGTGTCTTGGCTCAGGAAGGAACGCTACTGAAAATGGATTTGATCGGGCCAATTTTAAGATCAGTCCACAAATAACATTTTAACATAGCTTAATTTGATGTGAATAATTTGAATAGAATGGACTAACTATTTGAACCTCATTCCATATAATCGTTCCTACATAAGCTAAGCGTAACTTAGTTGGTCCTTAATAATAAGTTGATATAAAAATTCACTATAATGAAATAATTAAATTTGGACCGTATAGACCAATTTATTTGCATTCCGTTATATACGAAAGTTCCGATATAAAGCAAATCTATTTGTACATGATAAAAAAAGTCTATATGTTAATATTTTGTAACGCGAATTGAATCATGATAGTAATTTGACATAGAAATTAACTGACACCATGTTTTGGACTAAGCGATACAACGATTTATTTCGCTAAATTCACAACAAGCAACACAAGATGTCGGTGTTGATCATTTTCTCATTACGAAAATGAATGCAAAGTTTTACTAGGTAAGATAGTTTAGGGTACGTAATTCTTGGCTTGGCTCGATTATAATATTCTTTCTCTTCCTCTTTTTCCTCTCTTACCGATAATTGTTGCAAAAATATTAAACAACATGTTACAGCTCAAGTTGTTGTCTACGTTACTGATTATGATGTAAATATAAAAAACAAAAAAAAAAATGATATATTGATGATAAATGAATTTTGGATACAAGTAGTCTTGAAAGATATCCTCGCCTATGTTAATGCCGTTAATAGAAGCTATGAAATTTTTATATATATTCATTATTATGTCTATGGCTTCTTCCAATCAATTATAATTTGCTTGCTAAAGGTAGAGGTACGTTAGTTTTGTCTTTCGGTTTGTAACAACAAGAACAATGCATCAAGGGCTTGATAAACGAAATGTGTAGATCTTTTCCGAGCGAGGTTGAATTGTGAATAGTGACAACAGGCACGGTTGCTAACTTATTTGTTCTTGGCATTCTCTAAACTGTCACTTGAGTTGATGGTTTATAACTTGGTATCGCGATTAGTTGTTGCAGCTTAAACTCATCGGTCAGATATGATAACTGGAGTGATACGTATCTAAAGAGGCGTAAATAATAAACAAGTCCTATGCTTCACTAGTGATAATAGTCTATTAAATTTGTGTAGGTGTATGTAACACTCTGAACGGCTTCGGATAAACTTGTCTTTCGTTTTTACAAAGCGATTCAAAATCATTCTCTGAATTCACCTAAGCATTCCACCTTGTCTTGTCTATTTGATGTCTGTCCGTCTGTCTCTGCTTGATATGTATCTATGGATTGTTCAGCTCAACCTAGAGATCGTAATTTTCGATATATTTTGACGAAATACGCTATAATAACATATGTCGCCCTAATGGCGAACACTATTGAAAATGGTTTGGATTAAAACATTTTTACAAGCACTCTCCTTATATGGGCTTATTTAAGAAAAGAAAAAAAGTGTATTTTGGCATCTAAACGAGGCTCCCTTCCAACTGAATATTCTTGCAAAAAATGAAATTTTTATATAGCAAGCAGAAGTCATTTTTAATAAATTATGATAAGAATTATTCCAGAATATAATGGCGATATATGAACTTATTGCACGAAATGTGGAGCACGTTTATCTGCTATCAGACTTAATTTACTTTTGCTTTTTTTTTTGTTTTTTTTTTTGTGTAGGCTTTCTTACGCCTTTTCTATGGTGGTAAGGTATAATTTTTTGCATCGAAAATAACTAAAAAATTCTATTAAGCAGAATCCTATAGCGTATAGAGGATGTTTAAGTCATGCTGATGTTTGTTTGTAAAACAAAAAAATCCAATTTAATATATTTTTTCTTTTATTCACTTGCAGACAGCATAGAGCTAATGTCTTGAAGTTTTACATTCCTGTTGAGCAGGTGATTTATTCCTATCTTTTCGGAAGTATTGAGAAGAATCGGCGACGTCTAAATATAGCTGAATACACTATAAATCAGGCACCACTTTTGACAGCTCTAGATAATGTTTTGGCGACTTGTACTTTAAGAGAACCATACCGCAAACGGAAAAAGCATAGACCAAGTGCGTATGCCCATAGTTTAAGTCGCCAAAGAATGGCACGGAATGCTGAAAATACGGGCAATTAACATTAAATTATTATGAAATTATAACAAATATTCTGTTGAGTCAAAGAAAGGCTTACATAAAACGAATGAATAGTAGATTAGTGTCGACTTGTATAAAATTGATTGATTAATTGATTGTGTGTGTATTGCATGGTATGCAAAGACTTAAATAAATTGTTTTTATCACTTCTTCATCATCTCTATGTAACTAAAGCAAATTTCATATTTATATAAATGTGTACGCTATTAACGTCATTAGACGCCAAATGGAGGACATATTTCTTTTACTTTGCAGACGAAGGCAAATAATACTAAAATGTACAGCAATGGCAAGACCAAGGTTAAGGCCAATTTTCAATATTTTAAATGTAAAATTTTTATTCATTTTTTTTTTTTTTTTTTTTTTTTTTTTTTTGCTCTCCTTATGCTAAGGAAGTATGAATGAATGTCTTTCATTTTACCATTCGGCCGAGCAGGGCAGGGCGAATGAGTCTCTTGGCGCCTGTGAAAGTGATATTTTAATTCATGATATTATCCACAAACATTTTATGTCTTATATGTCATTGAAATGCAAACAAAGGACAAACAAACCATTATATATATGCTGTACTGTTTGTTATAAAGACAGAGTAGAAAAATAACTCTTAAACCGTTCGTTGTTAGGCGTGTCCTAGTTGTGGAGGAAATGTCCGCTACAACTTGAAGATTTTTTCGCGATTATTATATGTGAGATCAATTGGAATAGAAATTAAACATTCTTTTCAACTAATATATTAATGGGATTAGGCGGCAGCCTTTATATCTATTAATTATGTCAAATATGTGCGTTTCACAAAGACATTTCGTTTTATTTGTCCATTCGCTAATGTAACTGGCGCCTTAAAAGCGTTTGCGAAAGGGTAAATGCTTGTAGCACATGTGCATCACACCGATTGTAAATTTCTGCATCATTTCATAAGAATCAAAAAGTAGCATCAGATATCATAAATAAAGTGCACGTGCAGTTTAAGTAAGCTTAAGATACTGACTTGACATAGCTATGAATGTTTTTTCCCATAGCCATTTATTTACCGTTTGATGCTTGTTAACGTAGTCCAAGAATTATCGTAATTTATCGACAGTAAATCAATGTTCACAGCTTCCCATCGACAACAGATTTTAATATATAGAATCTAAGAAGAATATATCCTGCCGCCATTTCAAATGTTCATTGTCGATCAGTCAATAAATCGATTATGTCTCTAAGTCGCCAAAATCTTGTTTTTAACATTTTTTGTATAATTGGTTTGACAACTTTTTCCCATTTTGCGTCCGTTCAGTACTTAGTTTTTCATTTGAACTACTTTTGAAGTAAATGATATTAAATGAAAGTAATTTTAATAGGGTCATCCTTCTTAGCAAGAATTGATGAATCATTCGTTATTTTAGTCAAAATTAACGCAAGTTCAAGTTTACTAATTCTTTACATCCGTTCTACGTAATATACAAATTTGGAGACACGTTAGCGAACGGAGCTAAATCGAGTCGTAAATCTTACGAGCACGTATATATATATATATACATATATAGGCACTTAATGGAGAATTTCTGAATATTTAAAAAAAGAAGTGCCAAAATGGTACTCACTAGGCGCTCATGGACATCGCTTAGTATAGTTCCTATCAATAAAGGGGAAAAATCGGTCGAAGGAGATACGCTCACAGCATCAAACACACTGAGAACAGCTCTGTTTCTACGAATTAAAGGAATAAAAAATTGATTTTTTGCTTAGTCCCCGTAAACTATAACAGGTAAATTGATAAAAATTTTGAACGTATTCTTTACGGGCAATGTTATAGTACTTATGTAGAGATGGAAAAAATCAGCCAGGACCATTTAACTTTATAGTGTACTAATGTACAGAAGCGCCACCATCCTCCTTCGCCACTGTGTAGTATCTGAGGTAAATATTCTCCCGTTTGCTAAAATGAAGATATCGCCAACAAACTTTCGAAAGATCTCACCCACTTGCCTACATAAAAAAAACTGTGAGCTCTTTTTACTTTCGGTTACTCATAAAGTGCAACACCCAAACCATATAAGTTTCTACTTTTATTCTGCAAGTAAAAAAAAAAAAAAAAAATCAACCGCGCCCATTAATTATTATAGGGCGTGAAAATTTAGATCTTTTCCTTTCGTTTGGGAACACGGTGATGGGTATGAAAGATTCGGTGCCGACCGAAGATAAGTTTCTTGCTTATTATTATAGTAGTAGTTTTGTGTTGGTAACAAATGTTCTCGTTTTTTGACTCTTGTTTTGCTCTCTCCATTCTAAACATTTTAATATTTATTCTCTTAATTTTAGTTACATCATTCATTACATTGGTCTTATTGCGCTCTCTGCGTGTTTTCTATTTTAGTGAAAAGCTCTCTAACGCTATCAGATTGTCTTCAATGTCTAGTTGACGGTCTAAGTGATTTGTTCGGAAATATTAAAAAAAAATTTCTAATAAAATAAATAGCATTGTTTTTATATATTATCTATTTTTAAAAAAGTAAATATAATTACAGATGAAATTTACTCAAACTTGATGAAAAGTGAAAGTGTTTTTTAAAAAAAAAAACGGAAAAAAGACTACAAGTACCTGGTGAGAATAGTCAGTCATATTGACTATTAAAGTTTATATACATATATATTGTGTTATTGACATTGTAAATTTATGCATTATATTATGTATGTTTGAATTAATTAAAAAGTATAAAATACACGCAATAAGAACATAAATCGATTTAGTATATTTTTCCTTTTATCCTTTGAAGTCACGAATACACTTTTTTGTTTTTTAAAGTTGATGATGGAAACGATATTAATATTAAATTATTCGCGCAGGTAACTTTCAAACTTTAATTTGAAAAATGCACAAATATATCCTGCGATGTATGTAAGCGTAAGTTAGTAAAGAAATAAATTTTAGTTAGTTTGGAGGAATAAAAGTGCGATCAAAACGTTAATGCGACTGATATGCGGCAGTTCACTTAATAAATATCAATATTATTAAGATATTCATTAATATTATTTCCATAGGTAGATAACATTTTTTCTCTGAACATTCATTCATCTTTGGAAATCTCGTTATAGTAAAGAATATTTATTAAGTTTTTAACAAAATGACGTAGATGACAGAAAATTGTTCATCTGAAGTCAAATATAATCTTTCCCACTTTTCCCCATTGCGCATATATAAACATTTAGCACACATACACAATTACACATACACACACACACACACACAAACACACGTATGTATGAATGTTTGTATACATCTCTCTACATTGTTGTTACCGTGAATTTATATAAATACATTTATACATGTGTCTTTATTCCGTCATTCAGACATATATATATATATACAAATTTGTTTGAATGACGGAATTATTATATTAGGTTGGGCAAAAATAAATCCATTGTTCTTGCGTGAACTTACAAACTATATTTAACATGTTTCGCATTATCAATGTTGGACCAATATGAACCTTTTTGTTCTACAGTTTGTTGCAATTTTAAAGATAACTCCATAATGTCTCTCGTCTTAGTCTTTATTGGTGAAAAAGTCTAGTATGCGTCTTTTAAAATTTTCTCTCGATGCCAATTTCTTATCAAAAATATGGTAACCGTTTGGTGCCAGGTCCGGACTACATGATGAAAATATATGAAAACTTCCCAACCAATGACCACGAGTTCCTGGCGAGTTACTATATGCATGTGACCTGGCGTTGTTGCGATGGAAAACAACACCTCTTCTGTTGACCAGTTTATTGTTTAATCAATAATTTACGACTTGTCGATCATTACACAGCCATCTACCGATATCTTTTTCCCCATACCTAGTATATATGTAATTGTATTTATAATTTATTGGTCATATTAGACATTACGTTAACACGTAGTTTTATCAAATTAATAATTCCGATATTCAATCAATGAATTATTTTTGCTAATTTCTTTACAATATTTATAATTGTACTCAAGAGTTATTAATAATAAAGAAGAAGAAGAAAATAAAGGAAATAGAGTGATATTAATCGGTCGGATTTTAAAAATATAAACAAATACGAAATAAATGCGTTATAGCGTTTTTTGTCGATTATTTCATATATAGAAATTATGTTTGACTATGCATTGATATCGATTTAATATTAAAAAAAAAAAAAAAAAAATTTTTTTTAAATTCATTTTATAAAAACAATTTCATAAAAAAAAGTTTATGAAAAAAAAATTCATTTATACTTACCTAAAAGTCGATTAAGAGATTCGCTACTTTATTATTCTTGAAAATATATATTGAGATTTTTTAAGTAGTCTTTGCAATTGTTTCGCGGAGAAATTTGCGAAATTAATTTAAAATTCCAGCCTGATTCCTTTTATATGCTTATACTTACTTACGATTACTCATCGTCAGGATTGAATCATACTTTACACATGTATATATAGTGTTTATTTATTTATTTATTTATTTATTTATTTTTTTTTATTTCCTTAATCAAACGATGATATATTTATTTACGCAAAGTCATCCTTAGCAGGAAAATAAATAAAAGCATAAGCATTACTTTCACTTGGTTGTCATTATTCTCCCAAATAAGAGAGGCTACCTTTTTTCATGAGTAAATTATTGAAAAAAAAAGAGTAAGCGGAAAGAGAATGTGAAGCTTTCGAAGGACTGGCTGGGTATATTCATTTTGCTAAAAGGTTTGCAATTGCCAGAAGCATGCTTCACATATCCGACAAACTATATATATATTAACTGCTTGCAGAAATATTGAGTGTTTGTTTTTTCCACTTGAAAAAGACATTTATTATGAAAAATGGTCACAGTGTATATTGAGCAAAATATTTTCCATCATTTTCTACAACTCTTTCTCAGCTTTCTGGCAACCTGTTGGTACCGTGTCGAAAGAACGATATTGGTTTGACAGCGACGACGCAATATCTCACAACCGATTTTCACACGTTTTCAACTTTGCGAAGTAATTGTGCATCCATGTCTGGTGAGTACGTTGGGTGTGGCAGAAAATCTCGTCCGAGCTGCAACAGTATATTCGTGACAACAATTGCAACAAATAGCGAAAATGGCATTGTCAGTCAATGCGTATTGAAGCCAATTTGGCCGTAGTCGCTGGTCCTTTTTGCAACAATCAATCGTTCAATTTGTTCAACTGACGTCAATAGACGTCTGCACAAACAATTCTAATCGTTTTTAGGAGCGCATAACACACTCCACCTTGCTGACGCCACCGTATACACAGCAAAACGTTATGGCCATGAATATTCCTTCATGCCGGCTTCGGTGTCGATGGTGTAGATGGCTTTCAAGGACAAATCCATGAATTTTTGTGCTTGCGATTATCGTTCACTTTTCATCGTTAGTCACCATATGCCATCATAAACTTTTCATTTTTTGGAAACTGGAAAGCAATGGAATCGCCATGTTGAAACGATTCGAAATGGCATTTTCAGTCAATTTGCAGTTTGCAAGGTAACCGTTTTACCTCGTTTTGGACCTCTCCTTTATCGCATGTAAAAGTCTAGAAACAGTTGATTCATTCAGCTGTTAAGCTGCTCGAAAATTCTTCAAGAATTTAAGCTGATTTCAGTCATCAAATCTTCTAAGCCTTGCAATTCATGGTCCTTGAACTTTTTTAGTCCTACAGGTCATATCTTGTCATTGATAGCAAAACCGACAATTGAGATACGACAAGGGAGTATCACCATAAGCTTTTAAAGGTGTTTGATGAGCTTCGGCAGTAAGTTTCTTCAACTTAAACAAGAGAAGTAATGAAGGTCGAAAATGAAATTTTGAGCGCTCTATGATTAGCGCCGGCGTACGCTGAATAAATCAATAATATTAAAAAATGGAAATGGAAAAATTGCGATTTTATGTAGAGAAAGTTCAAAGTCATCGAATATAATCGTTATGTACACCGGTGTTTCCTAATTCCCTATCATTTTCCCTAGCATTCCCTAGCATTTAAAATATTCTTGATCAGAATTAGATTTTGAATCGATTAAAAGCAACTCCACCTGTGCGTCTACGTAATATCTGTTCCAAACACTCTCCTGGCAGGAACATTAAAAGTTCTAGCTCACACGCGAATGATTCAAATCGGTCGAAGAACAAGTCTAGCAATGCCTCGTGACCTGAGAAAATCACTTTTCCTACTCCCCTTTTCAAAGGGCATAAAATATTGGCTTTTTGCTCATTACTCATAAGCTACGGCAGATAAAATATATATATATATTTTATGGGCGACGCTATAGTGCCTGTATGAAAATGGGAAAAATTGATCACGCATTAGAGTGCATCAAAACTTAATTTCTTTTTAATAGTTTCATAGCGCGCAAAAACCCCATAAAGTCTACAAATCCTTGGCCAGTTTCCAAGTCGGAATGTACCTTGGCGTATCCGTCTGTTCGTCTGTCCAACTGTGTAATATCTGTTGGAAAGATATTTCAGTTCGCAAATATGATGATATCGCCTACAAATTTCAAAGAGAGTTCAAATAGTTCGCCTACAACGCCCACATGGTTGTGCAACAGAAACTGTGAACACCTTGTGTACCTTGCGTACTTTTTGCTTGTTACTTATAAAGTACAACATATGCGGAATATAAGTTTCCCCTTTTCATTCTGAAAATAGAAATAGAAATCAACCGCGCCCACCCAATATTGTAGAGTATGAAAATTCATTTCCTTTCCACGGTAATGGGTATGAAAGATTCGGTCACCACCGGCTATCATTTTCTTACTTGTTCTTAAGCAATTATTCTCATTTGTCTTTTGTTAGAAACTAGGGACACGGAGATTATTCGCTATATATATAAGCGTAGTTTGTAAGCCTTCTTTGTTTTTTTTTTATTATATTTTATAAAAACTACGCCTAATATGTTGGCTAAATGGTTGGGAAATGTTTGCATCGCGCTCTTGTTTTCCGGATCATAATTTTTTGTGATTGATTAACGTTTACGTGGTTTGTACTTAGGTTCTATCCAAATAAGCATATGGATCGGTATTAAAGCATACGATCCTGATTGTCAATTTGCACGCATTAAGTTATTCCGGAATAGAACTTTGCTTACAATAACTCCAAAAGACTTATTGGTGGGAAGGCATGTTACATCGTTATGCACATGCTGTACATGCTTTCGAAGTCTATATAATTAACTGTAGGCCGTAGAAGATTTAAAGGTATCTTACAATTACATAATTCATTCGGTCGTTTTGACACAGACGTCAGTTAAGCTAAGGGTGCAAAAAATTAAAAACAAATTATAAGATTGTAGACGGCCAAGGTCGATTAATAAATAATTGAAATGTCTTTGTCTAAAGTAATTCTTCCCTTATCTTTGTCAAAAAGTATTCAAAATTACATTCTCTTGTTTTAGGAAAATTTACTATTCATAAGAATCCTTTTTTGGGGCGAAGAGTTCGAAAAATAGACTGGCCTTCGAAGCATGTCGCTGTGGGTGTAGGAAATCTTATACTTACTCTAGTAGGTCTGATGTCATATTCGCTTCGGTTTGACTTATTTTGCTTTACTTCCTTGTAAATCGTTTAATATGATTATTACGTGTTGCAAAATGACTGATAACATTCTTATATATTTTTATCTAACTATATCTGCCAGTTTTCGTAATAAAAGTGAAATTAGTCACATATCGCTCTGTGGCCATATTAGTCATATATTTTGATAATAAATAAAGCGCTATATACGTAGGATGTTATTCGTAAATAATTAACACAAACGCATATTGAAAAGGATTACAACGAATGACAATTTCAGTTTGTATACATAAGGTGATCGGTGAGAGCAGAAAAGTCAGGACGCTGGGAAATTTTTACTATCTTCATTTTTAGAGGCCAACGTTAGAACGCTTGAAGTATTTTTCTATCTTTTGTAATGGCACAAGGGAATCGAAAATGTAAGGAAATGTGAAGACAAAGATTATAGTCAAGCATGGCCAACCATTCAATATCGTATGACATTGGTCCCCCATTTATTTTTTTTAACAAAATAGTAAAAATTCTATCTTGTAGAGGCCCATTCTTTAAGAGTACCTTCGTATGTGATAGAGTTCAAGAAGTTGTCTTACTACTATTATGGATCAACTTTACTACGGTATATTATAAATTAAATATTTTTGCCATGTAAAGATCTACTTTTCGTTCTACGGCGTTAGGTATTTAAAAAGCTAGTCCATACGATCCAAGTTTTTCACGTCACTTCAGTTTACCAAAAGCGGTTTTTGGTTGAGAACTTTTGAAAACTTGAACTGGTTTTCATAAAACGACTTTTTTAAAATAGATCGTTTTACGTAAGCTGGCTGTGTCTTCAAGAGCATTCGTTCAAAATATGTTTGTGTATTCAATTTAATCAAAATATTTCCAAAAATTGTGAAACGTATACAACAGACTTGAGACAGACAGCCGAAGAATGTAATTCTAAATCGTTTGGTATAAATTGATATCAATAGAGCAATCTTTCTTAATGCCTCCCTACGTCACGCATAAACTAGAGTTCGTAAAATGCGTATCTTTAGTAGTGGCAGTAAAGCCTGATTTTCATGGCGGGTTAATACGAAAAAATTGACTATAAGTGATTTAGGTTAAGAAGAGGCCACGGAGAGGCCTCACGTACGACATGCATTTATCCAATCGATTTTTTAGGATTTGCCAAGAGTTAACAAAACCTTAAGCGATGTTATTAAGTTGAAAATTCTTTAAATTATTTACTATTTGGCGAAGAAAGAAAGAAAAAAAAATGTCGTGCTTTTTATTCTCATTAAAGTTTAAAATACGTTTTCCTATGTTTTAAACTCCAGTTAGTCATTAGATCAAATTTGTACAATTTTCCTGCTAATGTGAATCAGAAATGACTCAATTTCGTGTCTTTTCATCAGCTTCTCGAAAATGGATATTTATGTGTTATCTAAATATCGAGTTTAATTTTTTATCCAGCTGCAGGAAAATGGTTCAAAACTACACTTTAATGTACGTATGCTTAGTTCAAAAGCAATTTCATGGGGGTTAAAAGGTGCTTCAATTTTCTGAAGAATTTCATTGAATTTTTTTAACATTTATTCGTTCGACCGGAGTGCGGCGAGCTAATTTTGCTCAACAGTAAAACAGCTTCACACTATCATCTTGTTTTTTTTTTTTTTTTGGCTCATTTTTAAGACGCTCTGCTCTGACTGAATTAATAAATGTCGAAAATAATTTTTTCTAAGATAATATATATAGAAACTTATATATATATAACTACGTCCATAATTCTAATATATATATATATATATATATATGTTCGATTTGCGATTTTTATTTGCAAAATCGATTTATTTGGCAAATCTAGTGAAGGGCATTAAAAAGTTCGCCACAAGCTGAATATAATTTTCTTATATAGACTTTTTACCGGCATGTAATTGCTTGTTCGTTGTTAAGCGGCAATAACAGAATTATAGTGAAATTACTCTTATCGCGTGTATTTTATTCTCATCGATAATTTTTTATAATATTTGAAAACAATCGATTAGATATTCATTTTATTTTCTTTTCGGGGGAATGCATAAAAAAATCGAATTGTAACGGTATCAAGAAAATGCAACCACTTTAGTAACAAATATTACTGTTTTCGAAACGGTACGCTTGCGGTGCGCATCGATTAATTTCAACATAAAACGTAAGGATCTTCAATGAGAAAAAAGAATTTTTTTTATTATTTTATTGCTTCAAGTGAAAAATTCAGTGCTACAAACACTGTACGGTATATTCTTACAAATAATAAGTAGAATGGATATCGGGATTTAAAAGCATTTTTCAGTTAAAATCAATTTGTCGACAAAGATTCGGTACAAATATGATTTCAATAGCGAATCGATTTAATTGCATTTAGACTTGAGGGAAATAGACGCGTTCGCTAACTCGAATTTAAGAATGGGAATTCGTATGTAAAATCTCGAAGCAAAAAGTCAAAGTGAAAAATCTTTAAAAATGTTGAAGAAAAAAAAATAAATAAAAATTTCAAATCGTTTTTACCGAATCTATCATGAAATCGTAAATTCTCTAAGTTACTGCAGAGTGTCGTAGAGTGTCAATGTTAAGCATGCCATTCTGTGTAAAGCTATTTGTTGTGAATATTGATCGTGTTTTTTCGTAACGATTTGGTAAACTATGCTAACTAAAGAAGCAATGAGGGCTTCATCTCTACACCTTTAAGATGTCGTTGAATTTTCATTGCATTGTAAAGATCTATGTTCATATTCGAAAAATAGTTCTAGGCAAAGAACTGCTCTCACTTGAAAAATTATTCAAAAATTAAGCATATTTAGTAGTTGGACGGACGTGCTTCAGGTGTTTAAAAAATTTGAAATCTCATAATAGAAATAGTTTTAGTTATATGCACACAAATAATTGATGCTGGATGACTATGACATTTATATGTGAACTTTTGTCTCCTCAAGGCTCAATATTTTTTAGATAACTTGCGCTATGCAAAATTTTGGAAAAAACTTTTTCCTTTTTCATCATTCGAGTATCAATTTAAAATTTTTTTATTTAATATTTTGTATCGTGAAATTGCTTTTTATGCGGATAGTGTATGTGTGTGCGTGTGTCTAGGGATCTTAATCATTTTTAAACTCCATAAGTTAAGATATTAATCTTTTATCGGATTCATTTCTCGTTAACACTTAAAAAGTATTTCTCATGGGCTTTGGTGCTTTTCTTCTTTTTTTTTTTTTTTAGCAAAATAATGAACTTGAAGAAGTTTTTTTATTGCTTCTGCAGAATGACTCGCAAATCATTAAGCAAGATAAACTATATGCATTTTGGATTAGGCTATGGAATATTATTTGATATATGCAATAAAAGTGACTTGTTTTCTTGTATCGAGCCTTTCAAGTCAGTGCGTAGGAGACATTTTAAATACCTCTCATAAATGTTTTTCTGAAAGTTTCCTTTGCGAAATCATTAACTCATTGCAAGCATGCATTTCAAATTAATGTTTACCTTACGAATACTTTTAAATGCAAAATTCTTGCTTTCTGGAGATAAGGTTGGGTGCAAACGTTCTGTTGGTAAGTGTTCCAACAATCGATTGAGGCGCATAAGTGATTTCGAAAATGCAAACGAATCGGTAAAGATGTGAACATGTATGTATATATACATATACATTACATAGAGTCTGTAATGCAATTGTTTATTATAAGCAAAATGACAAAATTATTATGTCGCTATTACTCAATAATGGATATAAAAACTAATAGAATGCAATTTTCGTCAGATTAGATAATAATCAATCGAATCAATCCATTTATAACGCGTATTGATATTATTCCGCTAGGCAATGATCACTGTACATTCTATAGATATAAATGCATTTAATATCAACGTTAAACGTTTGTTAAAATGTTTGTCAAAGGATTGTTTATTACACTTACAATAAAAATCGTAATTAATCACAATATACACACTAGCATAGACACAATTTATACTAATGCAATAAAATAATTTAATTGCGGCGTAAGTGTTCAGTTCATCAAATAA
>NW_023998414.1:32531797-32533253 GCF_014805625.2 Glossina fuscipes
ACAGTAACATTTGGGCTTGGAATTCTTTCCATACGTCTAACACGATTGTCAAACACTATAAATAAATTGTTTGTTATTATTTTTATAATCTTTAATTTGCATGGAATAACGTATTAATTTAGTATTTATGCAAAAAAAAATTATTATTTACTAAAATGAATTGTAAATTAAACAAATAAGAATAAAATAAGTATTGTAGCAATGCACTAATTGATCCTATCGTAGAATCTTAGATACTCACCACTTTAGGTAAACATTTTCAAAACGTTGAACTCTAATAAAAATTTTTCCAAAGTTTTCTAACGAATTTCTATGGCGAGTACATCGAAATTTTGGGCTTTCAATTTTTTGTACTCTGCACCACTTGTCTCACAAGAGTGTACTCAGTTTATGCGAATGTATATTAAACTGAGACCAATTTTCAAATTGATTCACCTTTTATTATACTGATCGATTCAGAATTACTCAGAATCATTTTCTGAATCGATTTAAGCTCGTTTTCGTTTCATTTTTTTTTTTTTTTTTTTATTTTCAATATAAGCGATGTTATGATGTAATTTGGTGCATCGATGTGCTTAGGCCAAAGAATAAATCTTGGTAAAAATATGCTCGGATTAGATCGCAATTTCTATATCACGTCTTCTCTTGAAAAGTAGACAGTAGTATTTGTTCAATGGTGTTTGTTACGATTGCACGCTTTTATCCAAATCTTGCTGAGTTTAAAGTCGTTTAACTCAATTGTGATTTCTAGGGTAATGCAGGTTTTATTTATAATTCTTAGAAATGTTTTTATTTACCGAAAGGAACCTATGTTTATAAAGTTTAAATGCTTCTTTTTTAGATCTGTCCGTTTGAATATTATGATTGAAATAGTCTTGTCATCCCCGACATTCTTCTTTTCCAAGAAAAGTTTTGCGTAGTCACCTCATATTTTAAGATATGACGTTCCCTCTAATGTTTATTTCAAATTTTCGCTTTTGACTTTGCTTCAAAATACTTGTGAATAGCTTAAGTCACTATATCATGATAAAGCGAGTTCTCGAGTGCATCAATGACAAGTCATTTGGTCAAAACCTTTGTAATGCTCAGAAGGAAACTTCGGCGACCCTATGTATATTCTGCATTAATTATGTCCGTCTGTCCATTTCTCTATCTGGCTTCTCACTTATGTAATTATTGCAAAAACGAAATAATCGATGTAAAATTTCCCACAAACACAAGACGTTCCTACACGCATTTTGATTTTGAATTCGGCCGAAACTAGTCAAAGAATACACAAAGCATAATGCAATTTAGACTGAGAATACCTTTGATTTCAAAAGTTTGTTCCTTCTAAACTACAATAGATAAAATTTTAAGAATTTGCTCGCATATACCATAGATGATACTGCAGTATCTGTACAATATTGGAAAAATTCGACCGCGTCTATCCAATATTATAGAACATCCAAATTTT
>NW_023998414.1:32533653-32587347 GCF_014805625.2 Glossina fuscipes
GAAATACATTTACAATTTTTTCATTTTACAATTTTTTTCCAATTACCGAGGAGCACAAGCAAATATGTGCTGTTCACTGTAATGTAATTAATTACACGGGGGGGCCTAAAAATTGACACCAAATCGGCATTTTGCACCTTTTTCGCACCTCAACTATTTTTGAATTAGCTGTCATTTAAATTGCTTCAAGTTATTTATAATGCAATACGACACACTCTCATAATTAGATTAACATACCTTTGATGACATTTCTGACATTTTTTTAAACAATTATTGCCTTAAAAGCAAAACATATAAAGAATTGAAGATAACGATATTTCTGTTAATCTTAGATATTCATAATATGTAAACCATATTTTCGGATCGAGGAAATGTACTTTTTGATATCTACAATACGGGGGTTTTCAATATTACCAAGGAATAAATAACTTTTCCTGCAGTGGTGAGCGAGAGTAGTTGCTTTTTTTAAAAAATTTTTTTCTTCACTTTTTCGAAAAGTAATTTTACTTATTTTATTTATTTATTTATTTATTTATTTATTTATTTATATTTTTCTGTTTGCTACATAATTTAGTAATAATTTGGAAATGCTACATTTGGCCCCAGTGCAAATGAAACTCTTGTATTCACCTATAAATCCAATCTTAAATAATATTGTTCAAGAAGCTGCTAATTCATTAGATTTAGATGGCTTTGAAGGTTTTCCGGACAGCGTAGCGATGGAAATGGCGTTACTTGATAATAACGTATTAGCTGGAATACAATTTAGCGAATTGTGGTCAAATATAGATTCATATCCGGAAAAATTTTCTTATTCGATAAGATTCCCAAGTGAATTAAGAACTTCGGTCAGTAATCGAGAGCAAACTTGGCTAACAATGAAATTATTTTTACCCTTTGATATTACTGGGCCAAGAAATATCAACGCAACGGATGGTGGCTTGCCAGTGGGTTATCTACGAGAAGGTTTTCTGCCCGTACAGCATGCCATCTCTATGGCTTATATGAAATTGCTGACTGATCGAGACGATATACCCGAAGTTTATATGCAACGCTATCCGTATCCTGAATATATATTTGATCCACTATTGCAAGGTTTAGCTGCGATGATGCCGTTCATTATATTGCTGAGTTTTATCTATCCATGGACATCTATAGTAAAGGTAAGAACGTGAAATGAAAATCATATTTTCTGAAATAATTTTGATTATTGTTCGTAGTATGTAACCGCGGAAAAGGAGAAACAATTGAAAGAAGTTATGAAAATAATGGGTTTGGATAGTTGGATACATTGGACGGCATGGTTTGTAAAATGTTTTATAACATTGGGCATATCAGCCACTTCCATAGTTATATTAATGAAGGTTTGCACATTGTTTTACTATGAAATTTATATTTATCTACCACTTATTAACGCATTTTCATTACAGGTTGAATGGAGTGATGACGTGGCAGTATTAACTTATACGGATTGGTCCGTTTTATTGATATTTATGTGGATTTATGTTATAGCCAGTATATGTTTCTGTTTTATGTTAGCGACGATGTTCTCGCGTGCTAGTACAGCGGCTGCTGTAACCGGTTTGGTCTGCTTTATTGCTTATCTGCCGTTTTCTTTTATGGATAGGGATTATAACGACCTCAGCTTGGGTACTAAACTAGGCTGGTCTTTAATTTCTAATACGGCTATGGGTTTCGGTTTTAAATTAATAATGGGTCACGAAGGCAACGGTGAAGGCCTGCAATGGAGTAATCTTTTTGAACCGATCAACGTCGATGATGATTTCACTGTCGGTTATATTATGTTAATGATGTTGCTCTCTTCTGTCATTTATATGCTGATATGTCTGTATGTGGAACAGATTTTTCCTGGTAATTTTGGGGTACCAAAAAAATGGAATTTCCCTATCACTGCGCTATGTTGGTGGAGGGAAAAAGATTATGTCGGTGCTGAAGCTATGCCAAATTGTGTTCATATTCCACGCAAGAATCCAGAAGCCTTTGAATTGGAGCCATCGGGCAAACATGTGGGCATAGAAGTGAAAAACCTTAAAAAGGTATTTGGTCCGAAGTTGGCTGTGAATGGTTTGTCGGTGAATATGTATGAAGATGATATTACTGTACTTCTTGGACATAATGGGGCTGGAAAAACCACTACCATTTCAATGTTGACTGGTATGCTTCCACCATCTTCGGGTACGGCTATTATTAACGGCAGTGATATTACAACGGATCTTGATGGTGCTCGTATGTCTTTGGGTGTGTGCCCTCAGCACAATGTACTATTCGACAATTTAACAGTTGCCGACCATTTAAAGTTTTTTAGTCGTCTCAAAGGCTTAAAGGACGATGCCGTCGAAAAAGAAGTGAACAAATATCTTAAAATAATTGAATTAGAGGATAAGAGAAACGTAGCATCGAAAAAGTTATCAGGTGGTATGAAACGTAAACTATCAGTATGTTGTGCACTTTGCGGTGATACTAAAGTCGTTTTATGTGACGAACCTAGCTCGGGCATGGATCCAGGCGCCCGCCGACAATTATGGAATTTATTGCAGGCTGAAAAGGCTGGACGGACTATCCTTCTAACCACACATTTCATGGATGAGGCTGACGTTTTAGGAGATCGTATTGCTATCATGTGTGACGGTGAACTTAAATGTTGCGGAACACCGTTCTTCCTGAAAAAAAAATATGGTTCCGGTTATAAATTGGTGAGCGCAAATAATTCCAATTGCACTCTCAAACGAGTGAAGGCCTAATATAGTTTTATAGTCTTACCTTTTTTTATTTTTTTATTTTTGGTTTGTAGATATGTGTTAAACGAGATGACTGTAATGTAAACGAGGTCACTGCTTTATTACGTAAATATGTTCCCAATTTGGAGATAGAGACCGACATAGGCGCTGAGTTATCCTATCAATTACCCGATAGCTATTCAAATTTGTTCGAGGAAATGTTCAGGGATTTGGAGGAGAACTCTGAAGGATTACAATTAAATGGTTATGGCATTGGTATAACATCTTTGGAGGAAGTTTTCATGAAAGTGGGCGCTGAAAAAGCGTCAGATGATAAATCGATAGATCATGATGACGACGATAAAAAATTTGCAAACAGTAAGTATGACAAAGAGGACTCCATTCTTAAATATATCGCCTGATATTCCTTTTAGGTAATAATAATTTTACTACAAGAACAACACGTCTACTTGGTGGCTTGAAATTGTGGGAGAATCAATGGCACGCAATGCTGTTGAAGAAATTTCTTTACACTTATCGCAATAAATTAATGTTTTTCATACAGAATGCGATGGCGATTTTTTTCGTGGTAGTTACGATCTTAATAACTCGCACTCAAGGCACCTTTCGTCAATTGCAACCAATGACAGTTTCTTTAACCCAATATCCAACGGCAGTAACAGTCCTAGAGCGTTCATCAGATATAATTTCGAATTCATTGAATGCCAAAATTGCAGATCATTATAAGGAAATTGCTACATCATATGGCGAAGATTACACATTCGAGTCTACAAATGAGAAAAGTTTTCGGGATTATATACTAGAATTGGGGAGTAAAGCTCAAGTGCGTATTAATGCTCGTTACTTGGCTGCAGCTTCGGTGAGCTCTAACAATATAATAGCTTGGTTGAATAATCAGCCATTGCATACGGCGCCTCTCACTGTCAATTTAGTGCATAATGCGATGGTTAAGTAAATATTTCCTATATGAGTATGCGTAACGATAAATAATATATATATATATATATATATATATATATCTATCTGCTTTGTCTTTTTATATATATGCTCTTGAAGGGCTCTAAAAGGTGAAGCGTACGCGATAGAAGTAACAAATGCTCCTTTGCCATATTCTACACAAACTGTTCTATCTCAACTTAATACGGGAAACAATTTAGGAACTCAGCTGTCAACTAATTTGTGTTTCTGTTTTTGCTTCATAAGTGCCTTATATATTTTATTCCTGATTAAAGAACGCGAAACACGTTCGAAATTATTGCAACTTGTTGGCGGCGTTAATGTGTGGACATTTTGGTTATCGCAACTGTTATGGGATTTATTCACATTCATTATCACTGCTCTTATTGTAATTATCGCAATGTCCATCTTCCAGGAAGATGGCTATTCAACGTTTAATGAATTAAGTAAATTTTTTTTGCATGACCTCAATTCAATTTCAATTCTTAATGGATTTTTAATCTTTTCTTTTTGGCAGTGCGTTACTTCTCCGTCTTAATATTGTTTGGCTTTTCCGTGCTTCCATTCACTTATTTACTCTCATTCCTCTTTAAGGAGCCGGCCAACGGTTTTGCATATGTTTCCAGCATTAATGTTCTTGTTGGTAAGTTTTCTAAATCAATCAATTCTCGTCGGATATAGATTATGTGGTCATCAGAGGGTACAAAAATCAAATTCAATTTTTATTAACATTTCACTTTGCTAATAATTTTTTTTTTTTATTCTGGATAGTTATATATTTAGAATGGTTTTTTAAATCGATTCAAGCTATATATATATATATATATATATATATAATACGGAAACAGTAGCGGACAAACAAGTTTGAATCGATTTAAAAAACCATTCTAAATATATATATATATATATAGCCTTTTTCTGAAGGGCTTACTATTATTCATGAGAAGTCTTATATGGAATGAGGTCCAAAAAATCGATCCAATTTGTTCTACTTGAGCAAATTTTTATTATAAAATAAGAACAATTAGTCCTTTTTAGCATATAAGGCTTCACAATTCCTGAGAATCGTAATAGGCGTTGGTATACAAAAAATCGACCTACGTGGATCAACTTCGATTTCGATTTCTTTGTCAATTTACTATTACGCAATAAACTTCAGCATGAAATGCTCAAAATTATATCTTTTTATCATATCAAGATTGCATAGGGACAGTTATATGGGAGGGGGTTCAAAAAATTATTCCAGTCGAACCAAGTTTTTCACACTAATCTTATATCGAGTTGCTATTAACCAGCGAGTTTGGTCGAAAAATGTCGAAAATTATAGCTTTTTTTCCCCTATAAAACGACTTTTTAAAATAACGCTTTACTTGAGGAGTGGTCGGGAAAGTGGAACGATCCGAAACATTTCCAATAGCGTTCATTCTTGGGTCAATGAAAATCAGTCTACCAAATTTCACGGAAATATTTCAAAAATTGCGACCTTTAGGTATACATGAACAGACATGACACGGACAGACAATCTTAGATCGAGTCAGAATCATTTTCAATTGGTATAAATGAAGTTGCGTATATCTTATACCCTTTGGGGGTATTGCATATATCCGCACAAATCTAATATACCTTGTATCACAAGTAGCGTAGGGTATAATATATATATAAAAAGGTATTGTACTAAAGCGATGTGAGGCAGAGTGTTTGTATATTGGTCTTTGATGCCTTCAAATCTAGTTTCTAGCTCGTGACATTTTTGGTTGGCAAGTGTAATAAGCCGAGTATTATTTTTTATCATATGAAAATAAATGCGATCATAATTCCAAAGTTCCATTTTATATGTAATATAATTTTGTTATTGCAGGATTGGCTTTATTCCTCGTAGTGCTGGTGATGTCTTTTGAAATTTTCGATACGAAAGATACGGCGGAAATTTTGGGCTGGATATTCCGTATTTTCCCACATTTCTGTTTAGCGATGGGTCTAAATAAATTGTATATGAACGGAGCCACAAGGGAGACGTGCAGTAATCGTGTTATTGATATGTTGCCAGATGCCTTAAGATGTCAATTTGTACCGAGATGTTGTGGTGAGAAGCCGGTAACACCGTATGATTGAATTTGAAATTAAATTTCAATTTTAACGATTAGAAAGCGTATCATATTATGATTGGAACGAACCTGGTATTTTGCCGGAAGTTGTTTATCTGTTAATAACTGGAGTCGTATTCCTTTTAATTGTTATTGCCGTTGACTATGGCTTCATAAATGAATTGATTTATCGAATACAATCGAGAAATTTGTGAGTATATAATTGCTATATTGAATTATATATGTGACTTTGCATAAACTTGATTTAATTCATTTAGACAGCCTTCGCCACCCGAAGACGATTCCGATCCTGTTGACGATGATGTTAAACGCGAGAAACAATATATTGAGAAAATGTCGTTAAACGAATTGAGAATTCAAAATTTAGTCGTGGATCGAGTTACCAAATATTACAAAAAATTTTTGGCTGTTAATCAATTGTCCATATGCGTGAAACCGTACGTGTTTATCATCATTATTGCAATAAACTATTTGATCATTTCAATTATAATTTGTCACATTCTATTACAGAGAGGAATGCTTTGGTTTATTAGGTATAAATGGTGCCGGTAAGACCACCACCTTTAAAATGTTAACTGGTGACGAGCGCATCTCTCACGGTACAGCTTATATTCGTGGTATGAATTTATCTATCGAAAAGAGTAAAATTTATAAGGAAATTGGTTATTGTCCACAATTCGACGCTTTATTGGACGATTTAACTGGTCGGGAAACTTTGAAAATATTTTGCCTAATTAGAGGCATAAGAAAGGAAAACATTGATGAATTATCGGAAGAGTTGGCTAAGTCGTTTGGTTTTATGAAGCATTTAGATAAAGAGACTAGAGCTTATAGCGGTGGTAATAAACGTAAATTGAGTGCAGCTATCGCTGTAATTGGTAGTCCTTCGGTCATCTACTTAGATGAGCCAACAAGTGGAATAGATCCGGCTGCTCGTAGACAATTATGGAATATGGTATGCCGGATACGGGATTCGGGCAAATCAATTATTTTAACTTCGCATAATATGGAAGAATGTGAAGCCCTTTGCACCCGTTTGGCGATTATGGTAAATGGCAAACTGAAATGTATTGGATCTACGCAACATTTGAAAAATAAATTCTCCAAAGGTCTAATACTAAAAATAAAAGTCAAAAGCAGTATAGTTTTAGGATCCGCTAGGTAAGAAATTATAAATAGCATAGGATGTATGTATATTCGTTCCATCGAAACGTTCTGAGAGAGAGAGAGAGAGCTATAAAGTACATATATTCTTGATTACTATCAAATTGTTAGTCGATATAGGCGTGTTTGCCTTTCGGTCTGCCCGTTTATTCATCACTCCGTCTGGGTTAATATTCTCCTGATTGGTTTCGAATTTGGCGTAAACATTAAAAACCTCTTGCACGCAAATTGCTATTCAAAATGGGTCGAATTGATCAAATGCAACATAAATTAAGAGTCCCGCGGTTTTCGAAAGCAAAAAAAAAAAAAAAAAAAAAATGTACATTATTTACAAACTATGTGAGTTATTAGCGATAACAGCTTTCATGTATGTTCCCCAGTATAAGTAAAAAACTGCAAACAATTCGGTTACGCTCACTCAATATTATCGAGCAACGAAATTTTCTATATATATGTATATATATATGTCGACCCAAATCTAGAATGAATATAATTTTCTCAACTCTTTCTTTTGATTATATTTTAAAGTGTACATTAATTGAAATTTTAACGTTCTTTGATTGCTTATAAAATTATTTTGTAGCAGCAGGATGTCTTTGCTAAGAAGTACATCAGTATCACTTTCTGTACCTGAACAAGAAGCAAGATATGTTAAACAATTTGTCGAAGTGGAATTTCCTCAAGCTGTATTAAAGTAAGTATATAGAAGTATAAGATTCTAAGTTAGCAAATATTAGGTGTTTTGTGTTGTTCTCTTGGCTGAAATCTGCGAAATATCTCCGTAAGTAATCAGATTGGTTTGAAAAGTTATGACTTATCGATTGGATATGGAATTTGAATGTATTCAAGAAACATTTGATAGCACGGCATAAAAATGCATCTGTACTGCTCATCAAAGGAATTATAACTTTTCAGCCTTTTTCGAAATCCAACTATTTATCTCTTACTTTATACTATAGTTCACCTCTTCTTGTACTTTTTATACCATATAGCATTTATGCTATATTGTATGTTTGTTTGTGTGAACGTATGTAACACGCAGAAAAGCTTAAGATAGATCCATCTCTTATTATACCCGAAACATTTTCGGAATCGATTTAAGCCTTCCTTTCCATATGCCCGTCTAATGTCAATCCATCTGATGTCTGTTCATGTGAATTTTTGTTTAAGCTATAGGGCATAACTTTTGAGATATTTTGATGAAATTTAGCATACTGACCTGTTTTGATCCAAGCACGAACACTATTGAAGATGGTTTGGATCCGTCGACTTTTTTGCTCACTCCACATATAACGCTCTATTTTCAAAAATCGTTATATGCAAAAAAATCGAAATTTTCAAAATTTCTTCACAAAAGTGACTAAGTAATAGCATTTTGCCTTTCTAAGTTAGTATGAAAACTTTGGATCGTCTTGGGAAATTTTTTTAACCCGCTCTCATATAGCGAAAAGTGGAGTTCATATGACAAAAAGGTCTAATTTTCACTGCTTCATATTGAATATCAGATCATAATAATAAATTACAAGAGAAAAAGTCAACCGTACAAAATTTGGACCATCTCAACTCATTTTTGTGAATCCTCTCCTATATGTAAGGCTTTTCACGAAAGTTGATACTTTATAGGGTAGAAATTTTAATATGTTATGATGAAAATTAATCCATAAAAGCAGTTTGATGTAAAAACGAACTCTACAAAATTTAGACCACATACACCTAATTTTCTATCTTGCCCTATATAGGGATTTTCACGAAACTTGATCCTTCATGGAGCGGAAAAGTCGACATTTTAATATATTCTCATGAAAATTGTCCTATAATAGTAATTTGATATACGCCAATTTTTGAATCCTTCAGTCTATAAGGATTTGAACGAAAATTTTTGTCCTTAGGAGAGAAAAGTCTAAGCTTCAATATTGTGTAATGGAAGTTGTACGTACCGTAATTATTAAACCTCTTGGGCACAACTGTTCTTACGACTATAATGCTTTTGCCCCTTTCTTTTCGTTGAAGTTAATATAATTGAAACCACCACGAAACTTAAGCCTGTTGCATAGATTAACATAGTGTTTGGATAACTTATAAGGAAAATTTGTTATACTCTTTATCGATAACAATGTAGATAAACAATGATAAAAATAAACGATTGATTATCTTTTTTTTTTTTTTTAATATAGAGAGGAATATCAGGGTATTCTTACATTCTACATTCCCTTATCGAGCATTAAATGGTCGCAGATATTCGGCCTAATGGAACGTAATCGAGATCAGCTTAATATTGAGGATTATTCGATTAGCCAAACCACCCTGGAAGAAATTTTCCTTGATTTTGCCAAACATCAACGTGAAGATGCTCGGGTTGTTAATTAATTAATACAATAACTGTGAACTGTAAATGAAACTATGCGCCTTACTATTTATTTATCTACAGCATAGTAGTTAATAATAATATATTATATAAGTAAATTTTTTTGTTTTTTAATAAAAAATCTTATATTCGTATAAATGTAATAATACATGTGTGTGTGTGTGTGTGTGTTTGTGCTATAATTGCTATTATTATTCTTATTAATTTTTGCATTACCAACACATTGTGCGTCGGACCATGGTCTATGCGTTCGTTATGCTATGGTATGCTTTTCAAATCGCAGTGTTTTCAATTCTCTGTTAGATAGATTTTTTTTTCATTTATAGTCCTTTTAGGTCATATTGCACATGTCTCTCCTTCTGCTCCTTCTACTCCTTTTGCGCTCATAATTATGGATGTAAAACGGCTCTGTTCATATTCGAATACGATGTTCATTTTTGTGAATGACATGTGATATCACATGTGTTGTATTTGTTAGCTATTGGTGCTTCTAGTTGCCACTACTTTCGACGAATGCCTCGTAATATATCCGAGCAAGGCGTTCATTCTAATGACGATGCCAAGACATTGGACGTTTTGTAGAAATTCTTAAATTACAAATCATTCGGCCGGCCGACTAACTATGTTTTTGAGAGAAACTGACGTAATCGATTTAGCTTAAATTGTCAGATTAAAGCACATTCAATCAAAATCAGTCTGTAAGGTATCATACTGGTACAGAAAATTGTTGGCTTACTTAACTCAACTAATAAACAACTAAGAAAATTGTAGTGAGACACGGCCCGCCATTAAACCGCCGTACACCATTTTGCTTAGCAGGTGTACTCAAAGAAGGACTTTTCACAGCAACGTATTATATGAGACGTGGTCGAAAAACTGATTCGATCCGAAACATTACTAAAAGCGTTCGTCCTTGTCATGTACCATATTTCATAAAAATGCTTCAAAAATTGTGACTTGTGGATTGAACACAAAAGACAAGACGGACAGACAAGCCTAGATCGTTTTAGAAAATGATTCGGAACCGATCGGCATAATAAAAGTTAGATTTATTATCAAGTCGTTGTGGGTGTTGCTTACATCCGCTTCAATTTAATAGACCCTTGTACCACAAGTAGTATAGGTTATGAAACAGAAAGGAATTCTTATTTTTTTTTTTTTTTTCTTTAACATAGATTAAAAATATGGCAAAACTTCTTCTTATTACTAAAATTCCAAAAATTTCCACTTAAATGTCGAACGGGCAAATTTATAAACATGACTAGTTCAATTAATGTTAAGGATGTTGATTGAAATTCCACTGACACAGTCCGAGTTTCAATTAGTTTTTTTAATTGAAATTTCGCAAAGTTAATAATAATTTGATTATATTGATGCTTTTCAATAGACCGCCAAGCAATTATGATTATATGGCACAAAATTTGGCATTCTGTCAAATGGAGCAAATGTGACTATACGAAACCTTTACTCCAATGTCAGGAGCATTAACTAGCATCCGTCGTTATGGTAAAAAAGAATGTAATGACGGACAAGCTTTTTAATTAAAAATTGTACATATCCCCTTACCATCTGTTTTAAATGTAATTTAGTGGAACCCTTTTCTGAAATACATTCATGTTTCCCTTATATACATGCATATATACGTGTTTTGTTTTTCGCTTTCGCTTATTATAACCTATTCCTCACATCGCTTGTTGCACGAGTATATTAGAGTTGTGCGGATGCATGCAATAAACGCTTCAAAGCAACTTAAGATAGATTCAATTTTTGTTATTGATATTTCATCAATTTAAGTTCGTCTCTCTGCGACTATCTTATGGATGTTTATTCATATATTTTTCCTTTTAACCTAAAGATCGCAATTTTCGAGATAGTTCAATGATATTTGGTACACTATTGAAAATGGATTGAATTAGAGCATTTTCACGGCCCCTCTCTATATCTTACATAAATCGGTTTTAAAGAAGTCGTCATATGTAGAATATAGGCAAGTCTACTTTCCGTCCAACGTCGCATATAAGGGAAACCTTGACAAAAGGGTATAATTATTATTTTACGGCGAAATAAAATGAAAAATGATAAGTTATTTAAGCTCTAGTAAACTTGGATTATGTCGGTTCGGATCGGTATGGGCTCGCTTTAATTATTTATTTATTTATGAAACTCAGTTAAGATCAATTAACAGCCGAATTCAATTGACTCCTGGAAATAAATCTTATACTAATTATTATTAAGAACTGATGCAAAGTATATAAGTATAATAAAAATAAGGAAACAAAATGCATGTATACAACTAGCACAGAGACACGCCCACAACCGGTTGAGCGGCCCTAAGTGGCAGCCTTCAGGAACAGCAAACGTCACGGAAAATTCATCCGTGCCGATGAAGTTAAACAAAAACCTGAGTAAATCCTTTTCAACACGTATAAAGAGAGGCCTGGAGTTTGACCTTGAACTTTCTTTTTGCATGCTGCAAACGTTTTGATAAAAGAATGAGTTTTTAACATTCTATAATATTGAGTAGGCGGGACCGATTTTTCCCATTTGCGTGTAGGTGCCGCAAGACCAACCGCAATATATAAATGCGAATTTTTAATATTGTGCCTGTTGCGGCTTACGAGTATACGAGCAAAGAGATAGTTCATTCTTTTATATTGCGTAGCAGAGATGTTCTCAGGTTTTCTTTTATTCTGGTCGTGTCCTTTAACCGATTCAACTTCAGATCGGAGAAGGTCAACTCGCTGCTTGAAGTCTGGTACCTATAAGCAATAATACAGTGAGACGCGACCACGATGGAACTGGGCGTGAATACAACTGAATAGGATCTGTAATGATAATCGTACATGATATAAACTCGCCTGAGCTTTTGAGCGAAAATAAATAAAGGCAATGGGAAATGTCATGAACTGGGAACAGTTGTATAGATATGGTGTAGCCTTGTTTATGGTATCGAAACATATTTATTACTAGATAGGCGGAATTTCTATACACATTAAAGGAAAATTAATTAAACCGGAGTGACTTTGTATCGTATATATCATACTGTTCTTACCATATTTGGCTTATATTTATGTACATTTGAAATTTTTCTAAAGCACGTTCGTTCAAAATTTGCAACTTTGCTGTTACTGGTATTAGACGATATTAGATCTTGAAAGCATGTGTACTCTATGCGATTTCTAATGCATATTTCTGCATATTACTCCTACAAGAAGTAGCAAAGTCAACTTATCTCATACATACATTGGAAGGCACTTATAAACACTTCAGGTAAATAATGCCTTTGGATGATTGTACATCAGTGTCCAAGGCAACATATAAACAGTCGTTGATTATGTTACGACAGTTTAATTAATACGTATGCTACATATATTATTAGTGTATGGACTTGTATATACTGTCAAAGAAAAAATTCGTGGCAGTATGATAATCGATAGACAATTTATTTGTGAAGAAAATTAATAGCATTTATAATGAAGATTAGCAGAAATGCTAAAAGTTCTATAGCGGTGGCATAACGATCTTAATGGAAAGTTGGAAAAAATCTCTCGACCAAAATGGCACGTATCTGGTTTAAATAAATATCATTGAATGCATAAGAAAACTGAATTTGAACCATGTAGGAAGAAACGCCACGAATTTTCTGCTTCTTGATCTAATATTTTTGCACGTGCGCATATACATTTCAACATATATCTATAGGAGAGGCGGCCATTTTAATAAATGACAGCAAGAAAAAATATACACTTGGCTTGAGTCGAATTTTTTAACACTTACCGCTAGCTTTTGCATATCATATATTTTATATAGATCTATAATACTATATACATCTTCAAATTATGTATATGTATATAAAAAGTAAGTTTTCAACAAAACTCAGGCACATTTTATTCACAATTTGAATGCACTCCGTAACGTAGTCGTGAACATTACAAAACATGTTCGCCAGCATTTCCTGAAAAGATGTAAAATCTTACTCATAGATCTTTTTTTCATTACACTTGGTTTTTTTTAATTCTCATTATAGATGGGATCATGGAAATTGTAATGAGAAAAACGAATGTAAAGACAAACCTATTGCTCTTAGCAAAATTTTCAAATTATAATTTAAGCAAACAAGAGATCGGTATTTCGACAGATGAAGATTATCAAAATTTCTAAACCGCCAGTGTATATTTTTGTATGTGTTGCAAACGTTTGCCGAATCTATTATATCCTCTATGGTGAATGTAAACAGTACCTTTAAAGAACTAATGTCCTTGTATGTGTATTCTTCCACACAAGAACAGCTGTGATCATACGTTTATATTACAGTTAGTACATACATACATACATACATACATACATACATACATACATACATGCATGCATGGGACTACATGGTGTACATTATTTAAAACATGAATTTGAATAACAATATGGGCGCCCAAACAAGAGCTTTAAGCATTGGAATGTATGACTGTTGCACAAAATGTGGTCCTTGTGGTTTGTATATAGAGCGCAGCTTATGAAGTATATTAATTTTGGCATTCTATTCGCCCGGTCTCGCAAAGCATAAAGACACTCGATGCGTACATGGATTGATTCAGGGACGGACAGTTCGAATTATACGCGGGCAAGCTCTCGATGTAATCGGTTAATGCGAAAGTTGACGTATTTCAAGTCGAAAAATAAGCTTTTTATTTTCTTGAGCATCAAATTATTTATTAGTTATAGTTGCTTAGGATCAAGTCTTGGTAACCCTTCAATTACACGTAAGACCTCTCCGAGTAAGTGGCGGTTTCCTTGAGCTGACATAATAAATGAATTTTCAATGTATTTCTCTTTAATATCATAATACCAAGAACATTTCTTTATTTATGCTGCTGATGCAAGGCAAAAAAATTTGAGGTTATATATATTGTTAACTTAATTTAAATTAATACCATCTCTGTCATTGATATATATATATATATTTGTATTATATCTCCATAATATATTCAGTGCTAGTATAGGTTACGATTGTAATGAGTGAATTATTAACATTTTGATTCGGCTAACCGAATCAGGGCACTAATTACGTATGGGGTTAAATAGGTTTCATTTTCGCGTTTCGACCTTTTTAGCTATACGTATGCCCAAGAGATACGAGAAACATTCTCGCAGAATAGTCAAAACCGGTATAAGCAAAATTGCTGACGCTTTACATTAAAATTGGTTGAGTCTGAGTTAGTATTGTTTACCTATAAACGGCTAAACAAAAACAAAAATTTTAAATTTGCGAAAGATATAAATAAATGTGAATTGTATGAAATTATTTCATTTTATTTTTATTTCGGTAAAAAATTATACATAATTTCACGTTTATATGATTTTGTTATTGATTGTATCATTGTAAGCAACAAGCAAACATCAAATTTGCCCCTTATTTACCCGCTACTTTTTTTCGAGATTTATTTCGAATGACGAAAGCAATAGTAAACTAAAAGATGCATAATTAGTGCCCAGAAAAGAAGAGTAAATGATAATCATGGTTAGCGGCTTAATACGTAACGTAAAAAGGCTTGAAACGTTCTCATAGTTGCAGCGATAAAACTATAAAAAAAATATGAGAAATTTTGCGCGGACAGACTCTATTAAATCATCATCATATTCATAGCTTGGTGACCCTACGATTGACGCATATTCTAGAATTGGCCTAACTAAAGCACTGAATATACGGGTCATTAACGTTTCTTAGCAGTTTTTCACTTATGCGTAAGACATAGAAATTGTTCGAAAAAATCCGGAATGGAAACTAGTTAAGCTGGTTATTGAACGAGCAACGAAGTGTTTGTCTTGATGAAAAATTTTTTTATTTTTTCATTTATTTACCCGAGACTATTTTTATCCCGAATTTTCGTATCCAATTGATTCTAACACAGGCCCAGCTTGTTTTTATTTATGTATAGATGCCTACCTGCGAAACACTTGCCCGCCATAATAAAACTATTAATTACTGTAAAAATAGGAGGGAGAAAGCGAGTTTTTCAAAAAAACACGCGACAAGTGGCTCTGCTTAAGATCATATCATCTAATCTACTGTAGGGCACATATTTAATTTCGTCAACCACCAAAGCTATCGCAGATACCTTCATATAATAAAATCTTTAAAATCCTAAGCAAATTTTACAAATTTTTCAACCCCAAAAGAAGAATCTCCGTACATCCAATGGCTCTGGCTCCGCTGGGGATATAGAAACCGTGAATATCCTTACCGAATATGTCCGATGGTATTTTTTCACTTTTGATGCTCATGCGTCAGATAATTATTCCTATCAAATCATAAACTCTGTAACCATACGGATTTTGCTTATCTCTGAAAGGGACATATTACTGCAGCTGTAAGATTGCTGAAATATAGTTATGCGCCAGGATCTGATGGCGTTCCACTATGTGTAATGAAATCATGCTCTAACGAACTATGACGTGTTATTGCAAAGATGTTTAATCATCCTTTGAAGACAGGGGTTTTACTTTCGTGTTGGAAGACTTGCTTTTTTATCTCTATTCACAAAAGTGGAAGCAGGCATATAATCGTGAACTATAAAGGCATTGCCAAGTTGACTTTTTTACTTATGCTGTTTGAACATGCGTGGGGAAGAGTTTTAAAATTGATGGTAATGCCTTTAAGATATATTTAGAACGTAAAGAAAATTGGTAATGCTGGCAGACGTGAAAGTGATTAATAGTTTTGTTAAGAAAAAATTTGAGTTTCTTATCAAAAATAAATTGCGGGATATTTTATTATTATGAGTGTTTGTTGCGTCACTAATTTTGATTAATAACGCATCCGCAACACCACAAACGAATTGTTTCAAAACAATTCGTTTTTAAACGAACGGTACGAACTTATTAAAGCTTACTTGCCATACATTCAAGATGTTTTCTTATGGTTTTCACACCGATATCGTGTACACAGATTTCAGTAAAGTCTTAGATTTAGGCAACCATAAATTACTGTTCGTTAAACTGCAAGTCTTGGAGTTTCTTTCACCCTTCTTCATACTAGATCGTTCAGAGTTCCTTTCAACTCTATCGCATCGTAGGAATTTCCTAAGAAGTTACAATCCTTTGCTATTTATCCTGGACATCAGTGACCTCCCTTCGATTATTAAGTTCAATCAAATCTTGGTGTATCCTGATGATGTGGAATGTTTGCCTCATTTAACATGGAATCGCATTTTTTTTTCTTTTTGCGTTCACTCGTATCTAGGTAGGTAACTTGGTGACATCGGTGCTCGGAAAATTTTATGAAATTAAATCTTAGTATAAAATTTATTCTATTTTTTGCTTTCATTACAACTCTTACTCAGCTTGCCAGTCCATTTTGCAAAATGTTTTGTTGTTGTTGTTTTGACTTTATATGCGTGTTAGTGACCCTTTCATATGTACACTTATACAAGTATTTACATAATTTTGTATGAGAGTATAATCCTAAAAAAATTATAGTGGCTACGGTACTAGTTATTATCGTTGTGAGATTGGTTGTCGCGGTTTATCCACTGCAGAGGTTTGCTAGAGACAACGAGAAATTATGTTGTTCGAATTGTATTATTGTTTAGTTGAAAAAAACCAAAAAAAAAAAAAAGAAGAAATCATTTCATTAAATCGTTTATTTTGAAAGTGATATAAATCGCTTACACGGATATACGGAATTCGTTGTATGAATGACTACAGCGTGGTGTAGAGTATTTAATGTCGGACCGTGGTCTATCATTGTGTTTTTATTTGCTTTTAAATCACAAATGCTCAAACGTTTGCCTTGAAAAATCTTCAAAAATATTGTTGTCTCAACTCTGGGGAAGATTTTGTTGCATTTCTTATTCTGCGATACTTATGTTCTTCTACATACAAATTATTTCGAATATCCATTCCATAGACATCGATCACTTATCATTATGATAAAACGACTGGAATCATTCTTACGATAATCAGCTTACAAGAATTATTAAATTCTATTAATTTCTTCTACATGATGCTCGAAAGGATAATGATTTTCAGAAAATCGATATTTGTTTCAATTGTTTTAACAATTATCTTTGTGTGTATGTTCATTTTCTTTCTTCTTTTTTTTTAATATGCAAGTGAAAGGTAGAAATCTTTCAGGATGCTATTGACCCATGCCAGTAGGATGGACTAGTTCTCCCGTAACATGGCTTAATCGATCCAGAATTTTACGCTGACCAAGAATAGATATGCTTTTTAGGATCTTTGAAGCGTCATTTTGAGTGCTGCAAACATTATGACAAAACGAGTATAACAGCATACTTCGATTAGAAATCCTTTTGGCAATAGAATGAAATTTCAATACACTAAAATATTAAATGGGCGTGGATGATTTCTTTCATTTACATGCAAGTATTGTAGATCATCATCAATAGCACAGACATGCCAATGATAGTCGCTACATCTGCCGTAGTATATGTACACCGTACAAGAAGCCCCAATTATTTTTGTGTTTGAAAACAGACCGGATCCTTGCTTGCGTTATAGATGGATCCTTCGACCGATCTATCTAATATGCATTGCTTTTAAGAGATTTTTACGTGCCCTCTTACAAGACACAAAAATTACAGTTAGTCCGTGGATTTTTAATCCTCCTCCTTGAGACGTAAATATACTGAACATAAACAATTAAAAAATTTTCTAGGTACGTAAATTTGAAAAATGATCGACGTATCTGTCAATGTAGTTCGAATCCTTCCGCACTTCACGCACTTGCTAATCAACGCTTCGATTCGTACGACAATTTGCAAAAAACGACATGGCCAACGCTACGTGTCAAACGGCGAAGACATTCAAAGATGTGGCATCCACAAATTGTCGGACAAATGGGGAAAATGTATAGCTAGTGATGGAATAATACTTTAATTAAAATATTTTTTATGAATTTCAAGCAATGAATGTATATTATCTTAACAAATCCGCCTGAACGGCCGAGTAGGCAAGAGTCTCGACTACCAACTTTTAATGGTTGTGGGTTCAAATCTTAAATGCGATAGAGTTTTTTTTTTTAATAACAGCTGAAAGCTTTAGATGCTACTGCGTTAAGGCTTTTTAGTCTTGGAATTTATTCTCTACTTATATACTACTAATAATAATAATAACTTAACGAAAATTCCGGTGTTATATTTACGTACCTATATAACAAGTATTAGCTTAATAATCTTCTCGAGTTTTTATATTATTTTATTATCTTTTTTAAATTGCCAGCAAACGAAATATTTTTGTAAAACCGCAAGCTAATTAGCCAGAAAGCAAAGAAATAAGTATTCTTTGCTGCGATGCTTGTAGCGCTTTTTTGCTCATAGGCGACTAGTCTAGTGTGCAGGAGGTTGCTCTTTTGTAAGTAAATTTATTAATAAATAACGGTTTGTAAGAGTGCGTTACGTTTTCTTTAAAGTCTATTGCGATAATTAAAGCAAGAAGATCGGGAAATTCATAAGTATCTATATATGTATATCAATGTAATGATTCATTCATTCATTTATTTATTCATTCATATAATCGTTTACTGTGATCATTATGTGTGTATGTGTGTTAGTTTTTCATTCACTTATATGCATTATCCATTACTATATATATATATATATATATATATATATATACGACTCGTGAAATGCCTTAAACAATTTAAAAAGACTCTCTTGAAACTTCTCTTAGCTAAGAGCTTACGTTCGAATGAAACTTAAGATTGGCATAAGCGGGATATACGTTTAAAGTTTTAAGCCGCGGCTTTTGAGTAAAATTGTCCATTTACCTTCAATCTGCCTCAGGTGCACCATACAATTGGTTTTTTAAATGACGATTGTGTTACTCATGCCGACATCCATTAACGACTTTTGAAAGCTAATAAATTTTCCCAAATCGATAGCTCGTAGCATTTAATTCGACACAAGTATAATGAAGAAAATTTACTCGACAGCATTACCTCTTAGCAGATTGCGACGATTAGTAAATTTAGGTAAATTTTAATAAAATTTAAAAAAAAAAAAAAAGCGCAGACTTAAGTGATACAAATTTCATACACAAACTTTTTGAAGAGTAAAGAAACGAATCCTTATTATTCAAAACGCATTCAGTAAAATTTGAACGCTGACTAAACTCCCAGTTGCATACAAATTTCGCACAGAGCGCCGCGTATGTTATCGTACCTTCTGTTATCCTTGTTAATTTCGTTGCGATGTTAACATCAACTAACGGAACTGTTATCGGGTTTTTACCACGCTGCCAATTCTCTTTACATTATTCTCTTACAAAATTGTAGACAAAAGTTAGAAAAGAGATTTCGATACTTTGCTAAGAGTTTTTTACTAACCTATAACAACAGAGAAGTATCGTTCACGAGACTGGATGAGAAATTTTGAGAAATGGTAGAGAGTTCGCGTATTGTGAAATTTTTTACGTGCATGTTCACGTAACAGAAGTAGCGTTGCTTTATTAGGGGGTCAGTTGAGTGCTAACTCTTTCATTTTCCTTACCTTTATGGCCGAGGATTCCGTTAAACGTTTTTTGATGTGAGGTCACACTATACTAAATGTTTCGAATGCAAGAACATAGACATCTCTGCATATTTGTAAGCATGTACACTATTTTATATAAAAATTTCCTTTTCCTTAGTTCCCTAAAATATGGTCCCAGGTCTACTTGCAATCATTTTCTTATTTTAAAAATAATGCAATACAAAGAGTACATATTGTCGTGCAAAGCCCACCATTAAATGCCCAGCACCATATCGTCCAATACAAAGTTTGCGCATTATTTTTTAATGCCAGTGCTTGTGAAAGCCTTCGTATTGGCGGATTCCCGAAACATTGAATGGGGCAATCAAAACTTAGCAAACTTAATTTACTTTTCAATAATTCTATTATGCGGATTGTTTTCCATGATAATCCCCATATTTGTTAAGATCAAAAATATGGATTTATGTGGTCTATATTCCCAAGCATTAATTTTTGTGCTAAATTACCACTAATAGGTCATCATTCATCATGAAATATTAAAAATTAAACTTCTTTCTGAAGGGGTTACTATTCTTGTGAAATTTCTATGGAATGAGTCGAAGAAATGGACTCATGTGTTTAAAATTATGAATATTATTGTTATGAATCAATTTTCACCAAGAAATATTGAAAATTAAAACTTTTTGCCACAAAAAATATTCAGTTTTCATTGAAACGGGTATATGAAAGGGAACTCGAAAAGATTGCCTCAGCCGAACTAAATTTTTCTTACTAATTTGAAATGTCGATGTACTATTAATTAATGGGTTTTATCTAAATATTTGGAAAATTGTAAGTTCTTGGGAGACGTCGAAAAAGTGAACGGATCTGAATCATTTTAAATAGCGTTCGTGCATCGAATTCCATCGAAATATTTCACAAATTAGTTCCTGTAGATTGGATATAAAAATAAATTGACAAATATCAGACGGATAGACAGGTTTAGAGGAAAGGTGCGTTCACCATAAATCGTCCTTAATCAATCAATTCAAAAACGCAAAATAAATTTCTACTCTATATAGTCTAAGGTTAGTGATAGACACCATGTAGAGATGTTATCTTAACAAGACGGCGCTGTTGTCATGAAATTAGAAACGAAACGATATGCTTTGGTCTCTAAGAAATCGTGACGGGAACTCTTTGAGCAATGGAGACAATAATTCACTTCAAACTATACTGGGAGGCCTAAGAGTAGGCTCTGCGCTGTAATAAAAACAACTGCGCGTCCGATATTGTTCCTATTGAATGAAGAGATTTAAAATTTTGTTGAAAGTCGCTTCCCTTCTAATAGCGTTACCAAAACATTAATTCTATTCTAGATAGCCTCGAAAGACGGTTTCTCCTTTCGATGCGGGCAAAAAGATAGTTAATCATTTGACCTCGCCTTTCTTTTTTTTTTCTTCTTTTTTTTTGCTAAAATCATTATGAAAAGTCATTTGCAAAATATCGAAAATTAAATGCTGCTCATATATTTTTGCCTTTCTATTAAACATTCCCTCAATCATTTATATTCGATTCGTTATCTTTTGCAAGATCTTTATGCCTCGAATTTCTCAAGTTCAACGCTGCCACGCATGAACGCTGGAATGAATTTCTAAGACAATGAATTGTATGTCCAGTGGATTAAATGTTTGGGAAACGACAAAGGTGACGCTATGATGTTAATAAAAACAAGGAAATCGCCGCAGTAGGGCAAGAATGACCATAATTGAAATACAATTTTATCTCTGTTGTCATTTTAACACTTTACAAATTTTATCACTTCTCCATGTAACGGCAGAACAGACAGACTTAAGTCAATTCAGAGACTGATTCTTACCGGGTGGATCTATTTCGAGTTGCTGTACGTTTTATATTCATCGGGATAATGTTGTAATAGTTCTGTACTATCGCAATCAAATTAAGGCAGATCCATCTTTTTATTATAATGATCGATTCAGAATAAATTTGAAAACCGTTTTGTCAATCGACCCAAGCTTATCTGTCCGTTTGTCCGCCTGATCTCTGTCATGTTTTGAATTAAGGACGAATGTTATGGAAAATGGTTCGATTCGGACCGTTTTTTGGACCAATTCCCATAAAACACCACATTTTGAAAAGTCATTATATGAGTAACTATATTAAGGTAGGCGGTGTATTGCATTTAACGATGAGCCGGGGCCTACTAAAATGTTTCAACTTGTCTTATGAAGATCATTGAAAGGATCTATAGTCGAATCAGATATCTTTTTTGTAATGACGCTGTGAAAATCAATCTCAATTCAACAACTTTACACCAGGATATTGCGATCACGATGAGCAAAAATATAGAAGATAATACAAACGTGGAAAAGTTAATACGGAATTCATTGTTCGAAAATAAAAATAATTAAATAATTGTACTTTATAGAGTGACTGATCTTTGCATTTGAATAATAAAAATTATATCATATATGTAGTTCGATCCCCATTCTTCGATTGTTGAGATAGTTTTAGATGACAATTTTCGAAGAAGCGGACAACGCTTAATTAACATTAATATTTATGCCTAAGACGGCGATGGCTGCAAAGAGAAGAAAAACAAAAATTTATCATCCGATGTAAGAATGAAAGTTTTTGCTTTTCTTTTTCTTTTAATGAAAAGGACTTTTTCAAAATACATACTCTGTAATATTTCTCCTGTATACAAAGTATCCAAACTTGTTCAAGAAAGATAAATAATCGTTTTGAATGCCATATAACCCCATTTACTTTTTATAGTTATGGCAACGTTTTTGTTATTCGTTCAAAAAGTTAATGAAAAACTTGTTTCACAATAAGCAAAAAAAAAAAAAAAAAAAGATGAAAAAGACGCTTCAATCTTCAGTCTTTTATAAAAAGACTATCTGTTTGATTTTTGCTGCTCTGCTCCGTGTTTTCAAGCATAAACGACTGAAAGAGGACAACAAGAGATGCAACAGCAACAGCAACAGCAACAGCAACAACGACAACAAAGTTCATTGGTTCTTCAAGTTTTCTATTTACTAACATTGAACGACCAATAACACGCACAACGTAATAGAGTTGTTTGCCGTCTAAGTGATTAAGAGCTCAAATGTGATGTATACACTACACTTAACATTATTTGATAAACAAAAATTTATAAAATGGAAACATATATATATATATATCTATATATATATATATACAATGTATATATAAACATTATATATACATTGTATAGACATTGTGTATAGTTATTTACATGCAGCATTATACATACATAGTAAGCAATGCAACGAAAATCTGCTGCATCTATCCGCCCAAGCAATAGTAGCAGCAGCAGGAACAGCAGGAGCAGCGTTAGCTTAAAAGGGAAGCAAATTTGTTATGTGTTGTGGATGTCGAATAATAAAATAAACAAGTATACCTATACATACATACATACATATGCGCACGTGAATGTATGCATTCATTCGTCTTCTTTGAACTAGAATTTGTATTTTAATTCCCACTTAAATATATACCCATATAATACGGTGTACGTTGTTGCTGTTAAATGCCTGGGATTGTGTATTTTTTGTTCTTACGTTTTCCCACAATTAATTTTAATTACTTTGTTTTGTGTTTTTACGATAATCCGTATATGTTACTATAAGCATTTATAGCATTTTATTGCATTATATAGCAACAAATTGTGCTTCCATGCTATATTTACTAACAGCATAGAATGAAAATAAGCTAAAGCAGTCATTTTGTTGGTACAAATAGCCGGAAATGCGTATTAAAGTCTCTATAGATATGTTTTCTTTTTATAGTATGTACGTACGTCTGCTTATGATTGACATTATCATGATAATGCTTTTTATATATAGCTTACGGCACGCATTGTGTTATTTATCAAAACTTATAAAATGAATTGTCCTTGACTGACAAATAATTTCGTATCCAAAGTGATGGTTATCCATGATTCGCTCTAAGCTGTATTTAATATTTTTTTTTTCTACTTATTTCTTTTTCTTCTTCTTCTTCTTCAGGTTTTTTTTTTGTTTGTTTTTTTTTGTTTTTTTTTTTTTGTTGGTTTTGATATTTTAAGCTTATTTAAATCGCCTTTACTTGTTGTTTTATTAAGCAAAGCCGAAAGAATTACATTAATCCGCATTAAATTAAGTTAACAAAGGTCTTAAGAAGATAACGAAAAAAAAAAAAAACAAAAAAAAAGTGATAAAAAAAATGTTAAACTTGTATGCATTTAGGTTCAAAGTTACTCTTCAGTAAATTACAACATAGCGTTTAAAAAATGTTAAAAGTAAAAGGGAGTTCAGTAATCGGGTACTATTTGATGGCTTGATTAACGTAACGTAATAAAAGTAGCTTTGTTACATTAGCAGTTGATTTTGATTGCTTACACTTTCATCACATTTTATTACTTGTACAGCGGAGCATTTAGTTAAACCTTTTTTGATATGACGTCATATCGTATCATATATTCCACAAAGTAGGAACATTTCTATTCCATTGTGTACAAATACTAGGTGCTTGAAAGTATTTTGAGCATATTTTCAATTGAAAAAAAAAAGAAGCATTTATTGGGAAAAATTGCTACAATGTATTTATGTTAATCAAAATAGTTTCCATCATTTTCTACAAATTTCTCTGATCTTTCTGCCAACATAGCGATATCGTGTCGAAAGAACGTTATTCGTTTGGCAGCAATCGATCCATTTTCGTACTTCTACAGCATTTCTAAATCATTTGCCAGTCAAGCTATGCTTGATGCTCGATCCGAACAGGTGGTAATCAGATATTGAAAACTATCCAATGTAAAATGTATTGGAATTCTATTTTTAAAATCGGAGATTAGGAGATTTTTTTTTTATTTACTTTCCTTTTGTCTTTTAAATATAGTGTTAACGTTCTGCAAACAGAATTGTTATGATCGTGAAAAATTATTCCACTAAATGTGTATAAAGCACCGGGTTTGTGTAATGCTCTAAAATAGAAATGAGGCGGCGCAAATAAACAGATGCATTTCCAATTAACCTAGAAAAGTTAATCACTTTCACTATGATTGCTGTCAAAAGGCTCGATAATTTTTGAGAAAATTTTCCCTCCAACATTATTATTTGAGGATAATTTTTTTTATTTTTTTTTTACTTTCCAATAAGTTTGTTTTATGTTTATGTGCAGATGGCACTTTGATATAAAACACGTTGCTTCCTCTGCATCCTTATAAGCGCTCCTATCTCTGATAATCGCTCATTTTCAAAACAAAGACATTGTTAGATCGTCAAAGTTGAGATAGAGAATTTTGAAAAATTCATCATATTACCAAGTATATAACCATTACTCAATTGGTACTCTGCCTTAAGTTTTCTTGTGCGCCTGAACGTCTTATTATCCAGCCTTCCTATTAAATCCATGCCAAACAATTCTAAAACAATTCTTTAAATTTTTCTCTTTCGCTCCACTCTGTATTTTTCCTTCTATGAGCGTGAACAGTTTTATTCTTCTGCTTTATAAACACAAGTAAGAATATAGTCGGGCAAGATAGGCCAATAGGCACCCTACACCACTTCATCTAGTATAGTTATTCATATAGTTTTGGTAATAATTCAACAAAAATTACGCATTATTTTTTGTAAAAGCTTGCGAATTGAAGGATTCGCAAAACATCAAATGGGGAGGTGATCTCCAATTCACTTTAAAATTCACTGTTAAATTTAAAAAATTTTCCCATCTGAACGACATTTCTCCAACTCCATCAATTTAGAATATCGAAATACTATTACACGGCTTGTTTGGTCGATAAATGTAGAAAATTGCAATTTTTTTCATACAATGACTTTTCAAAATAAGACGTTATATCGGGATTGGTCGAAAAAGTAGATTGATCCGCATCATTTTCAATAGCGGTCGTGCTTCCGTCAAAGCACGTCTGTATAATAAATTTCATCGAAATATCTTAAAAGTCGCGACGACTTAGGTTGAACACAGAAATACATGAACACATGATTAGATGGACAGACGGACAGATAAGGTTAGACTGGTATAATAATAGTTGGGTTTATCTTAAGCTCCTCTGGTTGTTAAATACGTTCGCGCAAACTTAACCACAAGTGGTAGGGGAGTATAATGATATCAGACAAGGCACTGATTATTGTAGGGATATTAGTTGCATTGCATACTGCCTAAACCTGTTGAGCAATTCCTTACAGAACGTTTAACTTGCTTAATTAAATGTGTTACGTGCATGAGCATGGCGCTTCTAGTGTCACGAATCTTTTGCAATTCTCTTATCCCTAAATGTGAAAAACAAAAACATGTTACTTTTACTGAGCTCAGTAATAAGTTTGATAAATTAAATTTTGAGCTTTTAATCTCCAAATTATGTAAAATGGACGTTTCACTTAGTATCGTGAAATGGCTTTCCTCATATCTTAGAAATTGTACTCAGAAATTGAGTGGTTATGACCCCACCTCTCTGGATATGTGACTATAAGATCAAACAATTGCCTTCAATTTGTTTCTTCTTTGCTTTTGATGAACAAATTCGCATACCCTTTAGTATGCTGATAATGCGAAATTATTTCTTTGGTTCACGAATACTGAAGATTTCGACCTTTTTCAATCTAATTTGTTGTCTTTGGTAAATTAATGTAAAAATAATGATGTACTCTCAACCATTATTAAGTATAAGTCCATGTCCTTTAGTAGAATTTCCTTGACGTCATTTGATTATTATATTTATGATTAAAGCCTACAGTCTCTATATAACGTCTTTGTGCAATCCGTTATTAACAATCTCAGTTAGCAACCTAAGGGAGATGAGGAATTTGATGACACATACACATACTACAAATTTATATGTCTTCTCAGTTATGACTAATATTAACTAATACGCCTAATTGCACGGCCGCCCTAACTAGTGGTACAAGCAACATAAGACTACAAAGAATATGATTGAACACTAATTACAAAATTAACAACAATATATCTCTAATAATAAATTAAATATTGAATATAATCTGCTTAACTAACTAACGCATATACAATGATACTCAATATAAAAGCCGAAGATATGGTATTAGTATCTTAACTAAGCGATTTTTTACAGCTTCATAAGAACCTACGGTAACATCAAACAAATCGCAATTATCATTGTGCATTCGGAAAAGCGTACGAAATGGATTATGAACTTGTCGTGCAATGTGCTAATCGGGTCCGCAAATAATGCCTAATGAATATCCCTACTAGGGACGTTAAACGTAATATTACTTAGCAATTCCCAAGACAAACGAGTCGTTTCTCTAACGTGACAAGAGTAATTAACTGTAATCTGTTGTCATATGGAGAAAAAGTTCATTCAAGCTTCCATCCTAAACCGTGTAATGCGAAAACTGAGAAACTGCTTTGAATGGATTCAATAAGTTCAGACAACCGAAGCGTGCGCTAACATCGACCTCACTAACACTGTATATAGTCTTTTAATTATGTAAGGATCATCGGATTCCTTAGTCTATCTCTTCTAGAAACATTATCCAATCGGTATTCCCCACGGCAATAATTAGTGGGTAACATATTGCACCGCGAAAATGATAACTTTTTACAATTTTGTTGGTTTAATAACACTCCCACTCAGATCACACTGTAAAGATAGCAGGTATGCACTGGAAGTTATCATATGAAAATGTTTTACATCGTCAGGATCCGAGCTCGAGCATTACGAACACAAATAGGATCTCTTCGACTGGAATTAGAATTTTTAAGATCTCTCAACAAAAAACATTAAGGAATAATGTCTCGATTTACTAAATTGCTATGACAAGTTTTAATGGACTACGTCGCTAGTTTGAAGCTCCTCTTATATAACCGTTCTTATAAAAGGAAAGCCTGAACAGTATCATATTCGGATAATAGTGCTTGTGCTTAACTCCATAACATAAAAAATAACCCTTTACAGGGCAAAAAGACTTAATTTTTAAGATTTTATGATGAAAACTGTACCTGTAACTGTACTAAAGGTATTTTTTTTTTCTTAGGGAATTTGTATATATAAGCCTTTATAGGAAGACAATATGGTGTATCATCATGACAATAAACGAATCGAGGTAGTAAGCGAAATGATGTAGAGTATTCAATGTTCATTCTTGTCCGACTCTATTGTTGTTTATATATATGTTCTATCTAGGCGTTCACTTATTTTGAATAAAGATAAAATTTAAGAAATAAATTTATTCATACGATCAGCTATTATACGATTTGACGAAAGGAAGCGAAAAGATCTAAAGAATAAATGTGAATGATCAACAAAAAATATTTCTCGTAAGTAAAAAATAAAACCCTGCTATAATATCGGTTTACCTAATTTATGAACTTAATGTATAAAGAGTAAGAGAAAAATTTGTTACTTTTATATGAAGTGTATGTATATCCCTAATACGTCATGGCCAGCGTTACAAAAAGGATGACAAATCTGTGATGGATAGCAGGAAAAAAATTTTTATAAAAAACTCATACAATTCATACAAGAGAAATAAGTTATCTAAGGTTTAACGTTACTGGCTAATAATCATTGTATCTATCTCGTTCAATGTATAAAATATAAAACGTTTTTCGAATAGCTTGAGAGTAGGAGAGCAGAGGAATGGTGCGAGGATTTATCCCAAGCAAGAAAATGTACCCTACACATCATTTAGAAGGATATGAATTCTCTTTGATAGAAAATTGCTTTAATTGCAATGTTAAGAACTCTTTAAAAGCAATTTATTTGCATTTATTTAATTAAATTCAACTAGATATTAGAGAAAAAAAAAAAAAGAGAGAGAGAGAGAGAGAGAGAGAAATAGAGAGAGAGAGAGAGAGAGTGAGAGAGAGAAAGAGAAAGAGAGAGAGAGAGAGAAAGAGAAAGAGAAAGAAAGAAAGAGAAAGAGAGAGAGAGAGAAAGAGAGAGAATATTTTGCAAAGAAATGGATAATCGATGCAACTTCAATATTACTTTTATTACATATTCTTTTGGTGAACACATCGATGAAATCTATGAGGCAGAAATAATTTATAAAATATGCAATTGTTGAAATTAAGATTTCTATTAAGATTTTCATCATCATTTCATATGAAATTAATCGAAAGTTATGACCTGTTATTCTGTTGATATAGTATGAAGTGATATTAATTTGGTGAGAGATATTAAATAATAAAATCAAATATTTTTATGCATTTTATCTCCAGCGTAGCATCAACATCTTAACGAAAAGTTCTGATTATTAACGATCCCATTAAAACTCTACAGTTACAGTTACAAAACAAAAAAAAAGGTCGACATGTATCGGGAAAATATTCGTAAATTTAAATTTGAAACGCTAGGAAATTGTCATCTCAGCCAAGAATGTCGTCGACAGTGAAAAACACTAGGATCGATAAATCTGCGATTCTCAAGGCTAACAAGGGTTAGGCTAATACATTTTCATAAAGCAACAAAGAAGCAAAGTAGGCAAAAGTAGGTCCCAACTCGTGCTTCCAAGCGCAGAAACCAGGAATTGTTTTCGAATAGAATTTATCAAGTTCCCATAAGGCCTGTAAGAAGGGCACCACACAGCAGAACCACATTTAACTATATGGTCTCATCTAGTCTTTATATAGCCTTTTTATACCGTCGAGCTCTTTGGACAACCATTTAATAATGCGTAGCGCCAGTGTACCTTTATTTTAGGAGGACTCAAATTGGAGGTTAAAACTGAAATTATCAGCCGAATAAAATCAAAGAATGAAATCAATAAATGAATTTTTGTTACATTTTTTTTTTGAATTTTTGCAAATTAATGAAATCCTCAGTATTTAATTAAATTCTGCTTGAGAATGCAAGTTTTCATAAAATTTTGATAAGAACAGTATAACCAAACTGTTTAAACGAGTTTGAACAAGACATGAAGGGTATTCCATGATATAAAAAAAGAAAATTGTTTGTTGTTGGACTTAATCACCGAAGGGAAGTCAATTATGTAAAAGAAAAATAGATTGGATCCTAAGCGGCTGACTTGAAGGACACTTGACCCCACCGGAAATTTATCAGTGATGTTGAACCGTAATCTGAATGATCGATTATGAAGATAATGGCTTGTCCATTTGAATGAGTGTACGACCCATTCAAGGAAATAACTTTTGCATTACGAAATAATGGATTTTTACTTTCACTTGACGAAGCCGCCGAAGCAAAATTAGATTTTCTCGCTGAGAAGGATTTCGCAAAAAAAGTCATTGCATGTAATAGGCATTCAGGTTATAAATTTTGCTTTAACATCCTGGTAGCAGGTGGTAGCAAAATGGTGGTTAATTCGACCAAAATTTTTGCCTAAAGATGTGTGTGCGCTTGTATGCTCGTTGCCTTTTACGATTCCTTACAGTTCCTTAACCGAGACTGTAAACTACTGCTTGATTGATAGTTTTCGTAACGTCCATTAAAGGAATAAATCCGTGCATATTATCGCCGTAAGACGACCCTTTTTTTCTTCTTTCTTTTTGACTTCTTATTAATGTTGTATTTCAATGGCAAGAATGCACACACAAATGCATTCTAAGACAACTTAAAATACATAAAACATTTACAGACATGCTGACATAAAATAAAACGAATATTAAAGAAAAATTAAAGATAATTGTAAAGTTATGCTTCAAAAAAAAAAAAAAAAAAAAAAGCAAAAATTAAATAAAAGAAAACGGAGACATTTTCTCTTAACAGTTTAGAGGCGATTTGTTGAATTCACACTTACTTTAAAAGTCTTCTGTCTGAGTGGCGAGGTCTTTTACTGCTCTCTATCTCTATCTCTCCGGCTCTGTTGTCTGTCTGCGATGTCTGTCTGCGGCTGCACTCTTGAGTTAGTTGAGGGCAAGACTTACTATATGCATTTCATGCAAACGTTGTAACTGCCAGCTTTTCCGCTGTTTGAAAAGAATATGAATTTTTTTTTTTATCTCCTCATACTTTATTTAAAAAAAAAAAGTTTTTAAGCCACTTAAGAAAGGACATAAATCTGCTTCTTTCTTCTTTTTTTTTTTTTTTTAGTTTGTTACGAAAGGTTAAGAAAATTGTAATATGTTTTTACTAAAAATAAAAAAAAAAAAATATATAAATATTAAGAAGAGTTTACACCTCGAATGAACTTATTTTCAAACGAAGATAATCTTTAATAAATTAGGAAAAATAATGAATAACTATATATATATATATAGAGACTTTGGACACGATACGATAGAACATTTGGTACGATATCTTTTGTGGGCAAGAAAATCACTTAAAATGTTTGCAGTTCGCTTAGAAGCCTCGACGGTAAGTGATGGTGACAAGTAAAAGGGAAAACGTTCATGTGAGCGAACCAATTAGTATCGGAATCAAACGTCGACGTGCAGATATTTAGTTTCTTTTTTTTCTACTTTGCTCGTTGAACGTTTACGAGCAATTGTCGGTAAATAAGATGGGAAAAGAGGGAATAAGTAAAACTTTTTTCGCCTTTTTTTTTTTGTGTATTTATTATTTAATTTTGCTTTGTGGTTATGATTTTTAAGATTAGTACTTTCCTCTAAATGATTTTCATATGATTGGCTGACACTTTAAATAAATTTCTTTCAAGCTTTTGGAAAGACAATTGTGACAGGTAGCACACATTATTCGTTATTTACCCGGACACACTTTCACTTAGTTCACTTAGTTTATTTTCACAAAACATACACTTACTACCATCCACATGTCCAGATACGCGTAAATATAAATCTACACTTAATTTTAAGTCAATAACATTTGACATATATATGTATGAAGAGGAAAATTTCATTATTCTGCCCTTGTCGCAGAGTTCCTTCAAACACGCACTCGTTTCGCTCATTCACTCATTTATTCAGAATTGCTTACGTTTATACATTTCGTATGCAGACTAAAATCCGCTATATTTTTGCAGATAAAGTAAAGAAAAGAAAATCAAAGAAGAGACAAATACTCAAGAAAATGGATAACTGTTGATACATTTGTTGTTTTCTGCTTTTCTTATTACTTTATATAAATGTGTAAATTAAGTTACATGTGTTCGACTGAGAAGCCGACTCTGGACTCTCTTTGGACTCTCTTGATTTACTACTCGATGCAAATCGCTGGGGATCGGAGAATAACGTTATTTGGCAGTTGTCGCTTGAAACTACTATTCCGGGTTATATATCCCCGAATATAGGAAGTACGGGAACTTAAATAAAAAAAAAAAAAAAAAAAATTAAGCATTCTTTTGAAAAAAGTGCTTATGCAAGGTTTTATAAATTGTTTTTTACATATCGCCAAAGCCAGATAGCGATGTAGCGAAAAAAATCGAATAAAATGATCCATAGTTGGTTACATACTATTTCTATCAAAATACATGCTAGCATCTATTAGGAAAAAGAAAAACAATTTTCTATTCATTGTACATTTACCAGCGAGTGGGTTTGAATCATTGATTGTGTGTCTGTCACAAGTCAAGTATTTAGATAAAATGATAAATATTTTCTTACATCACAGTTAAGGCATCAACTGATATCTAGTTTAGCTTGTAAATTATTATCGAACACGTTACGTATGAGTTATATTGTCTTTTATTTATGCCCTCGAGACATGATAAACACGTACATACGAATACAATTAAATAGCGTTAATATCTTATATTATTATTATTAGCATTTATATATATATATATATATATATACATTTTATATATATCTTGTATCATTTTACGAAGGTAAGGATTATTATATAATATATATATATATATATAGATTTTAAAGAGATACTTCCTCTGCCTATGCTTGAAAGGTTAAAGTTGAAAAATACTTTATTATTATTATTATTTTTATTACAAATTTAGTCAGAGAATAAATTTTAAGACTAAAAGTCTTAAAGCATTAGCATCTAAAGGCTTTCGGCTTTATTGCACAACTCTACCCCGCACTTGAGATTTGAACCCACGACCATTGAGTTGCTAGTCGAGACTGTTGCCTACTCGACCACTCGGGCGGATGAAAAATATTTTAAAATCCTAATAAACCACCATTTGACTTTATTTATCAAGAGTGTACCATCAGTTCAATTCTTCTTTAAGAAGTTGAATAATTTTTCCGGCCCTTTATAATACGCGTTAGCTTCGGCGAATATCTCTTCATTGGAACCATATTTCTCGTCGACGAGTTTGATGTCAATTCGATTGTTATCGAATAAAGAAATCCTTTTTAAACAGTGCCAAAAAACGCTCATCAATACGCTGTCGTTTCAAACGTGCTATGTGAGAAGTTAGCAAACCCACTATAGCCACTTCAAACAGAGCTTCCGTATGAACAAATGCTAATGCAAAATAATCAATGCACTACTTTCTAACATCATTAAGGTGTCAGTTATCTATATACAATTTCACTGTCCGGTCTTCCGAAATGATTTAAGTATTTTTTCAAGTTTTTTGGAAAAAACTGTCGGAACAATACCATCGGCCACGTTTAAAATCAGCGAACCACTTTTCTACCATTAATTGCGAACTCCAAATAAAACTTGTCAAGCTATTGCTTTACTTCAATGGTACCGCTTATCTTTATCAAGACACAAAATTTAAACTTTTGCGTTATTTGGTAAATTATGAAAGCAGTCTCGCTAAAATAACTACAATAACTATATATGCAAGCTAATGATCGGTCTATTATAAAATTTTCATAAACATTTTGTTTCAAGTTTGATATTAATTAATATTAAAAATCGCATAGATTGGTCAATAGTGAGGACATCTATTTGTCATTCTAGGAACTTATTGACTGATTTATCATATATGTATAAATGTATATATGTATACATATTTACATATATATACATAAATGTATGTTTATGTGTTTGGTCGCACTGCCACATCAGCTAATATTTTGCGTTTTAATTAAATTTTTATACTATGAGATACGAACATTTTGTATAAAATATTTTGTAATTGCACACCTGACAACATGCAATAAAATTTTTTAATTTTTTTTTTTTTTATTTTGTGTTTTTTATTTACATTCATACAATAGATACGTACTGTTTAATCTTCTATATAGATTAGTTGAATAAAATCATATATATATATATATATATATGATAATGTGCATATATTTGTGCGTGTATGTTTGTGTATGTAGATAGAGAATACAAATGTTGTTCGAGTTATAATGAAACCTTTAATACTGGTTACAGCTCAGGCAGGGCCTTAATAAGCCAGTTAGGAGATCATTTTACATATCATGACTGTACAATTGCTGCTAAAGTTCGCGTCTGCTCAATGTATCACCATGCCTTTGTATAGGCGGTGTAAATAGAATCGACCGAAGCTTAGTAACATATATTTTGTATAAGTATTTTATTTTCTCTACATACATAACATCGTACACATACGTTATGCCGACGAATACATACTGTATGCGTATATATATATGTATATTTTTATGATTCCAAATTGAGTTATTCGACTTGCTTTTCCTACTGGACTGACTGGATTCACATGCAGGCAAGCCTTTGCTCTTCCAGTACTTTACTCTCAATGTTGTCATCTGTTATTCTATATTTTATACAATTAATTAAATTAAATATGCTATCGAAAAATTTCTCCTTATTAACGTAGTAGCTGCTATTGTTATTATTTTCATTATATTCTGTTGTTATATGCATCAAAGAGGATGTTTCACTTAGGTACGCCAGTTTAGTTCCCCTATATGCAAACACTAACGCAACTAAGAACTAACCGCTATTGTGTAAGTGTGTAAGTGTACATACTCGGAAGCTGTTGTAAGCCGATTAACCTATATTCGTCTATATGTTCATTTATCTTCATGCGGTTAGCGTTTGTGAAGGAATCGAGACATTTATTGGAAACTTTGGGTATATCCTTTTTGTTGCAATCTACAAATCAAATTTGAAACAAAATATATCTTCATCATCTATATCAATTGTCGATGTGCAATTAATCGCAAGTATATGGTAAACGCAACCAAATGGAAGCCTAAGTTTTTTAAGTTATTATATATAAACTGCAACAAATCGATCTATAAAAGCTTGCACGTATACTCTGAGGGCGCGGTATAAATTTTCACTTTCCTTTTAGGAAAAAATCAGCCACGTCCACGAGCATGGAAGCAATCTCTTTTAGAGTATAATTATCTATATCAGTATCTTATCTCGAGTATAATTATCTTACTTTCCTTTTTTCTTTTTTTTTTTTTTTTTTTGTTCGTACCTCACACTGTAACGCGGGCGTGTTCCTTGACCGACCTTGGTCCATTTTCAAAATTGAGGCCATCTTCGCAAAGACTAGAGCAGCCGATCAATGGTGAATTATATTAATTGGCCAACTACGGTACAAATTCGACGAACATGATCTCTACAATGTTTAGGTTTGACAATGTAATTAGAGAAAGCGTCAAGTTCATAAAACGACGAATTGTAATTTGTAGAAATCCGTACTGAAATCACTCATCTCATCGAATCGAAGCGAATGCGATTGTTTATGAAACTCGGTCTCTGCTTACGATATCCACATGTATATAGAAAACATTTTATTATATCGTGAGAAATAAGCATTTCTCATACACATGCACACGATAAGCGTGTGCAGTAAAAAGTTTCATACTTCCTTTATGCGTAATAAAGAATAAAATTTATATCTACAGCAAAGTCATGCTTGTTATGTGTATTATGTACATTATGTAGAACTTTTCGAAGCACAAATTTTTATTTTAATTCCACAGGATCATAGAGAGATTCTAATATTAAATTTAGGAATAAGTTTTGCTTCTTCTTGTTCACATTTTTCCTAATTAATTCCTTTTCAATAATCCGTATATCGTTTTTATGATTACTCAGACGTTGCTGATTGCAACGATTGGAAGGAATGATTCCGTAACCACTCTTCATTTAAATCAACAAAAACCCATTTGTCTTTCCTTAACAAGTATTGTAAGTCCAAGTATTTCCTGTTCTCCGCTATAGTTTTGGTTAAAACGGCTCTGCGTTATCTGATCTGCAGTTTACGTCTATTTATTTACTCATCTTCGTACGCATACATTTTTTATTGTTTATTAAGCGACTATACGCTAAGTACACATGATTACACTTAAAGGAGCATTTGTTTGTGTGTAGGATATACTTAAGTAGTTGTAGTGTAAGCATTAATTGCACACGTACATCTTCAAATAATCCATCCCGCCGATATTATCATGTTTTCCGATAGTGATAGGGCAGGACTCGGACACCGCAGCCTCGACGAGTTATGATATAAGAGACGTATTTACTTTAAAAGCATCTGAAAGTTAAAGAAATGTATTTTTGTGCAATAGATAGAATATTGCAATAGCATGTCGAATGCACGCTTAAGGGAGAAAAAAAGGCGATTAGGAAGAAATGGGAAATAAGTGTACAGGTAAGATGCGCGATTTGAAATTTGATGGCGTTACGAAGGTAGGTAAGCAATACAAACTGTAAAGTAATCGTCAAATGACTTAGTGAATTTCTGTTGGACAAGAACGGCATGTGATCTCGAAGGCGTACATTATGAACAAATCGATCAAGTTTATAAATGACTGACTGATTCGATTTTTAATAGATTGCAGATTGGCAAAAATTGTACTTCTCTGCGCGTAACCCTACTAAATTTTTAAATATTAACGAGATGGCTTCAAAAACGCTTTTGAATCCTGTATACACCACTAGTGACACGAAGTATATTTGGTTTGTGTGGATGTTTTCCACAGCCACGAAGGGATTTAAATTAGATTAAAACTTTATTACACCGAACGATTCAGACTCATTTTCTCAGGCGACTTAAAATTTTTACCTGACCGTCTGTCAGGCAGGGGGAAGGTTGAAATTTACGAAACATTTTGACAATATTTAGTACACTATTATGTTTTGAGCCAAGGCTGAGATCTAACAAAATTGGATTGGATTGAAATGCATTGACGAGCATTTTTTGACAATTAAATGAACTATGCAAGTTTTACACACACATTCACGATTCACGACCAGATTACCAGATATACAGACGACCATGACTTAAGTCGACTAAAGATCATCAAAGAAAATCATTAATGCGTAGGACATGCATTTTCCATAGATACGTATCATGATTTCGTATTACGCGTCATATTATATAATAATAAGCTTTACTATACTAAATCGCAATACGCTCTACATGCGCTGACATTATTTAACCTAACCCTAAAATTTCAATGGATAATCGTAGCAAATTTTTCATGTGCAATATAATCAATACTTTAATTGCAATAATACACGCTAATGAGCAATAAACATGAATCAAATGCCACGCTTCGTTACGTTCTCATTCTTAGAAATCAATTAACTAATTTGTATTTCCCTTTGCAAATGCATTCCGTAAACGAGAAAAATTCATTTCAAAAACTTTATAATTTATCTTTATATATATACGTATATACATAAATTAAAACATTAGCAAAATATCTTATGCATATTGATATACTATATTTAAATTTAAATATATAAATATAAAAAATTTTAATATATATATTAAATTATATATATATATATATATATTATATATAAAGTTTAGCAAAAAAAATTCTTTCAAAAAATGCCAACCGATATAAATTATTTATTGAAACTATTGAAAATGGAAACAACTTCTACTACTACTACTACACTAATCATGTAAATAACTTTTTTGAGCTATATATATATGTATTTTAGGGATTATTATGAAAAGTGCTTTAAATACAAATACGTTATTGTGTGCGTAAACTACGAAACTACGAAAACGCGGTCAGAATTTAATCAAGAAATGTTACTTGTAAATTCACTTTGCACACAACACTCCAAACACATAGTTTTTTTTATACCCAACAAAGGAGCATCTTTGCGTAGATCAGGGATTTTACAAATTGCACACATAAAGCCCCAAAGTTCACGCATAAATTTAGTCTGATAGCAAACACAAGTTGATGATGATTAAAAATGAAAATCGAAATTGAAGATGTAGATGAAATGATCGAAAACTCTGCCATGTCCATGTAAGTATTCTTTGCTTCTTCGTGAAATGTGACGAAAAGTGTTTAATCGATTCGCGTTTATTAAGAATATCAACTTTGGACGGTTTTCACACAAAAAACTATGCGCTTGGATTACGCGCGTTCGGTAAGAATATAACACGTACTTATCGGTCATACATCATCTTCCAGCCACTCACTGTAACCACTGTTTGCTTGTCGCTTTCCACAATACTTCTTTCGAGTTTCGGGTTTCATTTCATTTAAAAGGAATTTATTCTTTCCACACTTTTTTATGACTTTGAAAAATTTCTGAGTGACACGCACACAAGCAATAAATTGTTCTTCTCCTTCTTAACGCCATTTCTACATCTCCAAAAATATCTGTAATTACAGATAGAAACGAACGTTACGATAGCATGAATTTATGCTTAATGCCATATACATTATTTATTTTACTCTTAGCCAGCCACTATTGATAGCTTCCAGATTATCCCAGCAATTCCAAAATTATGGCTAAATAGGCACGAGTATGTGGGCTTTTATTAAACCACCACTCATTCCAAACGAAGGTTATTTTTGGAAGATGAAGTTTTCGCATATAAACTGTACGTAACATATATGTATGTATGTATAAGTAGATTTTTGCAAATATATTATAGCAAGTAAGAAAATTATGTTCGGCGTTAACCGAATCTTCTACAGTCGTCACTTTAAACTTCAACAGTATAGAATATTTGTTGTGGTTGTACTTTTTTTTTATTTTTATTTTTTTTATTTTTAATAACGGAGCTTTTCTTAGTTCATGTGATAGTGCGGATCGATTTGGCTCGGTGAGCATTTCCGATTTTTTTTGCAGAATTTGAAGCCGATATTGCTACGACCACGATCATATTGACAATGGGTAATTAACAGGCTGGCAGACGGATAGTCGAACATGCGCAAACTGATTCAGAATATGATGCTGATCAAGAATATATATATACATATATATATATATATACATTAGGGGATATATAAACGTTAAGAAGCTTCACGGTGAGTGTTTGTAAAAGTTCTGACAAAGTGAATATACGCACGTACTTCGGTGGTGGGCATAGAAATCCTATAAAGCTGACAGCACAGACGCTACAAGTCTTGCGCTAAAACACAGGCGCACTAAAGTACAATTTACGGTTCAGTCGCACCAGGGATCGAGCTTGAAGTAGACTACGCGTTAACTAGACGCATTAATGCTATTTCTATTCGAGCGTTCAAAGCAATATTGGGTAGGCGTGGTTGATTTCTTCCATTTTTAAAATAAACATTTTAATTTATATGATGTTTATTGTAATTGATGAGTGACAAGTAAAAACACGAAATATAAAGGTGTTTAATATTTTTTGTTTACATAGACTTGTGGGCGCTATAGGTGGGTTGGGATGATTTTCAAGTTCTTTTAAGTAAGTTTGTAATCGATATGTTTCCTTTTTGCGAATGGGAGAATATTTAATGAATGAATTCCTTTTGAAAAAGACAGGTATCTGCCAGACGGACAAGCGGTCAGACGGACAGGCTTGAATTAATTGAGAATTTGATGCTGATCAAGGGTAGATAGACTTTGTGGCGTCTCTGAACTTTCCTTCTGGACACTACAAACGTTTCGACAAGATGAATATACTCCTCATCCCTCGGTGATAATTATAAAAATATAATAATAATACCATCAGAAAGCATAACCAATGTTCAAGTAAAATTGCGCGGTTATATCGAATATCAGAAATTAATTTTTTTTTCTAAATTAGACATCTGTGTCCAGTCATAAACATATGTATTCTGAACAGTTGAATTACCGAACATGTACCATAATGTGTCTACGAAATGAAGGAAAAGTGCTATAGTAGAAGAAAGTCTAAGGCGATACATACTCCATGAAAATGATCCAAGGAAATTAAATTATGTGCGTTCAGATATTCTATAGTAAATCGGGATAAGTTATGCTTATAAAACACACAACTGTTTTTGTTGAAATTATGAAAGATGTCTTTATAGATCTTGCAGAAAATTTGCACTAAAATTGATCGAAGTACATGTCGAATAAAATGTGATGGGAAACTTTACAACGTGCATTGATGTAAATGATATGAAGAAAAGTGACATACGCTTTCGCTTTGTAAACACTTAAGACAATGGGACGAATATATGTTGATAGCTTTCACAGGAATTTTACCCAAATAAATGAAGAGAATTAAAGAGAAAATAGTCAAATAGCTGCTAATTAACAGTGCTAACAGTGCTAAGCAGTCGAACGGCGAAAGTCGCTAAGACACGTATTGCCTTTTATTTTGAAAAATTTCTCAAGGGAGTAAACCCCTGGAATAGTCTAAGAAAAAGAGGTTTTTTTTTTCCTTTTTTTTTGGAATAGAAGTCAACGTTCAAGTATAATAATATTGAAGGACGTAATTAAGCGTACGTTGAAGTACTAAAAAAAAAAAAATTATATTCGAAATATAATAAAAAAATAGCAACACCGCACTGGGGCCATTTTAAGCGTAACGAGCTCTGCAGTACGCAGCATAATTGGTCCAAATTTAAATCCATTTTATTTAATCAGCAGAAAGATGTAGATATAGATGTAGACTGGATCTACAGAAAGATGTAGGGATTTTTAGAAACATTGAAAAGTGCAATACCATTGTAAACAAAAAAAAAAAAAAAAAAATATTGGAAATTGTTGGACTTATGCTACCTGTCATTTTGAAAAATTGTGTTTCGAGACTTGGAACACATTCTGCCCATTTTGCTCTCTTGTAATAAGTTTGTTATTATTCTGATCCATTAGCTCGGTATCCGAGCCATCACTGCACTGCTTCTCCACCATCAAAAATTCCCTTATAGTTCTCTTTATTCCAGCAATCGCTTTACTCTCTTGAATAATACGTAAGCACCTATAAGTAATGGTTGATTTCTTCTATTTGTGTTTACGATAGGTTTTTGCAACAGATTTTATGAATATGATTTAATAACTGGACTACGATTCTGAAAGTGCTCTCGCTTCGTAAGATGCTTAAACTGTGCAACGGATTTACGGATTTCTCTTTTCCGAGCTTTGTAGTTATAATAAAAAAAAAAAAACATTAATGAATTTAAATACAAAATTAAACTAAATTTTTTAATTTTTTATTGATTCGTACTGTATAAAGACAAGGACTCTGTTTAACGGGTATATAGTCTTTAAAGTGTTGTAGGCGAATACTTACTTTTTTGCTTAAATGCGGCTAAATTTCACTGACGCATCATTCAATTTCCTCTTTTAAGGGAATTGCTCACCAAAATTGGAAATTATAAGCTCAAGGAATCGTTCGTGAAGTAATTGAATGGTTTCTAGACCTGAATCGCATGCGGCACTGCCTTGTTAAAATCACATGACCTACACAGTCATATCTTGTCAGCAATATTAATTTCTATGACCTCGTGTCAATCGCATTTTCTGCATGTGTTTTCTGAATTCCAAATGCGAGAATTTTGTCAATCTATAGAGATTAAAATGGACCTCGATATTTTGTGCGAAAACTTGCAAACTATGGACAGCAAATCTACATCATTTTCAAAATAGTGCCCGATAATGGAAGCGCTTTGCTCTTTCATTGGCAACACCCTAACGCGTTAATGGCAAAAAATTCAAATTTTGCAGGAACAACGTGTAAATTCGTCATCAACAGGGAATACCGAAATGAATGAATCATTTATGCCTAACTATCTGGCTATGTATCAAAGTTTTGCAATATTTCCGATTACGACATCGAAAACTTGTCTCAAGAAACTTCTTGTCATCCGAGTCAGATTGAAAAACAACCAGATTATCTCGAAATTCGAAGCACTCACCACAATAAAAATATTCCGTAATAAAGACGTGAGTGATCGCGATTTATTTCTTGCAAGAAACTCGAATTTTTACTACACAAATTGATTAATTCATTTCAGGGCTGCCTATATTTTGCAAGTCTACCAACTTTTTTACATCCTAAAAATATTTTAACAGTGTTACCATTCATCTTAAAGCTATTATTAATCCATACACGATGATTACATCATGGATTTTCACTTTCACTATCGAAGACGGACGATATACTAATTTCTAGCAACGAGCTTTAAGCGTGATGAACCCCCCCCCCCCCCACCCCCCTTCCCTTTTTAACACAATAAACGCCCTGCAACGTATGCTATGGCATGTAAGACGGATACGTATAAGATGGCGAAAAATTAGCGACCCTGTTCATAAAATATGGTAAACGAATACGAAAAAAAAATAAAAATATATGTATTGATAAGTTTTTCCACATTTCTCTCTCGCTTCTCTCTTGTGAAAAAACAAAAAAAACACATTTATTATTCAATGGCCATAAAAATTGTTGTCATATATAGTATCGCAAGCGTGATTATTGGAGAAAGTTAGTTCAAATAGAAAAAGTAAATTGACGCCTTTGGGCTATGAGAATGGCTCATATATTTGTATCGTTCAAGTACAACACAATTGTAAAAGACGAAACGAGTCGGATTGATGTTGTAAAGGGGCCTACTTAATAAGGTGATAATTTTCATTAGCACAAGATAGTATCTAAATAGTTTCGAGCCCTGTCAATCGATCGTTTTGTCTGTCAGGTAATTTCTATATATATATATAAATATATATATTAGTAATTAATTACCACAATTCAAGGTTAAATATCTGATCTTTAACAATTGGAAACATTAAAATGGAAAATTGCAATTGCAAACGTATACCATCCGACATAGCTATGAGTAGCGCAAATCAAATTTGAAAATGTAACAAATTCCACTAAGCAAGTATGAAAATTATATCCGCCGTCAGATGAATTTTTGACATCGTCTTAAACCGGGGCAGTACATTTAGATTGCGCAATAGCTTGTTAAGTGTGAGCGAACAGCAATTGGTGTCAATTTTATACGGATTTCTTAGACCGTCTTAGGATATGTTTATTTCAACTTTTCGATTGATATTTTTTTACGAATTGTACTGTTATGCCCTTTTGCCTATTGTCGCAATAATTTTTAATATATTATGCAAATACACAAGTGTACAAGTGTAATGTGTACTCATTAGCTACGAATGTATAAAAAAAAAAAAAAGTGTGAGTAATGAGGGTCTCATAAATAATATAAAATCAACGGGCTCGCAAATAGGTAGAGAGGAAGACGGTCAGACAAACGATAGATCAGATGGGCTGAGTTAAATTGTTTTCAAAATTTTACACCTAACACTAATGTATATTTATTTGGTAAGATCTCTAGCACTTATTTAATGTAACGTTACAAACGGAAAGACTTATCGTTATACACTTTTCTTTCGGGAGTACGATAAGTATAAAAACACTTGAAAATAGTAAAGACAAAATATATAGTAAAACTACAACATAATGTTCTTTATGGCACCCTTGTGCAACTGTGCCTGTTCATAAAATCTATGCCATTTGTTATTATCAGTTAACTTTAAGGCTTTGTCAGGCTTTTACGCCTTTTTCCTCAACGCTTGTACGTATGCTTGCATTTGAAAGTCGCAACTGAAAGCATAAATTATGTCGTGAATAAATTTGTTTGGGGAAAAAGCTAAAATGATGACTTTGTTTGTTGGCTTTTCTGAGCATAACGAAAACGGAAGTCATTTATTTACATATCTCATCGACATTAACCGAAGGCATGCACTACGAGAACGGACAAAAGCAACTAAATAAACTTATATATAGAAGAGCGTATATGCTTGCATAGAAGCGAGTGTACATGTATGCTTGCTTGCTTGCTTGCTTGCTTGCTTGCCTGTGAAAAATAACGCCTTCCACTTTAACTAATTAGCTAATTAGTGAAAATTGCACTTAAAATTTTGCTACACATTATTTTTAACACGGTTTATTTATTTATTTTTTTTTTTTACTCGCTTCTTCTACAATAAAAAAAAAAAAAAAAAGGTTTCGAACAAGAAAACAAATCATGAAGTCATCCGCCAATCACAGCCCCAGTTACCATCCACTTAAAAAAAATTCAAATTAATAGTTGAAAAATGTAAAACAATATCTTTTTTGTGTGCTTTAGAAATGAGAACAATTTGAATTGAGTCGAAGTAAACAATTTTACAAACACACAAAATCTCTTAATTTAGAATTTTTTTTTATAAGGAAACTTTAGAACTCGCCTGAATAGAAAAATTACCTAAATTGCATTAGTTAATGTGTTTGACATGATTTCAAAAGACAGACGAACAATAAGCAGGCAGTTCATGGAGACTACGCACATCCACGCCGTAGAATATTTGGCTTCCGAGCACGTTTGCACTATTATATGTTTTTATGAAAAACCAAATCTCTTTTGTCGTAAGATTGAAAAAGTGTTCAAAAGTAAAAAAAAAAAAAAAAAATCGAAAGAGCAATCCAGTGAGGAAGATAAATATTAAGATATATATATATAATATATAGGCGCTATATAATACCTATTTATGTTCGAATCTTAGAAATAAATCTTACACTAATTGTTATTAAAAACTAATACAAAGTATATAAGTCGAAATAAAGTAAGTATAGTGAAGTAAGTATAAAGAGAAGTAAAGAAATAATTCATGTATGAATTATATAATAAGAAAGAAAACAACTAAGAAACTTTTATTTGGCTCGAGTCGAATCTCGCGTACATACTTTATCGCATTCTACTCGCCAACTCCTTTCATTGGATATTGAATGCATTCTTTAAAAATCATTTACTCAGTAAGTCGTGACGTCTAGAATTAACTCACTTAGCTTCTCGCATTTTACTCTCCAAGTCCTTTTATTTAATACCCATATCGGTTGCATTATTAAGAAAATGTTAATGCATCAGGTCGCGGTCTTTAAAACTTTTATTATTTCTAAGTACGAAGCAAAAATTCATAATTCATTTTGTTAAGAAAAACGGAATTGCGTTTAGTTTATGATGCTCCACCGCGTGCTTATCCTCTGACCAATTTGGCCCATTTTCAATAGCAACCTGCGTGCAAAGACTTCCAGTGCTTCTATCAAACTTGAAGACGATATCTTCATTTTTACGACCAGGATAGTCCCAACGACACACATCACACAGACGGACAGTCATGGCTTAATCAATACAGAATTTCGCACTAATCAAGAATGTATCTAATTTATAGGATCCGCTGATGCTGCTCTTTGGGAATTACATACATTATGTAGCAAACCGAAATGACTGTACCGCTATCCTTCAGTGATGGGTATAAAATTTCTACATACAAACAGCCGAACAAATACAACCACATCGCGTGCGGACAGTTACCAAACTTTGCTTTGTTATGCTGAATAAATAAGGAAAGAAAAATGTGTGGCAGATTCGGCTAAAGCACAATGCGGCTAACCGCAACAAGAATCGAATCCGTGTCTCCCGATTGATAGTCTGACGTTCTAATCGCCAAACTGCTTGCTAGCCATTCAGAATATCGCAATTTCTCTTCAAGTTTTAAATGTCGAACAACGAAAATAAGAGATGAAGTTCATATTCGAAAAATTGACTAGAAACGAATACGTGCTCGTATATGATAGGTTGAAACTATTTACGCCTTACGTTGAGGCATTGTGATGATTTTTTAACAACTATGCTCTCAAATTATGCCATCAAATAATAAAAGAGAAATAATTCTTATTCCGTTTTTATATAATTTAAAAGTAACGTAGATTGCGTTTTGAACACACTATACTGAAATATTGTAAATTAGATACAGGTTTGACTTGGTTGCGCGATAGATGTGCTGATTATATTATTTATATATACAGAAGAAATTTTTCTGCCCGCACAGGTCTCTCGTTTCCCAACTTTTTCAGTCTTCCTATACTCTCTGTCGAGTGTTAATGATACAGTGGGTGAATTTGATTATTTTGTTGAACATTCACACACATGCTTGAATGGTTTAATATTGTGAATCGATTTAGCAAACGTCCGTCAACACTATTTGCCGGTTTTTGTTGAGAATGTCTCTGTCTTTGTCGCTGCCTCTATTAACTGATGGACGTAGATTCGTTATAAGAATAAAAAAAGAAAAAACTTATGTGGCCCAAGTTTAGTAGAGTGGATAAAGATGTTAAATCATTATCTTGATTTTTTTTTTTTTTTTTTTGGCAAGTGTTTTTATATAGGAAGAATTTTAAAGCTAAAGTCCTGACCTATAAAAATTTTGCACGCACGAAAGACACTACTTATTAGCGGCTTTTATCCAATTTGCAAAAATTTTTTTAAGATAGGATATTCCAAGGAGAGCGCTTGTCAACATGACTCGAATGATATTAATCTCAACAGGCCTTGCTTTTGGGCCTAAAAATTGTATTAAATTGTAATAAAACTATTTCAAAATTGGCGAACTATAGATACAGAAAAAAAAAAAAAAAATACATGGACCCATAGGAGAGACATTCTTAGAAGATGCCAGAAAGTGGTTTTCAATTAATAGAGTAGTAAAAGTTGAATTCATTTTCAGTTCGTTATGTTATTGCATACCTTCCCACAAACTTTTTATACTTTCATAATAAGTGGTGTAGTGTATAGAGACAAATATAACTAAAATAATTTTTGAAAATTTTAAACAAATGTTTTCAAAATTAAAAGTAAACAATTAAAAATACTCTAGCGGGCAATGGACTACCGTTAGATATCCGACACCACTATGCTTGCGTCCTAATTATTCATGTAAAGTCTTTTCAAAATAACGTGTAATATGAGAAGTGGTTGAAAAAAGCGATCCGATCCGAAACTTTTTAACAACGTTCGCCCTCGGGCCAAAACACGCCGGTATACAAAATATCCAAATACATCACATTCCGATTCATAGGTTTAAACACAAGCGCACAAGACGTGCAGGCGGACAGACATTTTTATATCGATTCAGAATCGATCTAGTCTAGTAAACGATGAGCCCACGTCAAGTTCTTTTGGTTGTTACATACATCGACGCAAAGTTAATATACCCTAGCACCATAACCGGTGTAGGATGTACAAATAATTAGAGAAAATATTTGTTACATATGGTGTCCAGGTAAAGCGAAAAATGGCATAACAATTTGCTAACTGCTACCGGAACAGTATTGTTGTTGAAGCAAATCATAACTGTAATTATCATTTTTCGATAGATGGTAATTTTTGCATTAATATTCATTTTTTTTCTTTCACTGCTTGCGGAGATGCATTGTTCTGTAATGTATTTTCAAAAGCCTTTTTTTTTTTTTTTTTTTTTTTTTTTTGAATTTAATGAGTTCAAAAATATACACAATGGGTGCATTATTTTGAAAAATTTCCTCTGTTTTAATCAGCGATATATAAGCTAAACAATTTGACGGACTGATTGGTTATATATTATATATGTATTCATATCAAATTCGAAAGATTCCAAAACGCAAGTATACCTGCTGCTATCAAACACCTTTTCGGAATAGATACTCATTTGCGAGTTGGACAAACAATTATTCTATCGAATCTGCTATATATAAATATATAGCTATGAACATAAAAGAAGCCTTACAGAATAAGTGAATAACTAAGACAACAAATAATTTAATGAAATTAATTGCAGCAATGGAGCAATTTTAAAACGAATTGTGGACAAAAGATCACCGTCTGACTGTCTGTTTGCAAGAGAGCTTCTTAGAGATATTAGAAAGCGTGGATCGTCCATACGGCAAGAAAAGGAAATTTATTTCTATTACCTTTCCAAGGCCAGACTTACTTTAAAGCGATATATGATTCCGTGCTACTTAGCCCTTGTCCATGTATCTGTTCGTCTTTCTCACTGTTTATCAGTGATGCGACCTAACGTGATCACAAAAATTGACAGAGAAAGTTGAAAGTTAATAGCTGCGATTAATTTGTAAAAAAATGTCGCGATGTGACGAAATTGATTTGCAATTCAGAGATTCACTTATAAGGTGAAATCTATAAATCAATATCTGACAAGAGAGCCGGGAATCAATTCCATACACCATCCATCATGATCGCCGCAGAGTTGTAAGTTTATTAATCCGTTAATGCGTCTTTCGATTCACGCTGTAATTCTTATTATCGCAAAGACGAATCAATTGTTGTATAAGTGAAAAGGAGCGTCCATTCGTCTTTCTTTCGTTGATCCATTAGAAAATTGTTTACATACTTAAAGTGCGACCATAGAAGTGCGAAGATAGAAAAGTGATATTTGATGAATGTTTTCTTACATCGTTTGCGTGATATTTAAATAGTACTTGAAATTTTTTATCTCCATCGTTGAAAAAAACAAAATCTACAATTACCTTTTGACCTATATGGAATGTAATAGAGTTCTCGCTTGTGTTTACGTTCTGACATAAGCGCACATATACACAAAGGTATTGGCCTTGACTGAGTTTAGCATACATATTGTGTGAGATGTATTGATTGCTCTATAAAAAGCGACTGAACACTACTTGTTTGCATACACAACAACAGTACTGGAGGGGTTTTAAATGAAAGTAATATATCAAATATTTATACATATACAGAACGTTATTCATATACACGTAACGTATATATAATAGCGAAACAAAACAAAGTGTATATCAGTATAAACTCTTTATAAATTTGCAGGTAAACATAACGGAAGTGTCACTGAATAATTTCACCATCACAATCCGCTGATACGAAAAAAATGTCATTAATGGTTGAGTTAAATTCACAACAAAGGATAAACAGGAAACTTAATCATTATAATTACACGGTTAAATAACAAATTAAATTGTAGACAACTAATTGGTCTTTTTCAGGTAAAATCAGAAATTCCGAAAGTGATTCTTTTACGGAGAAGATCAATTAATTATTCAAAACAAAAACGAGCTTATTGTGAGGACAAAACTTGTCGGATCGTTTTGATTGCGCAGTAACAGTTACAAGGTTTTATATGAATATTAACCTACGCTATTACGCATACGCTGTCTGTATAACGAGTGGGGCCACTACACCGCATTCGAATCTCGAACAGCTGATCTTAAATGTAATGATAGTCGATTGGCAATGACAACTAGAATGCTTTAAGCTTAAGCTTTTAAAAGACTATGGCTATAGCCTTCCGTTTTGTTTTGTTTTGTTTTGCTTCTCAACTGAATGAGTAAAACATGGAGTAAACGCATTACAAACGACGATAGCATCATCCGCGTCATTTTGAATCTGATTAAAAGAAGACCATACGCAATTGAGGCACTTGGAGAAGACCTCTTTGAAATGCACTACTAAGACGGTATAATTAATTGTAATTATATTGGATAAGAAACAATGTACAAAACACGACTATACTAGTTTGAAGTTGTGTAAGTAAATCAAAGAATTCATATTCCGTATTACAAAATTCTCTTGAAGCTTTCATGCGTTGCGTCTTTGTGGAACGATAAATAGGTAAATTTATCAATTACATGAATCCCTAGAATATGTCGCAGATTTGATGGGAGGACATGTGAAAACGTTAATGCCTAACCTCACATATTTTTATTTGTATCGTTTACATTATATTTAACTTTGGACGATTTTTTTACTGCTCGTCACTAATTCATGCTTAATGTTTAATTTCTATATTGAGCAAAGATCCATTCACATGGTATAAATGATTTGTTCTGCCGCATATATTATGCAATCACGTCATATATCGGATGATATATATCTTGTCTAGTGTGCGATGCCCGCTTCATATGTGTGATATACAATGTGCTACCGCAAATCTAATCAGCTTGGAGACATAAGCATTACGCCATGCTTTGCCGATTGCTTAAGAAATATCCAGCACAACAAACTTAATTTCAACGAACTGATATATATTTTGGGCTATGGTTTAGTGTCGTAGAGCATTAAATACGCATAATCTCCTTAAGATTGGCTACATCGGAACTTATTGGAGTTAAAGTCACCTTTGTTGTCAGTCATCGTCGAAGAGGCTATTCAGTGGTCTAGTCAACAGCATCATTTCCAAGTTTTATAGCTCGGATCCCATCTCTGCGAGGACTGCAATAGGCAAGGACCTTTTCAATGGCCTTCGTTGGAAAGAATAACGTGGACATTGAACGTCAAACGATTGACGCAAACATTGCAAGCAATTGTTGTAATAATCGGATTTCTAAGGAGAACATGAATTCGAATCAAATTTGAATCACGCCACTTCGCGTTGCTGTCCGCGTGGTCCTATTCTCGAATGAAATCATTTCGTTATTAGTAAAATAAATGATATATAAAAGAATAAATTAATTCATATAGGTTTTTTTTTCTAGCGTTGCTGGTAGAAGATGTGGAATCACGAATGCACGATATGTGGAGGGAAAACCTGCCTGAAACATGGAAATGGTAAAGATGGGAAGCAAGGAAGGGTAAAAAGATTTGTAACTTAAGTATTTGTTTTGATGTTCACGTCGTCAACTATATTGCGTGTCATTCGTAAGTGATCAAGGCAACGAGTAGTCTAAAAGACAAAACCTTTACACAAAAAAAAAAAAAAAAAAAAAAATTAATTCTGTGACAGAGGATAACATAATTCTGATAACCAACTTTTTAAAATTTCGCGTTAAACACCGACCGATCGAGTCAATGGGCTGCTTAGCATCATTTTCCTTATATAGTTCGGACAGTCCTTGGAAATTATTTACTATATCTACTCGATTTTCTTCGTTAAATTAAAGCTTAAGAAAAACGACGCGATTCGAACCGACGTATGATAAGAGCGCATATAAAATAATTAAAGTTCAATGAATTTAAGAAAAGATTGGACATTTTTTTTGTAAAATGTTGATGAGTGCAATTTATTAATTTATTAAAATGATTCCGGGTCATAGTTACTTTCGAACTAGTGTAAGTATTCAAAGTGTTTTCTAAATATATTGTACTATGAAAAGAAACGATTAAAAAGACGTAGACTTTACGGTGTCTGTGATTTAATCACCTTTCAGACATGAAATATCTGTGAGGTAAGGTTTACAGTTTTCACTTACTTTGCTGATCATTAAAACCTATTATTTTATAATTGAAAGGAACAACTTTTTTTTTTAACTTGTATTCATAGCGTGGTCGCTATTGAGCATAAAAACTAAACACATAAATTTTTAATCATAATTCTTTTTCCTGTAATTTAAATAAAAAATAATCTTTCATCTCTTCCCTTATGTTTCTGTTTTTATATCATTTTTCTTTTCTTTCTTTTTTGCATTACGAAAGTCAAACGAATTCAACGGATTATGATTTACACAAAATACGATTTAGTTTGTATGCAAACAGATGACTGAGAAGAAGAGAACAACAGCAACAACGTATATATATATATAGTTTGCCTCGGAGGCTTCAAGGCATCCTTATGTGTATGTTCTAAATGTAATGAGCTGATATGAATTTATGTATACCCGTGTATAGTTGCATGTGCATATGCATACATGTGAATCGTTGGTTGGCATATGAAAAAGTTGTGGTATTAGTTTTTAGAAAAAAAAAAAAAATAGCAACAACCCGCAATTTTTGAATTTACTCAACCACACATTTATGCAATTTGTTTGTGTATGAAAACACCTTGTATGGGCAGCACATTCACGTGTGTGTGTGTGTGCAAGTAAGTCTACAATATATATTTAGTAAATAAAAATAAGTGTGGATTCGTGCAATGATGTTTCATTATTCAGGCAAATAAGAACAATTCTTGTCACAAAAGGGCTTCAAGCAAAACAGCGAACACTTAACACTCAAAATCACTTATACGTTTACAGGCTGCACTTAGACTGTGCCTGATAAAGCACTGCATAATCTTGCAGGCTATGTACACAAAAATAGCAAAAACCTTAAGAAAAAGGGAAGAAATATTACGCTACTACTACTTCACTATTATTGTCTTTTTTTATATGTAACAAAATTTGTTTATTAAGAAAAATCGTTTGTATACTGACCCAGCCTAAAGACATACTAAAGATGAATGATGATAAAATTAAAAGATATTATTTGGACTTAAAACGCATAAATAATAACAAGTATGTACAAGACATTTAGAAACGTATTGAACAAGTTTGGCCTCGTAAAAGTTTTCTTTTGCCTAAATTTAATCTTAAAAATAATATGAAAAAGTTCTGAACCGATACATTTTATGTTATTCCGAAATTACACAAAATATGCGGTGTCATTAAATCAATCATTGTTTGTCAAAATATTGACCCAACCAGTGGTCACAATAATAAAATTATTCCGTAACAAAGACGTCAATGGCGACAATTTATTTGTAATAAGAAAATCGAATTTTTACTGGACAAATTTATTGATAAAATTTCAGGATTGCCAGCGTTTTGCAAGCCTATCAACTTTTGCTACATTCTACTGCAATTATGTTAGCAGTGTTACCATTAATCTTATAAAGCCCCCCACATGGGAATGCAGAAAGAAAAAGAAGCGAAGAAACGCATTTATATAGGGTGTAGGCCGCAGTCAAGTGGGTCTGTGTGTCCAATCGATAAATGTTATGCTTTTACCGTCTGAACATTCACTATATATACATATATACCATCAAAGTGAACGCTATCGCATTGAAATTTGATATCATGAATATTAACTTGTTGGTCGCGATTCTTCCCCACCCGGTTAATCATGCGAATGATGCAATTTGGAAACACAGAGTTTGTAAAAAATCGTAACACTCCTTAAACATAATATATATTTTTCCTTGTTTCAATTTTTCACATAGCAACACGTGTTCGGTCCTAACTAATTTTTTGAATTTGATCTTAGTTTTTCTTGTTTTGCTTAACTTTTAAGACTTAAAGAGAATTTGCTAAAATAGAATTTTTTAATCCATCTTCAGCAGGATGCATCTTTGGCCAAAACTCGAAAATTGCGATCCGTTGTTTGAACACAAGAGACGTGCTTTGGCCAGGCAAGCTTTAATCGACTCAGAAATTGATTCTGACTCGATCAATAAAATAAACGCTCGATCTATCTGAATTCCATTGGGATATCACATACATCCACGGAAACTTAACAAAGCCTATTGTTTATGGTGTAATAAATAAATTAAATAAAAAATATATAAAGAAATGGAAAATAAACAGAACATTAAACTTCTTAGCTGAAAAAAAAAAAAAAAACTGCTTTGTTCCCAACTCAAATTATACCGGTTGATATATACATATATATATATCTGGTTGTCGTTATTGTATGTTAGAATATGTTAAGTGATTTTTTTTTTTTAATCGATCAATTGATCCTTCCCTGCTATTGACGGATATACGTGAAGTGATCTTTGATGTTTGCTACATTTTTGGTTAATTGTTTATCCTGACACGATGCGTGTATTATGATGATCATAAATTCGCTTGATACAAAACATCGAACGAATGTATGCTGTTTCTCAGTCAATAGGTTTTTGTCAAATGCACCTTAATACGGCTCATAATTAAATTGAGTTTATTTAGTTATTGTCGATATTACTGGAAGAAGCATAGACGTACATCATTTTACTATATCATATTTAAAGTTAAACTTTTCTGGCCTTAAAAAAGAAAAATTGTCGTAACAACCCTTATGAAGAATAGGATCCCAATATAGGCGGTACAGCAAACTCTTTTATCTAAAGTACAATTATTATGCGTTCAGTTTTATCATAACATATTAAAATTTAGACTTTCTGCCCAACAAATGACTAATTCTCATAAAAATCTATATATAGAGTTGCAACCAAAAGATGGTCCAAAATGGTCAAATTTCAGGTTCAAAAAAATTGCCCCAGACGATTCAAAGTTTTCATATCAATTTAGAATTCCAAAATACTATTACTTAGTCATATTTGTTGA
>NW_023998414.1:32587447-32612726 GCF_014805625.2 Glossina fuscipes
GAGAAATTTTGAAAATTAAAATTTTTTCCATATAAAGAATTTTTAAAATAGGGCTTTATATGGGGAATGGTTGAAGGAGTGAGTTCATCCGAACCATTTTCAATAGCTTTCCTTGTCGTTGGGTCAAAACACGTCAGTGTTTTAAATTTTATTAAAATATTTCAAAAATTGCGACGTGCGTCTTGATCACAAATTTACATGGACAGACATCAGATGGATAGATGGAGAGCCAGGCTTAGATCGATTCAAAAAATGATTCTGGTATAATAAGAGATGGGTCTATCTTAAATTTTTCTGCCTGTTACAAATGTTTGCACAAATTTAATATAATCTCTACCATAACTGGTTGTAGTGTATAAATGTATATCGCGTTAACCTATAAGGATTGCTATGTTTCCTATATGAAGAAAGAAAGAAAGAAGTTTTTTCATTTCTCTTTTATGAATATTTCGCGAATAGTATGCGAATTTCCGAATTTTTACCTCACTGTTGAGAGGTATACACAATTGCATGAAAACCTTTAATGGAAATTAAATCGTTGATCGTTGCACATCGACATTGGTAGAAAAGAAAAATATGTTCAAGGTATGTGCTATAAGCCTCTGTCCATCTCTCATCGCCACTATCACGACCACGCAGAATATTTAAAATTGCTTTAAAAATATTTTCAATTGTATATATATGTACATATATATATATATATATACTTGTATAAGTATATAAGACAAATAAGCCACATTTTTCCAGGCCACTGGATAAATGTTCGCTTTTGTATATGTATTGTTTTATGCATATTATTCGATTTTTTTTTTGTTTTTTTTGTTTTTATATTTATTTGAATTCATGCGTGAGTTTATTGTGTGTAAGTGGTCATCACACAATTGCAATCCATGTGAGAGAAGCAAAGAGGTAAAGCGAATATATTTCTTAAAAAAAAAAAAAAAAAAAAAAACAAGAAAAAAAAAGAGAGAAAGAGAAAGAGAAAGAAAGAAAGTGGGAGAGAGAGAGTGAGTGAGGGAGAGAGAGAGAGAGAGACGTAAACGTTTTCATAATTGATGTTTATGTGCATTCATTCATTTAACAGCTTTTTAAAACACACATTTTTTTTTTTTTTGTTTTATTACTATTTTTTCAATTGTTATCTTTATTTATTTTGATAGGCAAGTAAGCGAATGCATATATGCTTGCGTTGTAATAAAGTGTAATAAATTCACACTTTATTTAACACATTTAACACATTGTCAAAATGCTGCACCGATCATATTTATCAGGCACATACATTCTGACTATTATTGTTGTTGTTGTTTTCATTAAATCTACCGCACAAGAATGCAAATATAAAAATTTCATAATAATTGTTTTTCTTTTTTTGTCTTTTTTGCAGCATTCAGAAAAAGCGACTAACGTGGATCCCGAATAGTATATGTATGCACTGGGTGAATAAATTCTGGCCCCTTTCTCAACGTATTTCTAAAATGAGTTCGTCAAAAATTTGTGCTTAGCAACATATAACGATTTAGAGGATATCGCACAAATATTACCGGAAAAATTAATCGAAACCGTTTTTTGTACAATTAACATATCTTTGTGTGGATGTGTTTTGATGTCCAAATGTAATCCTCTACCACCCATCTATACTCTTACTTCTACTCTGTAGCACGGCCACTTAATTATACCTTCACAGACAAGATTGCGGTTTGGGTAGCATCTGTGGGCTTACGTTAATGCTCTCTGTTTCTCTATTTGCATCGAATAGTTCTCGCACATTCGGAAGAAACTTTCTAATTTTCGCCTATAGCTTCTGTCAATCGTTTTGGTATTTCGAACAAAGAAAGAACAAATGTGTCGCGCTCTCGTTGCATTTGCAAGCACTACAAAATGAGTCCTGCTCGACCTTACGCCTATGATAAGCACACTCGAAAACAACCATCACTGCTTATTAACTGCATTTAGAAGAACTTAATCTTTCCGCGAGGTCTCTTAAACTGCGGATCCATATTTGGTATGAGCCGATGCGCCCATCTACCTTTATTCGATCTACCTCAGCGGATCTGACATTCATTCACTACATGGAATTTTGTTTCTCATTTCGCCTACATCTTGCGCAATTCGGCTTTGTAAGTGAATTCCTTCGCTCGTAAGTCGATTAGGATCGCATCAGCGATAACCAATCCGTTTCGTTCCGATACTATGCAATATGCGACGCAAACTATTAGAGCACGGCGGCGAAGTCACCAAAATACTTATCGCATATAATGCTATCTTGAATGCATTTTGCAAATGGAAGAACCACATGACATAGTTGCTGCTACAACTTGTCCGTTCAATTTCCTCCATCTTTGTCTGGTGGTCTCGCGTTTTGGGCAGTGAGCGGGCCAGAGCCTTTGTAAAATTTGTGTTTATACAGCACAATAACAGTTTTGACTTTTTTGCATTTAGTTGGCAACACTCGAACTGACAAATTTCATGCAAATATCTTTACCAGTTAACGACATACACTTTGGTGGGTTTTTTTTTTTTGGTTTTCAAGGATAGTCAGGAGGTAGAAGATGTTCATTTAAGTGACAAGGGCTGTGGCAGAACCTTAAGAATTGGGACGTTTTTAAAGGCGTCTTAAAGCATTATTGTGATGCAGTAATTAAGTGTAGTACCTGCGGAATTTTATGAATACGTTCACGCAAACGACGCAAAACGTCCAGTTACTATATCGTATTAGCAATTTGGTCTGACCACAATTGCAATAGAAAAACGAAAAAAAAATTTACTTTTTTTACCCATTGATCACCAATCAAGTCAAATCGATGTAGATGTGATGGCCTTCGCGGTCGTCTATTGAATTCAAAACCTCACCCAAAGAAACAAAACTTGTTTTGATGAACGATTTCAGTTGTTTTTCCGATGTAATACTTAACGGTATTTCCGTGAGGATTAACGCCGGACTTAGACGGATTTTGTGGTGGCAAACGTCTCACATTTACCCTCCACTTTAATGCTTTCCTCGTTTTAAAAGAAAAAATCCCACTACTGTTGACGAACGGATTGTTAAGTGGCAGCAATTGAAGCGGCAGTTGGCCGTTTATCACATCGGAAGTAGAGGGAAAGTCTATATTCTACGTCTTTTGTACATCTTGGATGGGTAACTAAAAAGGGCTGTGGCTGCGGCATACACAGTTTTCCGTTGATTTATCTCACTATAACTACTTTCGATGGCAGAACTACTAACCAATCAATAAAGGAAACAAAATAAGTAAATAATTCAAGACAATTTTAGCATTAACTTGCAATTTATAATAAATATCGCTTCGAACTTCACATAAGTATTTTTTTAAATTATTTCAAAATCTGCTAAAAAAGTTACATAACCAATCTATTAACTTTCATAACATCAACACGGAACTATGCTTCGATGTGCTTAGAAGGAGGATGTGCATATGTACATATGAGTAGCCGCGCGGCGGACACGATTATTTGTGGTACAGAGTATAATAAGTTAGTGGGGACGTAGGTAACACGAAGAAGAGCTTAAGGTAAACCCAATTTTTATTATACCAATCGATTCAGAATCGTAATCTGAATTGATCTAAGCCTGTCTGTCCGTCTATCCGTCTGATGTCTGTCCATGTAAATTTGTGTTCAAGATCAGATTGTAATTTTTGAGAGATTTTGATCAAATTTAGTACAGTGACGTGATTTGACCCAAAGAAAGACACTTTTGAGAATGGTTTGGATCGACCCGCATTGAAAATTCGTTGTATGGGAAAATATTGTAATTTTCAAAATTTCTCGACAAAAGTGGCTAAGCAACAGTCTTTCGAAATTTTACATTGGTATGAAAATTTTGGATCAGCTAGGGTAATTTTACAAATCCCATCTCATATAATGAAAAGTGAAGTTCGTGCGATAAAAATATTCATTGCGTCCTGGAAAAAATTAACTCTACAAAATTTGGATCATCTACGCCTATTTTTGGATTCTCCGTTATGTAAGGATTAAACTTGTACTACATTAGGTTGCGCTTTGGGTCCGCTTCCCCATCAATACGCACTTGAGAAATATGCCTTTTATATAGAAATAAGATATAATTTTTATGTTCTATTACAAAAAAAAATGGCAATGTGGTGTAGGGTATTCAATTGTCGGCCTTGCCTGCACATATGTCTGATAGGCATTTAAAATTTGTTGCGATAAGTTTTTCATTCGTTCAATTTCTTTTCATTTTCATGATAAAACATAAAGAGGGATGCAGTCATATGGTACACGATAAGTTGATGGAACGAATAAATTTATATATAATTTATAATATTTATTATTATTGTTTATAATAGTTTTTGTTTATTTGAGGTTTGCTTTAACAAAATTTATAAAAAATCCAAAAAAAAATAATGATTTCTATTTGATTATTGAAATGTTTGTAAACAATTTATTATATATATATATATATTTGCAATATTTGCTTTATGCCACTTGAATAGTATTTCACAGGGGCGGCTGTTTTAAGGAAGTTGTGTAGCTTGTAAGGCGGGCGAAACTTTAAAATTCTTCGAAGGGTCATAGTTGTACCGAAATTTTCGCTTCTAATGGTGACTACCATTAACGGAATTGTTTCTATTTTTTAGAACTGCTCAGTTATCTTTAAAGAACGGCATAAAGTCTACTATCCATAATCTGGGGGCGGGTATTTCTCTAGGAAGCCTAAGAAAACCACTATACGAAAGTCCCACTATTCTATCGATAAAGGCGCATAGCCCTTTGCTAAGGAGACCCTCAAACCACTCTTCCTATCTAGTTAGTTCTGGTGAGACTAAGAAGTAATACAATGTTGGGGCAGAGCAAGAGCGGGGTTGCGTTGATGTTTTCTTTCAAAAAGTATTTCCCCAAGCAAGGGTAGTGAGTTGAATGGCTCTGCGGGATATATGAAAAGTCCAAAGGTAAGAGTGGGTTTAGTTGCATACAATATACGATTACCCGAAACTGTATTGACGTAAGTCTTAGAGAGGACGAGTCCAAAAATTTTGGGTGTCCACGACAATTAGATTATCCAAAAGTAGGACTGCTCTAAGTAAGTATGATGCACTTCCCATCAAATTACCACGAGGATGCTTTCTTACCTAAACGCTGGGTATGGGCTTTCGGGTGATATGGTGATGACTGTGGGCCTGCGAAACTTCGTGTGGCCGTTAAACACTGTTAGATGTGCTTCGTTGCCGACCAGAATTGCGGGCCCACGCCCATTTCTATTACTGTGGTATCTCAGGAGTAGTACCCAATCAATGGAGATTATACAATTGCCTCGTAATACCATCGGGCGCCGTTAGGTAGGCTTTCAGTGCAGGTAGGAAATTTCAAGGAAACTATTTCTTTACGATAATGTTTTTCTTTACATATTCATAAAAACAATATTTTTTTTACCGAAAAGTTGACATTGGCGACAAGTAAGCAACAAAAAATTTTTAATTTTTCATGATTTGGTTTCATGAAGATTGATTCAAGATAGTAATCGGATATAGAAACTAACTGCAATAAATTTGGACTACGTACGTCTGGTTTTTTTGACCGGACTCTATACAATGGTTTTCCATAGCAATGATGTTTACTTTTGAATGATTTATAACGAGAATAGCTGAAGAATAATGAGATCGTTTCTAAATTCGCATTACGTCAGCTCTCATAAAACAGTTTGCGCTTACATGAAAGCAGACTAGAATTTTTGGTACCTTTCTGGTACGAAAGCAAGCAAAAAATTGTGTTAGGCGATATAGTGTTTCAATGATTATGATATGTTTATACCGTTTTTGGTGAACATTCTTACGATGAAACCATATCCACCAAGAACATGTTAAGTCAATATTGTCAGATGATTCTCTTTACCGATTGAAATTATTTTTACGTTGGACTTTCATTGGTCTTAGCCATAGACCTTGCACGGATATTTTGGTTTATTTTGCATTTGTGTTTTTCATCTGCCACCCGTGTGTTTGTAAGCCGATCGGTTTCCTCTGCTTTTAAATGTGATTTGTTGATGTGAGCCTATAAGCAAAGATTTACAATAGAGACATTTCCAACACGAACTAGATCGATTCAGAATGTTAAGCATTTTAAGTTTAAAATGTTTAATCAATAATCAAATTTTTTATTTTCATATCTCAAGAATTGCGGCCTGAGCTTGAATACAATAAATAATACAGGGATAGATCTCAGACGGACAGAGTTAGAAGAATCATTTTCTGAATCGATCGGTCTAATAAAAGTTTCGTCTATCTTAAGCTCATTTGGGTGTTACATAGGTCCGCACAAATATAATATACCCTGCAACACAAGTGCGGTGTGCGATATTTATTATTATTTGCAACTCAGAGAAATTTTTCCACAAGTAATGCAAGAAATTGTTGAGTAACACATACTTGTAATTTGCTTTATGCCAGAACAAAAATAATTTTAAAAAGAAATTTTGAAATTCGGTTTTCGCTATTCATTCTTTTACAGTAACTGTGTTCTTTTTTTAATCATTCTTGAAGTCAGCAGTAATTGTTGCTGAGTTGTGATTTGCACTTTCTTATGAAAGCATACGATAGGCATACACGTACGCTACCGTAAAACAAAGAAGCGTAAAAAGTTTGACTTAACTTGCAAGTTTCCTGTGGGACTTGTAGTGCGTTGAAAGGAAAACAAATAAAGCGACTCATCGTTTGCTAATTTTAATTACCGTAAATACGGGAAGCACTATATATATTTTTCTAATTAAAAACAGATGAAGACTGATCGTTAATATATAATATTATCTATCTCAAGCAATAGCACATATTTTTCAAAAAACTATAAGAAGAATTTTTTTTTGTTTATTTTATTACATATTTTTACTACCGAATTTCTGTTCGGTCCTCATAAAGAAACATGAAGCAACTACCGAAATTAAAATATACCGTCTTTGAGAAAATTTTATTTATTTCATCTTTTTTGCCATTGTTGCAAGTTGATATCAAAATTAATTTGATTAACGTAGTGCAAAATGCAAGATACAGGTATACCTTACATCATTCAGCCAATAAACATAAATCGGTTGATATATCGTAAACTTAGATATTGGGAAGAAAAACCATCTTTACCTCATGGAGCCAACAAAGCATTCAAAGCGATCAAAAACGTAGAAGCCATTGAAGAAGGTTATAGTGTGCGGTAAAAAAATTCCCCGATCTTACGAACTTATTGCGTGAAACGTTATAACTGCATGACTTTGCAAGAGCTACCTCTGCTGATGTACATCATACAAACCTTGGCAGAATGTATTAAAAATATTTCGTATTAGATATATTTATATAGAAAGAGTCTAGAAAAATATGTATATTCAAGTTCTTATAAAAAGGAGATTAAAGAGAATTTAAATCATCTGCAGTATCTATCTATCATTCCGTTGAGATTTTTTTCGAATATTTAGTACATATGCTATGGCTACGAAGGCTTCTTTGCGAAGTTAAATATCTAGTTTTAACTCGTCGCTAATTATTTTTGTTGGGAATTTAAAAACAAAATAAACAATTTGCATAAGAATGCTTACATAAGGAAAGAGAATCTAACACTCTTCATCTTTCTAAATAACTGTAAAAGTTTTAACAAAATAACTATATTTTTATATGTTATTCAAAAGTTTCCCATGCCTTGATAATTATCCATTATATCTCTCCGTATATGTAACGCATGCAAAAACTGCTCGCCAGTAGTTTAAGGCATAAAATTTTCACACAAATAAATTTCTAATCAACTTTACAAGAATTTTTTACACACACACGCACACACACACGCACACACACGCACACACTCAGTTGATGCTCTATTACACAGCTGCCATTTCTTCAGCTCAACTATCGCCGCTAGGTCCAGTATTAAAGTTAAGCAATCGTAAAAAAAAAAAAGAAAAAAAAAAAAACGCACCTGAAAGTGAAATCTTTCATAAACAAGTGAGGATCCTCTACTTTGTTTATATTCAGTTAGAAAAGTCAAAAGAATTTACTTTCGCTTGGCATTAACGAACCGATTAAATCTATATACAGTCGCGAAAAATATGTCTGAACATATGACGAATTTTTCGTATCCTATACGAATGCTAAGCGAAATATGAAAAAAATTGAGATAAAAACTCGAATTTTTCATTAGTCCCACAATGCATTTAGCAGTTAAAAGGCAATGTATATCATTCTGGATTTAATTATGTATTATATCATAATTAAAATCGCTTCATGAGCTCACATCTCATTAGCAAAAAAGAGACTTTATTTCATGTATTTGCTTGCATGATGGGTATCCAGGATTCGTTTCAAGGCGAATATAGTTTTCTAAGTTGTTTCGCTTCTGAATGTGCTTTTGACAAGCGTAAAAAACTTAAAAAACATATTTTAATGTGTAGCAAAGATGTTTTGAAAACCTGCAGTCGCTTATATTATATATAAGGCGTCCGAAAATGTAGGCCAAATTTGAATTTACCGTCACTTTAAAGCACAAAATGTTGGCAACCCTCCTTTCAAAAAAAAAAAAAAACAGTTAACAGATAACTCACAGTTTAGGGTTTGGGGAAATGGAGCATAATACGAGAGAGAGAGAGGAAGACATTTTCATTGTTGAACGATATTTCAAAAGTAATGAAATTTTGATCATACTTTGTCGAAGATAAGGCTCAATGATTGGTGCTCGAGTTCGCGCTATGGTAACCCACTTCTTTTTGCCTAAACTGGATCACATAGATGCACGAAAGATATTCGGTTTTACACAAGACGGTGTCACATACATTAAACAATTCATTTACTGCATGAGGCATTACCTGGTCGTGTAATCTTCCCTTTCGATAAATAAAATTGTGATAAAAGAGTGTGCCAGCCAAGCCGCAAACACCACTTGCCCGATATACTATTCTCCACATAACCCTATCCTATATACATTATGATTTAATAAAAACATTATAATTAAAAAAAAAATTCTGTCTGACAGATAGACCTTTGTCTTCTTCTTTTTTTTTTTTTTTTTGACGGATTGTCATCATCCTCTTCTATATATCAATGAAATTAGGTATAGAATAGGAAGAAGTAAAGTGAATATTTTCAAACCAAAGCCAGACTTCTTGCTTCGTGCTTGCTAACGACAACAACGACAACACCAGATCAGCTAATATTTTTTCTGATTATATTCCTAGATTCTCTCACGAATATCACTTCTCATGAGTATTATATAAAGGAAAGGAAATGGTGACTAAATGGGTAACTGCAGAATAGAGACTGAATTGAGCTAATAGCGTTGTCCACGTGAATATCGTAAATGAATAGCAAAATTTAGCGTATATTTCCTTTTCTTTGAGGTAATTTTTTTTCCGAACGAGTATTTACCACGGGAACTAATCACCTTTTCGCTCTTAATCATCACGCTCGATAAATAAAAATAACGACCTTGGGCACTATACACCATGTGCGTGGCTTTATACATCTGTTATTCAAATAAATCCGTCTGCTTTGCTAAAACATATAAATGGAGATATGCTTCGCATAATAGGAAACTCATTATCGTTACGATCTATCTAAATAAAGGGAGATATTTGATCGTGAGATCAGATGATCATAGTGAAATACAACATATCCGATGCTTACAATTTTAGTAAAGCCAGCTCATCAACCAGTGAATTAGAGAATTCGTGGTTTCACACTTCATTTGTGGGTTCACTCAGTAAATTTTTTCTGGACTTAAAATCATTCTTCTTCAATAATTACTGTACTTTCGTTACCTAAGAATTCCACTTCGGTTTAGCTAGTTGACGATAAATTATCGCAAATTTTAAAATAGGAAAGTAAAATAAGGATAAGCGAGCGACGGGTGTGGGTATTATTTCCGTTTTGTTGTCCTCGTCATATAGTTAGTTACATTGTGGTGTGTTCGCATTTTTCTTAGCTTTCATTGCGTTATCTTGCTTGCCGGTCTACCATTTGCCTGATGATCGTGTATCGAAGTAAGTATAAAAAGAACCTGCAAAATAGTTTTGGCAGATGCGCTTACTTGTTAAACTTATTTCTTGAATTGCTATACATGAATGAGCTATGATGGTTCTACGTAAATCCTAACTTCAGGCTTTACGTTACAATAAATACAGTCATGAAAAATCGTAGAGGAAAGAGTTTCTTGAGCTTTGAGGTAGATCGAGGTAGGGACGGAACAAAAAGCAATTGGCTATAACCGTTAATTTGTCTTTTTAATTCAAAGCAAATGGTTCTTGTGATCTGTCGAAATGCGAAAAATCGTGATGTGAAGCCGGGCAAATTATTGATATCGACGGCAATGCCAAATGTTTAGAGGGTCGCCGCTTCAGGGAATACCTTGAGCAGCATACGTTACGGTATACTTTAAGGCAGGGAAGCCATCATGATAGAACATTATCGATAAAAAATGTATGCAATCGAATCGAAAATAAACCTTTTCCAGCGTGATCATCGCTTCACTGATCAAATATCTGATAATTCATCCCGAAAACGCTAAGGGACCAGTAACACCTGCGATGCATTTACTAGACATTGCCGCTTCTGAATAACACTCATTTTGAACGATGATTATTAAACGTCTGCATAAATATCGATTCAAAGATAGAGATAGAGAGAGATGGAAAAGTGGTACTAGCCGATGGATGAGAGTATTTTGAATAAAATATTTTTTTTTTTTTTTTTTTTTTTTAATTTTTAATTCACTTGTTTCGTACGTAATGGTAAAAGCCCACGACACATATCTGATAAATGCATAAAGTTAGTATACGTTTGAAAACGTTTATGTTAATTTGATTCGTTCGTGTCATGTTATTACGTAAGATTTTTCCAACGCGTTAATATTAGTTATTGTTTAAAATTCATTTTTAAATTATTCATCTTTTTCTTTTTTTTTTTTAGGTTTATTCTGAAAAGATATTCTTCTCATTTCATCCATTTTACGTTTGGTTGACTTTCTTACGTGCATGCTGGAGACAATCGTAATAAATCGTAGAAATCGAAGGCAGGCTGTTATTAACTTTGTACTCAACTTTTATGAAATTTTTCATTAGATTCGTTTTGTTTTGAGTTTGCTACGTGGGTGGGCAATAAAACCATATCCGTCGTGCAAGAGTCAAGAGTCATAAGTCTCAAGTAAAAGTTCATTGAACTAAAAGGCCGGAAAGTGTATGTGAAAGAATGCAAACATACAATTACATACATACAAATGCAATACAATTGAATAGCATGAAGGAATCAGGGACACAAATATCTTTGTCTTGGAAGTTTTTCTTTTCATTAATTTAAAAACGGAAGAAGAAAAAGAAGAAGAAGAAGAAAAAGGCAAATAAGAAAAAAGGATTGCAATTAATTTTTATTTTTTTTTTTCCTTTGGTGCGTTTTTCTTCGAGGAAACATAAAAATAAAACATCACTCTAAACTAAAGAGAGTCAAGGAAAATGCACTCAACACCTAAATCAATGTGAACCAAGTACTAACGATATCACTACATAGCGAAAGTCTACTTGCATGGCAATTTAATAAAAAGCAATTAGTCACTAAACCTAACAACAAAGAAAGAAAGAAAGAAAGAAAGAAACAAAAAATATATTAGAAAAAGAGAAGCAAATTAAATGTAAAAGCAAAGTTTCTCCTTTGACGAGTTGATATTATACGAAAGCATTACCATTACCCATCTTTATGGTGTTTTAACTTATTCTGATTGCGATTCATTATGAATGAATCACTTTTGATAATAAGACAGTAACGGATTATCGTGGATAATAATTAACTCGTTAATCCAATTACTTAGCGAACGAGCGGCAAAGTAGCAAGCAAGGTTAACATTAGATATATCAGATTCATCTTCATCAAGCTTTTTATTCCTATCATTGAAACTTTTACGGGAATGTATAGTAACCACTACGGTCAACTCTTTCTCATTTAATAATTAGTTAGCGCATAAAAGAGTTTTTGAATTTGAAAATATTCTCATTCATTAGCGAATGTCTCGTCTTATTCTCAGATGTCGCTTTACTGATTTAATATCCTTGACAAGACAGACATCGATTAGCTAAGTTTCTATGCATTTTAAGTCGAAAGAGATGGTAGGTAACCAAAGCGGAAAAACGACGACGACGACGACGACGACGACGAATATGATTTACTTCCTCACTTCAATCAAACTCACTCTCACGAACTACCGCTGATGCATTCGTACGTGAGCGAACGTAGTTAAGCTGAAGTACAGTTTTTTCGTGCCTCTTTTTTCGTGTGATTGATGATTATCTTTAGCTTTTTTTTTTTTATTTTAATGTTTCCAACCAATATTTGTATCAATTTTTGGTTGAAGTTTAAACAAAAAAATGTTTTCTTATGCTGCTTATTGTCGGCGCATTTGCGGTCCAATCATGCCGATCTTTTTCCCTTTTCCTTCAATTTTTAGGTAACTCTAAGTAAGACGTCTGCCAGCCTCTTATTTTTTCATAAATAGTGTAACGATCAGCTACGCTTTGACGCTTTATTCCAAATTTTTCACTGGAATGAAATTAGCCCATTAGGCGTGGCCTATATTTTTGTGTTTGCTAAAAGGTGGGCTGTCTTCGCACTTGGTTCGCGCCTCTGCCAAGGCAACTGATAATTGGTCGATATTAGAAAAACGGCAAAATGATGAGAACAACTAAACAAAAATCGAAAATATACAAACATAAATAACATATCGAACCATTACTGATGATTACTGATAAAAATCTAAAAAAAAAAATTTGCTGTTCACCACAAAGTGTATCTATAAAATTGGCGAATAGCTTCAATACACAATGTATTGCAAATACATATGCATTGTTGTAAAGCATTTTAAAGAATTATCGCAAACGCAGTTTTTTTCTTTTTTTATGACTCTGCGGAAGGGGGCGCATGTGTGGACGATTTTAGCAGTGATAAATCCCTGGGCATGATAATGAAATCAGGCTGTCCTAATAGGTTTTAGCGCCCTTCAAGGTATATCAGCAATCTGGAATCGCGTAATGTCTCTGAAAATTATTAAGACTCGATTCGAATTCAATTCGTTTATTTTATTTGTCTCTTTGGGGACAAAGGTGATGGGTATAAAAAAGCCTCGGTCACCATCGAATATAATTTTCTAACTTATTTAATTGTAATAATTATTTTATTTGTTTTTATTTTTTTATATATTTATCTTGGTGTACTGTCTTCATTTCAGGTGCGCTAGGTGTCATTAAGAGGCGATCCAAAGAGCTTAAGCAGCCTTACAAACGGGCTAATGTGCTTAGTTAGATCAATACTTGTGTGTGCCTCTATCGTTTGGATTTCTGCCTTTAGGTCTTATGTAGATTCAATTGAATCCGTTCGAAAACAGTTCTTGCTGTTTGCCCTCAGATATTTCGATTGTGATCCCTTTGTCTTTCTGCCTCGTTATGAACATAGATTGCTTCTATTATTCATCCCATCACTTGAGAAACGTAAAATTTATTTTTGGTGTTTCCTTCTTAATTAAGTCAATAAATGGTACTATCGATTAGTTCACATTACTTAGATGATGCCTTTCTAGGCACATTGTCTTTATTAAGCTTACTCAATATAAATACAATTATGAGCTGTTTAAGTTGTTTAAAGTTGTTTCCAAAAATCTAAATCATATTTATCGCCTTAATCTCCCTATCTCACTCTTCAAAAATCATGCTTAATACGTGCGACTTGCCTATGTTCTTTTTCGAACTAACTTGCAATCTTAGCATCTTACTATGATTCGAAAATTAACTGTTGTTGCTTACGGTTATCGGTTGCCAAGCTTTTGCATATTTGCAATGGCTTAAGGGTTCACTTACAACTTGGATCTGTATCGGTTGCGGGTGTGCTTCTGTGCCAGATGTGTACATACTGTTTTCTTCTTTCTTTCTAATTTATTTATACATTTTTTTTATTTATTTTTTTTTTTTATTTTTCTTTGCTACTCTCTCTATACATTTTGTATTAGTTTTTAATAAAAAATTAATATAAGTTTTTACTTCTAGAAGTCAATTGAGTTTGGCTTTAAATTTATTTTAGCAGAGTTTCATGTGTAAATAAATAATTATGTAAACAATGCTTTCTGCTGTTTTCCGTAAGAGGCCGGCTCGGAAGCGCTCTAAGGTAAAACTTCGACAAGACAATTGTTGCGCCGCACACCTCTTCGAATTGACATACCCTGCTCGTTCACTGCTCCGCAAGTTATAAACGCTAACCGCGTAGAAATCCAATTTGGTGTACAATTTGCCTTAAAAAAAGCTCGCCTGGTTTCTTTAATAGCTTCGAATATGTTGAATAGGCATTCATTGTTGGAAAATAAGGCCTTTTCATCCTTTAACACACAAGCATACATACGCATTTGTGGTTCAACCAGAAGTCGCTTTACAAAATTTAAGAACATCAACTTATATGCCATGCATGTGCGGATATAAAATTCGCAATAAAAATTTTTATATGGACTTGAATTGTTCCTCTCATTGATTTCATTGATTATAATATTAAAAAAAAAAAAATAAAAAAAAAAAAAAATAAAAAAAAATATATATATATATATATATATGGAAGCACATATGCGTATGTATGTGTGCACTCATTTTATTATTTATTTTATTTTTTTTTTTATTATAATTTTGTAAAGCATTCTGCTAAACATTGGGACTGCTTACAAAAAAAAAAAAAAAAGTAAAATCAGGTAAATACAATAGATAATAGAATAAGAAAATAGTACAAAAAGAAATGTGCATTTCTATATATGCATGTATGTCAAGTGTTACGAGCATAATCCAATAACTTTGATTTTTCTTCTCTTTTTTTTTATTTTTTGCCATTCATAAAAGAATCTACATACACGCGCTACATATATACCGAAGGTAAAGCAAGGAACGCATTCAATTTAAGGGGAATCATAGGAGCCTATCGCTTAAGACATATTCATGAAAAAGAAAAAAAAAATGCATTCTTTGGCATTGGATTGAACTGATTTTTCAATTTTTCATAAATTTCATAAATATTTTTACGAAATATTTAGATCGCGATATACATCAAATGCAGTCGATTATAAGTTTTCATAGTAAATCTTGATGTTTGAAAGGAATTTAAAGTCGTTTTTTCGTATTTTCTTCTATTCATCATATGGATGTTCCGAATCAATTGATTAGATTAATACACCGAAATTGCTTGCTTAAAATCGTGTGCAAGCTACAATCATTTTATTCTAATGGTAGAAGCACTTATCGTTGCATTATGCCACTCGAATGCATATACACCACATTATATGCACATTTACATAAACATGCATATGTAAATATGTTAACATACATTTGCATCTTTTCTCGACTTACATCGAAGCGAACATATAGGTGATGCCATTCAATATGTGCGAAAGTAAAATGTACGATACGATTGTGCTCCTTGTGCATGTATTTATGCATGAAATCACAAACTGTCAAAAAATTGAATTAGTTTTGCGCTTTTGATTATATCTATGTTGTGCTTCTTTATATTGTTGTTAAAACCTTAATTTGCCCCGAGTCTACATAAGCTAATCATATAAGCCGTTTATGATTATTGTTTAACATACTTACGAACGTTATCCATATATCTCTTTATAGATCTATATAGATCATATATAGCTTTTCGGTGAAAAACTCATCATTGCAATAATTGAAATGAATTTGAAAAGTGGTCACGATCTGCCGCCAGCAATTATTCTTACACTGAACAAAAAATTTCACTTACAGTATGTAAGAGACATTAATCGAAAACAAAAAAGTAGAAAAAGGAAAAATAATTTCAATTTAAATGAGAAATTTTGATGCGAAAATTGATTGACTGATTGATTAATGGACAAAACAATACCAAGCCAATGCCAAGCGATTATTAACGACTTTTTAATTTCTTCAAAGCAGAATATGTGAACTTAATGTATTTACATTTAAAAATGTAGGTACCATACCAGTTATTAATAATTGAAAAAATTATTTAGTAATTTTAGAATACAAATTATAACATACTTTGAGGCAAATATATATAAATACAAAAATGATATTTGCACACATTTCACTGCAAATGCATAGTAAAAGTTGATAAGTGCAAGTTGTAACATATTTTTAATGCATACATTTTAATGGATTCATTAAGCTATACTTACTTAATCGTAACATAGATGCGTTCGATTTTCGAAAATTGAAAATTTCTTCTGTAATAAATTCAAGAATTAATCTCTTAGAATGCAATTAATTGGATGAAAATTTCGATCTCTACATATAGCTTAAGCTGATCTTGCAAGTTCTTGAATACTTAGTTGCCAGTAAAAGTGAAAATGTGAAAAAGAGTAACAAAAATCTATGTTAGCACAATTTGCAAACGTGAACTGATTTTTGCACATTAAATGAAATATTTGGTGATTTATTAAATTTACTAAATTCATAGTAATTTACGTTTCGTTTTCAACCCCGAACCGATTCGTCTGCATGCATCTGTCTTCCGATGTTAATTAACAACCATTGAAGGGAAAGATTAATGATTAAAGGAGCGAAAATAGTTTATTACGTTTGTTCGATAGAAGAAAATTAAAAAATTAAATATCGTATAAAATAAGATTTTTTTTTTTTTGAAAATTGATTGAAAAAAAAAAAAAAAAAACAAATAAAACCATTAATGTGAACCACGGCCAACTATTAAATATACCGCATCAATGTGCAATTATTCATGCAGCGACGAAAAAGTGCTCTGATTCGAACCATTTTCAATACGTTTACGTCCTTGCGGCAAATTTCATTACAATATCGGACAGATAGATAGATGAGCATAACTTGTCTTCGAAAATTGAATGTTGAATTGATCGATGTAATAAAAGGTGTGTCTATCCGGGTGTTGCATACATCCGTAAAAACTTAATATATGTTTGTGGTTGCAGGGTATAAAATATGCTTTTAAAAAAGCATCTAAAATAGCTCTTTTCTCTTAAGCATGCAATAATATACGTAAGTAAGTGTTATTAAGATTATTTAAATAAACTTTTAAAAGAATGAGACGAGTTGATGGCATAAAAACTGCAGCGATCCTTAAAATTCAATTTCATTCCTTTCACAGCCATATGGTTTTGTACAGATTCGCTCTTATATCATTTACTATTAAAACTAAGTTTCAAAATAAAAAAATATTTCCATCATTTTAACAATCACATTAAATTCCGTATAGTATTTCTCTCTTTTGATTAATGCCAATCAAAATGGAAATGAAAAAAAGTGAAATGAAATTTTTGTTAAATTAATATAAAAAGCGATATTAATTCGTGCAGAAATCATTTTTACAGAAATGCATTATAATAGAATACAGTTTTGCTCTCTTTCATTTTATAGTTGCATCTGAGTTTTGTGGCTTATCATCATTGTTTCGCTATTTGTTTATTTTTTATTTATTGAAATTTGTAGATGTATGTGTTTATTGTTTGAGTGATTGTGATTTTTTCGATATCAAACCACCATCACCATCGAGCAATGCAGGAATATTCACTTTGTAAAAACGTTTACCAAATCCGGAACGATCATCAAGCGCATATATTCTTGATCGGAATCAGAACATGAATCGATTAAAGCATATTCATATGGCCTGTTGTGCGTGCTCCCAAATGCATAGAAATTAAAATAATACACGGATCTCTTATTAAGCTGGAGACCATTTCAAATTTTTATTCAATTTTACATTTGAGATTTTGACAGTGGGGAACAAATAGTTGGCACGATTTAGTTCACTTTTGATCTTGACTTAGGGATTTTAAATCTTTTACAATCCCTATAAGCTCAACATACCTAACCGTACAAGTGCTCTAGGATACAAACATTACCAGATATACGGTGACGGTTCACATGCTAGATAAGTAATTTAATTCTTTTTTTTTTTTTTTTTATATTTTCATAAAATGATAATCAGCTTAAATGATTTTGTATTTTTAAGGAATTAAAAAATTTATATATGAATCATAACAGTTTATTTATTTAAATAGTGGTGAATATATATTAGCATAGTAGGCGCTATGGACAATGTAATAATTCACGGAGACCTGTTGTATGCGCATGTGGATCAATCAAATTAAAACTTATTGTGCATACTTCCTAAATTGCATAAATTTTGCATAAATTCGTGTTACGAAAATTTTCGGAAAACATTTGTATTACCATACATTTGTATAATCAGTGCCAAAACATGGGCAGCAAATTCATTTCATTAAACCGTAGTCAATACCCAAACGGAAGCGTTAGAATTAACTGATGTCGGTTAATGCATATAAATTTATTTAAATATAAAAAAATTTCACTGAATTGGTTAAAATACTTTTCCTTCTTTCCGTATAATATTTTGAATTTATTTTTCTTCCACTAATAGCTTTCGTGTCGTTGTGAATGATGTTTAAAAATTGTTGCTTAGTAACTATCTGGGAATTCGTTTCCTTTTTACTTGACAAATAAATTTTTTTTGATTCTTTACTGGCGATTGATATAAAAACTGCGCGGGTCATAAGATTCTGAATAGCATTACTTTCAAAGAGTATAATTAAAAAAAAAAGGCAATTTAAAAGGGCTTAAAGATTTTTAGATAAGATAGACCGATCTATGAATGTACCAATCGATCCAAGATTCAAGATTTTTTGAAATCATTTATGCTTCTCTGTCTGGCTTGTCTGACTGTCTGACTGTATGCCTGTCTGCCCGCCTAAGCATACATTTTGACGAGCTATCCAGGTATGTTTACATGTTTTGGCGAAAAGCCGAAATCTGTTATAGAGGTCTCGGATTCATTGAAACGCATATAACATATCCGTTGTCTTGAAATAGTCGTTGTATGAAAATAAATTTAATAATTTTAACTTTACCAACAAAAACTGGCAACATTTAGTGTTAACATATAACATATAATAAACTAATAAGCTTTCCATCGAGCTGCAGCAGACGATCGCTCTTGCAAAAATACGTAAGAATTGAAGGTATATTCGTTTTATCATAATATTTGCAAGACCCAAAAGGCACTTTCAAAGGCCCTATAAAGTATATATATATACTTGATTAGGGTGAAATTCTGATTCGATTAACCCATGATTGCTCACTTTTGTATCCGTATGTCTATCTGCCTTTTTGTAGGGTATGTTGTTGACACTTCAATTTTAAATTTCGTTTGAAATATTGAAAGTTCTTGCACGCAATTGGGTTAAATTAGTAAGTGACGCACAATACAGCTCTGAATACAACTCTGTCTCTCCACGAAAAAATTTTTGTGTTATTTTTCATTACTACTCATAAAGTGTGAAACAGAGAAAATGGATTTCTTTTTTAATTTACTTTAAGGAAGACACACTTGCTCATATATAAAAATGGACAAAATTCGGTCGGGTCTACACAAAAGTATAAGAGATCAAATTTTCATACTTTTTCGAATTTTTGGATGTTTTAAATTTTGCACTTATAAGATAAACTACAAAGAATATAAAAATTTATTTGCGTAAGAATTTATTCATTTTAATATTCGATTCGGTTTCGATTTTCCTTAGCAATGCAATCGATTGGGTATCAAATAAAAGGATTTTGAAACTTAATTAAAATTATAGATCGATCATTTTCCAGCCTAAATGCATGAGACCCTATTATTGATGAGAAGAACTAACTGAGTCCCATTTGGCTCTTGTAGGATTCTTTTGAAATTAAGTTGCAGCCATTCTGGGATCTTTGCAAGACGACTTTTAACTTTTCGAATGAAAATATTTGAAATTTGCTTTAATTATTTTTTTTCACGTTATATCTTTCGTTTTTTATTTACTATCATATTTGAATTTTTCATATGTATGCAAATGCGCGTTTTTTTTTTTTTTTTTTTTTTTGTTCTTAATTATACATTTCTTTATAAAAACTCATTTCAATTATATTCCATTGCGTTCACAATGCATACAATCATCAGATGTAAGTACGGAATTACAAAAAATCTTTATTTTTATTTTTATTTTTTTTTTGCATTGCTTTAAGTCTTCCCTCAATTACTTTGTTTATGCACAGTTTTTATTCGTATCGCTTAAAAATATCTGGTCAATGTAGCACCAACAACGCTAACAATGAATTCATAAAGTTTTATTCGACGCTTTCTTTTGTTGCATTATTGCGATTTCAAACAAAAAATAATACAATAGCAAGTTAAACAGACAAAAAAAAAAATAAAAATAAAAAAAAAACAAAAAGAAATAATCTTCTAAAAAAATGTAAAAAAGAAAGGCGTTGACAAGGAAGAAATCTTCTCTGGTGAGTATGAAAAAATACCAAGAAATAGACGAAATCAAACGGGACGTATCGTAGTACTGTAAGGATCCTCTTCGAATCGTATTGTGTCCTTGACTCGCACATGCTTTGTTCGGGTAAGGTTGAAGGGGACTGGGCTAAGCTAGCTTTAAGATAAGTCAAGTAAAAACGTTATAATCAGGCAAGACTGACCTTTAAATACCTTACGCACCTTTACTTTCCTGATAAAATAATACTAAAAATTTGATTTTATGTCCAGGTAATAACCTATTTTTCATGGGTCCGCTTGTTTGGAAGAGGGTCCAACCTGAACTACCCTGATTCAAATTTAGCAAAATGCATCTTCTTATCATAGACTTTATTAATATTCACCTATTTTCGTCATAAGTGCTTAATATAAGACTTGGTTGTTATACAAAGTCTTACTACTCGAGAATATCCTTGTAAGGGGCGTGGTTGGAAAAATAAATTTACGTATTCCAAATTCGGTGCAGTTGCATTTTATGTCAAACTACAAACATAGACAGACTAATTCTCATTGTGAAGTATTGAAAAGTATCACACGTGCACGCACTTCATTTGCATATAATTCCTGTTTATTGATCATTCTCTCTCTTAGTTTCTGCTCTTCCTCCTTCCTCTTCTTTTCATCTTTGTTAGATAGATTCGCTTTTTTTTTTCGATTTTAGTTGCTTTGTACAGGTGTCCATTTGCCATTTGCCCACAATTTGGAAAGAAAATTCCGATGATAAATCCGATGATGAAAAATCTCGCTGGCGGACATGTTTTAATGCAAGAGCAATCGTTGCATTGAAATTAAATGAGATCGAATTTCATATTTGCAAATATCACCGCGTTGTCCTGCAAAGTATTTAGTGGTCGGCCTTGGTCAAGTATAGCCTTTTAACTTTTAATAAGTGTTGGTCTTTCTAATACGAGAAATCTCTTTTTAAATGTTCTCTTCCCTCTTAAAAGACTCTTCTGTTAACTCAATTTCATTTGCTGAAAACAATTATGACAAGTGCGGGAGGAGATTTATTTCTATTGATTACTTTGCAAAGAAAAAAGAAAAAAGAAAGATTAGCTACGAATGCTACGCAAATTTGGCTTTAATCAAATTAGTGTGCTGGGAAAACTGAAGGGCGAACTTACCGAATATTTATTTATTCCATTGATCAGATCATACCATCCATCCATCATACCATCTGGGAGTCTCCGTATTCTCATGTCCAAGAAAACCTTTGCCTGAGCAACTTTCTACATCCAGTAATGAAGTTCTGACCATAAATGAGTATTAACTCATCAACTTGAATTCTTCCTCCAACAATAATATATATATATATATCTTATAATTTTCTAATATTAACCGAAAAAAAATTTTACTATGCCATCATTTTTTTCTTCTTTTCTAATTTGATTAAAGGAATTATTTTAGGGAGATTATGTGCACAGAAGTTTCCATTCCATTAAAGCATCTCCTGTAGTACGCTTGATGCCTTTAATGGTTTCATAATCAAATCAGTTTGGTTTTTTTTTTTTTTATTTCGAATTTACAAGACAAACATTTTATATAAGCGTTCAATAAAGTTCAAGAGTAAAATAAATTTATTTTAAGACAAAAGAACCTCTTCGCTAACATTTCTTATTAAATAATCTACTTTTCTTGCCCCTTTGTCCTTCCTAACAAACTGACTTGTTGAAACACCCAAGTTGCAGTCGTATCGTATCGTAATTGCAAATGTGTGAATAGCTTGACTTAAACAAGGAAATAACATTTTAAGTTTAGCTTGTCCAGGAGGAAGTAATGGCAGGGCACAGATGTATGTACAACTGTTTCTGCACGTATATGTGCGTGTATTTGTTGTTCAATTGGTAAAAACTAATTATATACAAAGCAGGTTATATAGACATATGTCTATTGTTAGATTGTTCGATGCTTCACGTATGCGATTTTTGGGTAAAAAGTTGTCGGTTTATCACTTCCGCAAACTATCGTCGTGGACAAGGCATTTATAAGTTATTTCAATTGTCTTTACAATTACAATCGAAATCGAAGAAAATATCGAATTCCTACGTTTATCCTTCGTTTCGATTCATAGCTAAAAGGGATGCTCCCTTTTCCCTTCTTTTTCTGATTAATTTGAGATTGTGATCGGCAAAAGCAGAAGCTTAAACAAAGCGAACTAGAAATAAAAATTGTAGCATAGAAATCCTTATACTATAAAAGTTATGATTAATCTAAAATTGGTGCTAACCGGAAAGCGAAGAAAATTTGGGCGAAGCAAAAATAACTTTGTTTGCAAATGATGCGGGCAAAAGTGTATCTCTACTAAAAAGAAGAAGATAGAGATTTACTAAAAAACCCTATGAAGCATGGCGAATGAAATATAGATTTGATCCAACGTTTAGGGCTTAACACAATCGATATTAGTGGTCGCGAAAGTCGCGATGGCTTATTGTCACTAAAGCATTCCTACTCACCCGGCATAGAGGTCATGCTCACCTGTATCCTTATAAATTGCTATAAACAATTGCTATTTTTCGTCCCCTTACCGACGATATATTTAACGCGTATTACCCTAGAGCTATGGAAACGTAATCTCCTTTGTCCCCTTTTTAAGGTATGGTTGTAGAAATGATATTAAAAAACTATAAAGTCATAGCCAGGCTTAGTGCTTTTTGAGCAATTGATGACAGAATCTTTATTATGGTCAGTATAGTGCCATTATTTCGCCATGTGAGCATGGGTTTATTTCGAATAGATTCACAGTAAGTAATTTATTGGTGCTTTCATCCTATATTTTCAAAGGGCTAGCAAACTGGTTTAGCAAACTGACGTTATTTATACTGATGCCAGTAAGGCTTCTCATAGCGTAATCCATAACTTACTTACTAAACTATCTTTCCGGATATCTTGATTAAGTGGTCTTTCTCTTATCTGAAAGACCGTCTACAGCGTGGTCACGCGCTTTACTATTGCTTTATCTAGAGATATAACCGCTTGGCCTGGAGAAAACACATAATCTAGTATTTTGATGTATGCTGACGATGCGAATCTGTATCTTTGCTTTAATGCAGGAACAATTCATCTTAAGCTTTAGTGTATTGAACTAAAGTGGACCTCATGATCTCTTCATCAAGAGGTTCGTGTATAAGAATCACATATAACTTATATGGACAGACAACGAAAGATGTTCCATATTTTACATATTTGGATATTATTTTTAATCACGCAACTCACTTACGTCTTCATATTCGTTCAATTGTCACTCTAGCCAGATGTAGCCCGAAATTTATCAAAAGGTAGTTTCGTGAGTTTTTAATGACACTCATATTACAAAGCGTCTGTTCATTGCCTTAGTTAGGCCAATTCTCATTACGAAGGTGATATTAATTTCATAGAGTTTCATATTTGCCTTACGAGGACTGGACTGTAGATAGTATTAATAAAGCAAACACAAAAACAAATAAAAACGAGTGACAACAAATTTCAAAGGACATTTCTTGTGAAAGTAAAGGCGATTGGTTCGTTGGATCGTTTATGAAAATTACTTTAATCTATGCATTTTCGAATTTTTTTTCTATTTTTAGAAAATTTTTTGAAATAAGTAAATAAGATATGATATATGAGTTTGTCGTAAATGGGGATCGAGATGTAAGCATTAAGGATCGTCTAAGATGTATTTCAAATCAAATGTAACTCTCGTCTTATTTCTTCGATATTAAATTCTTCTTCTATTTATCTTTCCTATAGAAAAAATGGAATTTTATTAATGACTTGAATAACACGTAAGGGTAAAATGTTTTGGTCCTTTTTAATGTTAGCTGACAATTCGATATGAAGGAATTTTTAAAAGATTTAACACAGATTCTGCAAAATTCTGCCATCACTTGGAAGGCATTTTAAATTTCATTTCTCTTAAAATGTTGAAAACTTTCAATATTACTCGTACTTCTTGTTCAATGCATGTATGTATATGTGTGTGTATGTATGTATATATAGCAGTGCGATTGTGTTAATGTGTTGTGTGCGTGAGCGTATGTGTTCACATAATCACGTTTTAAGAAGTAAGAAATTTTAGAAAGTTTTGCGACATTTCAATTTCTTCAGTACGTGTTCAAAAATTCCAAATTTCATCTGTACAACTAAAAATGTAGACATTGTCTGCAAAATTGTAAAATATTTCAACTTTTTCAAACATATTATGTAATAAGATTCGTTTTCTTTTGTTAGTTTAAGTTCATTTTAAATTATATATGGCAGCGCATGAGTATATTTGATTGCTTGCACAATGAAATTTTTAAAATATAATTAAAATATTCTGCAGGAGCACGAGTGAGTTACGTTACGTTTAAACGAATCAGATCTCCAAAGGCAAAATATTTTAAAATCCTATAAATAAATTTTTATAAATATATAAATGTGTATTGTTGTGCGTTAGCATGGAAAGATTTAAATGGTAAGGTACGGGATTAGCGTTTCTCTCGGTTCTCCTCAATGGCAACGTTTTGCCTGTTGATTGATTATTGGTTTGTTCAAACTCATTGAATTTATAGAAATTATTAGATGGGCTTTTCAAAAATTTTATGATGTGTTCCATCGAATGAGAAATTTTAAGCGTGACTGCTACGATATGGTTCTTCATTTTTCATTCAATATATTCGGAGAAATCTATTAAATATTATGTCTTGCACAGCTTGCTAAGACTCTATTGTACATTAAAAACGAATATTATTTCAGTGTTCATTGTTCATGAATGTTGAAAAGTAGATATGAAATGCTACTTCATTTTATAAGTTCACTTTTACTTTCACCGCATTTCGATCGATAAGCTTTTGCTATTTCTTCAGTGAAAGTATCATGCCTCCACTGTTCAACTTCTTGAATATCTTGGCGAGAGACTATGTGAAGTAATTTGCAGAGATACATGACAGTGAGAGAGAGAGAGAGAGAGAGAGAGAGAGAGAGAGAGAGAGAGAGAG
>NW_023998414.1:32612736-32724060 GCF_014805625.2 Glossina fuscipes
AGAGAGAGAGAGAGAGAGAGAGAGAGAGAGAGAGAGAGAGAGAGAGAAAGAAAGAGAGAGAAAAAGAGAGTATTTCCTTAAGCGTTCTAAAAACCAGCCCTTTGACAATACCTGATCAACTTATTTACTACACTCATAAATATGCTTAACAGGTGCTTACTGTATATTTTAAAAACTTTTCCACATAAAAATATATCAACGGATAACCTCATCTGAACGGCCGTTAAATGGATACGAAGCTGAGAGCGATTGGAAAATCTTCAACAGTTTTTGTCAAGAAATGGTTGGGTTTTGACGAATTGGTTGCTTGTCAATTTCGCTGTTGATATATATATATATACATTTTTTATATATATATTTTCAAACCATTTCCTATACAATTTCGCTGCACGTAAAGTGCGATTTTCTTTCATTCAGATCGAACAAGAGAGACACTTTCCCGCATAAAATTAGAGAGGCGGAAGAATTTTAATAGACAATAATATGCTAACCTATAATACGCCTTTTCAAATTGATAGAGAGCTTAGCAATATTCCACTTGTTCCATCGAACTCAATCTTTAGAACCAGATCCCTTAGCGAAAGATTGGGCGGAGCTGCGATAAATTGCTTTAATTTATTACTATTTCAGGTGTATTAACTATGGGCATATCATGCTGAGATTCAAATTTGGTCAGTTACCCTACTTGCGCCTTCATATGCTAGTACCTCGCGCAAGAACGGTTTCGGTGACGCTATCTTTTATAATATTTTTTTTTTTAATTTTTTTCAATTTTGATGCTTACAGACAGGTAAACCTACATAGCCTCTTCGAGTATTACTAATCCGTTAGTTTTTCTTGCATCCAAAAAAGGAAAGAAACGCTTTTAAGATTTTTTAGTCCTTCATAGTAGGACTTACCCGACTAAAATGGTTTAAAAATTTTTTTTTTTTTTTTTTTTTTTTTTTTTTTTTTTGTAAAAGTTTAGGGTGCATATTAAAAATCTTTAAGCTCCATTCAAATGTTTCGAAAGTGTTCTTCCCAACTTAACAAAATTTGAGGATCAGTTCTTCTACTGAATGGAATCAAATTTGATGCAATTTTTTTCTTGGTATACGCAAATGAAAAGAAAAGTCGCCACATGGCAGAGTGGTAAAGTTGTTTATTTTATAACTTGTAGTGTATGTGCAGCTGTAATGCAAGTACATTCCAGATATGCTATGAAGTGTGGAAAACTTTCAACATTGCGTAACATTGTGAGTTAAACTTGTTGAGGTCGGTTTACCTATCTTCACATTCGTCATCGCAGTTAATGTAAATTCGAAGGTTAAGGATTTGAAGGATGAGTTGCTTGCAGGCAAATTTCTCTGTGCTACTGATTAAATTAAATCATTGCCTATGCATGTACGATGCAATTTGTTCAATAATTGGAAATTTCGCATAAATAATTCTTTGTATTATCTCTAAAGTTGACCTTAAACAGGATTAAATAGAAAATTAGGTCAACGTTTCCGTTGCCTGCTGTCAATGTTAATTATTGCAATCAATGTGCATTTTATGTCATCGCTTTCAAAAATCAACTCTAAATATATTTTAGTAAGGAAAAAAGTTAAAATTTTTAAATATAGTTAGATATCGATAATAAAAGATTTTGGATTTGTCACTGTTGCACAATCAATTGCCCAAATGAAAGTCATCGCTGTTGTAATGACTACTCTAATGTAAATGAAATTTTTACTAATTTCTATACCATATTTTGCGATAAGGAATTTAAAACTTATTTTTAAGTGATAGTCTTATTACATGCTTCGCTTGGAATTCATATGTGCCAAATTAAGCTCAAAGGATTTGGAACACCTGTCATTATTTATTATTCTACATAAAATCTGATTATACATTTTTTATTTCTTTAGAGATTATTTTGCACATAATGCTCTACGATAGATAGAATCTGTTTTCATGAGTTATCTGCACATTTGCGAAGCGGGATACTAAACTTAAATAAATTTTATATAATGAAAATGTGTTTTTTTTTTTTGTTTTTTTCGTTTTTTTATATATGTACTATGTTAGTAACAGTTTGGTATATGTATTTCAAAAGACTGTTTTATATATAAGTACATTTTTTTTCATATATTAACAAAAGTTTTACACATTTTTTTTTTTTTTTTTTTAGACAAAATATAATCTCTCTCTCTCTCTCTCTCTCTTTCTCTCTCTCTCTCTCTCTCTCTCTCCTTCTCTTACTCTCTGTATTTGTTTTCTTCATATTTTTCAACAAAAAAATTGTTGCTTAGATTGTGAAGAAGCTAAATATCAAAGTTTTATTATTCAACAAACTATACATACTCCTCCCCCCGTTAATAGCTGAGATCAAATATTTCGTTTCGTGAATAATAACATCCTTTCCTCCTGTTCCACTATAAGTCGCTCGACTCTTTCGCCGATTGACAGTATCACTTGGTAAAGTCATCCGTCAGTTCCATCAAAGTTTGTCGGCCAGCACGATACGATAGCAAGCCTCATAAACTATTACAGGCAAAGTTTGGCCATTGCAAAGAAAACGCCCCGATGCCGTATTCTTTATACACTACCTACTACAAAGCAAATTATTTTGGCTGGAATTGCACTACGCGCAGGCATTTTTTGGTTATAGGTGGAGTTATTAAATCAAAAGTCGACTTCATTGCTGATAATAATTTCATTATAAAAATCATTATTTTCTAGTGAGAATGGCGCGTAATTGCTCGGTTAATCGTCCGTACAGTATCTTTTCCATTCCCCGAACTTTTGTGTCTTAAAAACTCAACAGTGTTATGAAATGTATAGAGCGATATATATATTATACTTTGTGGAATTACTTTGATCATTTATCGATAATGTTATAATATTGGTTCGCCAGGGATGAAATTTGAAGATGATAGATTAAATGCTTACGACATAACAATGCACGTAATCTCTTATCTACAAATTGCATTCTTGACGATCTTAGTCTATTCTTGCTGACTAGTTCACACCTACATATTATTCTTTCTCCTTTTTTTTTTTGTCATCTCTTACCAATGCATCTTGTAGTACGGTAGAGAAGATACAAGTTAAGTTGAAGAAAATGAACTGAAGAATAAGCATTCATTTTACTTCGAGATTAAAACTTAACATAGACGATTACTTAGCATCCGTGCATTTACCGAATATGAAAATTGGGCAACTTTTCAGACATTTTTCATACCCGTACTGTTGCATTAATGATAACTTGAGATGAAAAAAAAATAAATAAATAAAAAGAATGTGTCACGACATGACTCCGAAAAACAATAAGAAAATGTTGGATCCTGATATGAAAAGACCGCGTGCAGTCAAATTATTTTAAAATTTATCGAGAACTTGGCTAACCTTTGATTGGCATTTCAATCAAAAGTCGGCAAGAAGTTCGTATTTTCGATTCTCGACTAAAAGATATAGATTCGTTAAGTAAGTCGATAACGAATTCTATGTTTGGCCTCATGAGAATCGCATTGCATTTACCGTCTACGGAGACCGCTAAAGAAATATGATAGCAATGACTTTTTGTGGCAAAAATTTAGATAATTTCGACTTGGATGACATATGCCTTTAACAAAATAATGCAACGGGCCATATATTTCGTGACCAAATCAATTTATTGGGTTCAACGATCGTGTCTCGATCGTAATTTCGAAAAGTGCTTTACCACAAAGACGTTCACGTTGATATCATTCCTAAGTAGAAGATGTATTAAAAGGTAAAAGAAAATATTTATATACATATAAATAAATATAATTACTTATATAAGCAATACTATAAATGTTATTATATATTATGTAAATTCTAGCAATCAATTTTATTCATAAGCTACATATGATGTGTACACACTATTGTTAATTGTTTGGCAAAGTATTCTGAGTTCCCATTGCTGTTTGCGTTCTTACTACTGCAAATATATATATATATATATATATATATATATATCAACAACAACTTGTGAATAAAATTGAATGCTATAATTTAATATCGCTTTTCAGGTAAGCATTATTTAGTGAAATAATTGCATGACTATCGTTAATTAAGCTCAGAATCTAGAAACTTGTAAGTACTTAGGCACAATCATATTTATTGATGTGATGTGTAATACGATCATATCTCAACGGCGTCAAGGTACTCTGCTAATTTGTGGCGTAATCTAATAGCACTGATGAAATTAAGGGAGCGAACAGATCAAACAAGTAGTAATAGTCGCTATTTAATTTACATTTTAAAACACGAAATGGATTATAAAAATGATAGTTGGTACGAGATTTTGACAATTCTATTGGCAAATAATGTTTGGATATCGTAGAAAGGAAAGTGAAAGATATATATTCAAACATATATTCCCGTCTTACCAATTTGACCATAAACAAAAGGGATAATATTTCCCTTTGACATCTTACAAGAGATATAATCGTAAATCGATCAGCTTTAATTTGTGTGCCCATATAGTCGAAGGGAGTAAACACAATCCCATCCCAACCTAAGCCACGCAATGCAAAAATTAAAAACTTTGCCTTCAACTCATTCGAAGAGGTCGCTATAACGCAGTGATCAAGCAGTGATCAAGCAATAATTGAGTACTCAAACGTTTAGTAACATATGGTTCGACCATATCTTGATGAAATCCAGAACAGATTAAGTCTTGCCCACAGTAGCATCAATGTAAAAGTTAAACTTAAGTTTAAAAAATTTTAGCTTTGATACTTTTTTTTTAGCAACTTTTAATATTATTATTACTATCATAATTTTAGACTAATGAAATAAATTCTTAGACTAAAAAAAGACATTGAGCGCTAGCAACTAAGGCTATTATCGGCTCTAATTTAAATCAATGGACATTCGATAATGAGCTTAGTAGTATTAAAAAAGTAATATATTGAATTGATATTCTGTTCTGAAGCTGATTGTAGAATGTCCAAAGGGTTAATCATTCCAAATGCAATACCTCTAGCCAAGCAAAAGTTAATGCAATCGCAGAGAATTTGCTTTATGGTGAGAGTTTGTCCACAACTGCAGATTTGGGGAGGAAGACTTCTTCAAGATCCATTGATGAGTTGCAATTGTATGACCAAGGCGAATTCTCGAAAATGGTTGGTACTTGGTTTTCTCAACATTTGTTGATATGTTGTCCGCTCTTATTTGATATTTTTGCAAAATTGATTATGCGAGCATTTGCGTTGAGTTTGACGTTTGAACACGTTATCGCGCAACTAACCATAATTAGCCATAATTTCTGGATTAATTCATTCTGAAAATGAATTCTCGTATGTATGGATGGCTTCAATGTATGTATATATGAATTATGTGCGAAATGGATTCAGAATATTACTGTGATCAATATTTACTTTACGAAAGCGTAAACCTTTAATATTTGACGACAAGATGTACCAGAAAACAAAATCATTTTGTTTGCCCTTAGACGAAAGTAGACAGTTTTCCTTTCTTCTTCTGCAATAGCAAACACAATCGAATGATTCAAAGAACGAAATAATAATGGTCCGTTTTCATTTTCATTACTTACTTATCGCTCTCGCAAACATATTCATATCGCATTTATTAGCAAAAAAAAAAAAAAAAAAAAAACAAAAAAAAAAAAAATTGGTCAAATCGTTCCATGTTCCATATAAGTACACATATTTCGAGTATATAAGTACACTCGCAGAATATATGTATACGACCCTACATACACACACACACATATATATATATATATTATACAAATTTTCCAATCAATTTTATTGAAAAAGAATGTCTACAATTCTTATGGAAATAAATTTCAAACATTTGTAGAACGTCTTTACTGAACGGTATTTGCACAATTGCTTTCAATAAATATCGAAAATGCATATAAATTGCTTATGTATATGTATTTGTTTAAATACATTTTGAATGCATTCGTTTGCTATATAAGAGCAAGATTGCTCTGCATATATGCGTTAAACTGAAATTCACAAATATTTTGGCAAACGAAAATATCTATTATTATTTAAAATTATCCATACACAAAAACATACACACACATACATAAAAAAAATATTATATTACACTTTTACATACATAAGCGTATATCTACATATTTAAAGATGAAAAGTGCGTAAGCCAAATAACATTTAATATCTATCTGCCATGGTCGATAGAGTTTCATGGCAAGCAAGTTTGTTCTGTCGAGCTTTCTCTTTAACTGCAGCTGAGATTCTTCTGCCAACATATTATATTAGTAACAAGCATAAGTAATAAATAAAAAAAATATTAAAAAAAAAAGAAGACAACGCATCAGAATTAATATTCAACTTGTTTGCATCCATCCATACACAATTCTCTTTGCCTGTTTGTCTATCTATTTGTCTGTCTGTCTGTCTGTCTCACGTTGACAATTTCTTATTGCTCTGTATGAACATATTCAGTGTCTCTATTTAATATGACATTTAATTCAACCGCAGAAACAAAAATTATAAAAAAAAGATTTTCTTAAATAATTTATAATTTATAACTTAACGTTTTTCACATTTTTTTATAATAAACGAAACAATAGCAAATTGCTTCAGTAGAATATATCAAGGTAATGTTGTTGAAGATATCTATCTCATGAATCAATAGTAATATAATGTCACTAGAAGAGAGTCAAACGTAGTCTTTTAAGTAATATTTGCATTTTATTTATCATATTTGCATTTATTTTATTAGCATCAAACATCAAATTGGAATTTGTCAACATTTCATGATATTGCGAGGTTACTTTTGTAACTTTCTAACCAATAAATTTTTTTAAACATATCTCATAGCGACACTAACTAAATAGCGAATGCATTTTTCGTTTAAAATCGGCCACTGGATTAGAAAACATAAAAAAAGTGCAGAAAATTATTTTGAAAGACCGTAAAGTGATGTCAGAAGGCAGCGAATTTACTATTTTGCCTGAACATATGACCAAAAGAAAGCTCTGTTCGATGTGGATACCGCTTTTGCTCACTTTCGACTAAAAGCAACAATATGTTGCTGACAACATGATGTTGTTCGGAGCTAACAACGGAAGCAACATGGATGCATCATTACATTCCAGAGTCAAATCGGCAGCTAGCCGAGTGAAAAATATAAGCCGGCATAAGCCGTTCAAAGCGACTAAAAACTCAAAAATAACCTGCTAAGGATATGTCGTCCGCATTTTAGGATATTCACACCGGTATAATATTCATCGGCTATTTTGGAGCGAGTTAAACGATCAATAGCGAATGTTACGTAGCATTATTAGTGCGTTTGAATAGCGAAATTGTGAAAAACAAAATTGTCTTGATCGAACTACGAACTAATTGAATTAATTGTTTAGATCCTGTCACTCGAATAACACAATCCCTTCCTTGACGTTGTTTTATCTCATGTTCTTCCGTCACATCCTCGGCGTATATATAATTTATCATAGTGTTCGCAATCCTAATTGCACACCCCTTTTATTTTTCTATAAAATTGCCCTTAGCTCTTAGATGGAAGTTTTATATTTTTTTTAAATAATTAAATAAACATAAAAAAATATATAAAAATATATATATATATATATATATAGGATTATTTCCTAAAACCTTGACGTTATTATTCGAAAAATACTGTCTAAACTCGTCAACTCAATTATTTTTTTGATATCAGTTGAAGACCACACATGTGGACATATGGATTTTTATAACACTTTTTACCGCAACAAAGCCTTAAACGTTCACCAGCAACTATACGCATGCAAATGGATTTCCAATGTAATGTAAATGCATTCCATGGCATACGTTAAAATTTCTAAATGAATAAATTTTGCTAACATTACTGCCTACTATTACGCGTAGTATAAAGCGGCTGTGCGTCGGCATTTCTCTTGATACTTGATCGAGGCGATCAGGTGTTGTTGTGTGTGTTGTTGCTGTTGTCATAACAAAACCAAGAAACCGTGTATTGGCAATTTCTCTATGTGATTTATTTGAATTTTTGTCGTGGCCAATCCGTTCCGATTGTTAAATTCATTTTACATATGCATATTCAAAATTCGAAATAAAAATGTCCTACATGTCGTATCATGTATGTTTAGTTTGTCAAATGTAAAAAAAAAAACACGTACCGTAATACGTTCTAAACTCCACTTAGTTAGTTATTCAGTTTAAGTCAGTCAGTCGTTCATCATTATTCAAAATGTGAATAGGTTTTTAAGATTTTACGTAGAGCATTTCCTAAGCGAGTAAAATTGATCTAAATTTTAATTAGTAAAAATTTACAAATCATTGAACCGTTAACGACTATAATGAAAGTTTTTCCTTTTCTTTGAGATAAGTGACAATTTTTGATTAGCTTTTTGATCAGGCTTTGTACTCAATTAGAAGTAGGCGATTGCAATACGCTAAGCGCTACGCAATAAGCGTTAAATTTCAATTAATTAGAATTCAATCTTGCCATAGCATGACTAGGCGTACATCATGTCAGCTGTAAGGAATATTTCTCTTTATTATAATAACGAACAGCTAATGAACTGTACCGAATGCATATCTTTACGCTCATCACAGCAGGACGGGGGCACATTAATTTTATTCAAAACGTGGGCAATAATTTGAAGCAGGTTTCAGCCGCTTTATAAAGTATATAAATTTTTCATTAGCGTTAAATTGCGATTCATTTATCCGCCTATCTGTCTGCTTAATGCTATTCCAAAAGGTCATACCTACAGGCAGCATCATAAAAGTGAGGGCATTTTTCTTTTCGACGAGGAAAAACAATTATTTATCTACTCATTCCTCATAAACTTTAACGGATAAATATAGAAAAATTTTAACGTATATTCTATGGGCAATGCTGTAGTACCAGTACAAAATTGGCCATGCCTGCACAATATTGTTGTGGAAAAATTTTTAAAAACGTTTACAGCGCCGGAAAGCAATCTTGGAATGCACCTAAGCGTGCCCGTCTGTGTGCCTTTTTGTCTGTCCACCTGATCAACTAAGTAGTATCTATGGTAAGCATTCTTCTATTGGCAAGAATGAAGATATCGCCTACAAGTCCGCAAACTAGTCAAACGGCACGTCTGAGAATATGTTTGCTTTCCGTGCTTATTGTTCCCCTTACTCATACACCGTAACGTATAAACGCTAGAAGCAATAAAAATGCATCCACGACCACCAAAATTTATAGAATACGAAAATTTTGTTTTTTCTTTTTGATCCTTTTCAGGATAACCGTGATAGCTATAGAAGATTCGGACGCAACTGATGAATATGACTTGCTTACTTCTTTTTTTTTTTTTTTTTTGATTTCTTACTTTTGAATTTTATTTATTACCGACTAACAAAATTGAGTAAGCAATAGATATCGGAGAATATAGCGTAAACCGGGTTGTAATTGTTCTCTGGTTTTTTTTTGCAAACCAATGTGATATTGTGTATTCAATTGACTATTAACCAAGCCACGCACACGTTTAAACCAACGCATTTTTTGTTAGCAAAACAAAAGCAAAAGCGCTTATTGAATGAAGTGGAAATATTTATGTTCGATTCGCTGCATCAGTCTGTCTATGCTATGTAAAAATAATTGCTGACACTTATAATTCTATAGGATTTAAGCTAAAAATTTATGCGGTCTAAAATTCTATAAATGTTTATGCAAAAACAACAAAACGGCAGCGAATACAATTTCAGTTTGGCAATAAGCGCATGATTTACAACCTGCGGTCAAAAGCCATTTGACTTAAGCCGCAATAAGTGGTTGCAAAGTTTTTCTATCAAATATTTACTTTTTATTAATTATTTAAAAATAAAAAAAATATAAATTTTTTTTTTTTTAGTTTTACATGTATTCTTATACTGGGAAGCCTAAATTACAAAACCTCAAACATTTCATTTAATTAAATTTTCTCTTTTTATCTTTGCTCTAGAAGTTAAAATAACTCTTCCTCTTGCCTAACAATCCTCAGCATCACAACGAAATTGCAAAGAATAATATATTTATTGGTTTCTTTGTTCATTTTTGTTTTTATTTTTATCCATTTATTATACCGATGATAACGAATGCTGTGGGATATTATTAATTTTGCCAAAACATTCGACACACTCAGAAGGAAAATCGACTTTGGTGTGCCCGTCTGACCAAGGAGTTGAAATTCGGCAGGAATATGGGAAGTTCTTGCGCGCATGTTGGTATTACAAATAACCAAAGTTGGTGAAAGTATACGTAAACTGACAGTGTCTCTCTTTTTAAAATGAAAAACAAGGAATATTGCTCTTTACTCACCAAATCGTACGCGTATTCTAGGGACGATCCTATTCCCATTACCTATAAAAGCATGGAAATATCAAAAAAAAAAATAATGTAAAGATGGTGGGTGCAAATGTTTCGGTTATGGCAAAACATAATTTTCTTATTTTTTTTTTTTTGTTTTTTTTTACTTTTTTATTAGAAAGATTTATAAAATTGTGATTATCTCTCCTCGCTCTTCCTATCATTGCGAAGCAAAATTTACCCAGCGATGAATTGTTCACCCATCCAAGGGAACGTTACTAATGACTAATCATCGAATGAAAATCGGGTGAATGAAAATGAGATAATAGCATTGCAAGATTTTTAAACCATTTAAAGTTTACTATATTTTTACGATAGATGGCAGTGGAGTGTGAGGCCAGTGTTGTGTAGTGAAATGAAAAAACTAAATTTTTAGAGAAAAATATAAAGATGAGAGAAAGGTAGAGTAGAAGGGTAATCGGACTCAACTTCGGGGTCTCTCATCGACATCATCAGTAAGCTTCAGTAAGCTAAGTTTCGTCTGTCCATCTATTCGTATTAGGATAAAGTGCTTGGTTTTTTTTTTCTTCTGACGCATTCGTCTGTGGGAAGTTTATAACCCTCTCCCACATCTCCCGACCTAGCTTAGCTCAGTCTTGGCAGGTACGACAGCGTCCAATCCACTTTAAGTGGCACTCAAGAGTGGGCCCTGAAAATAGTAAAGTAACTATGTTACGTAAAAGTTAAGCATAAGTTGTTACGTTGTAAAGCGAGAATTTGCAAACACAGCTGTTACAAAAGCTCACCAAAAAACACCTGTATATATGTGGAAAAAAAACTAAAAATAAAAAAGGCCTGATAATGTCCAAATATGCTGAAGGCATGTGTACCAACATAACAAAGGAAAAATTCGGAAAATCGAATGTACATAGCCTACGAGTCCACCGGTTTTTTGAACGCATCTCGAATATACATCAATTTTACCAAAAGATATTTTGAATCGATTCGCTTATTTTAAATCGTCCGCCTATTTGCCCACACGTCTGTAGTAGGCAATTTATGGTAATAGTAAAATCTTTAAAGCACTTTCAATGCCAATCTTCTTCACTAATGCAATTAAGCCCTATCTAGCAGTTATAGTTAATCTTTTTTGTCCTTTGCTTTTCTCGATGAAAACACTGTGCAAGGTTTGCCTCAAGAAATATTTTCATTATTTTTCAGTGAAAAATTATTGCAATAATAGTAAGCGGTGCGAGAAGTCGATTTACGAAATCAATCAGCGAAAATATGGCTAAAGCTTGGGAAAAACCTGAAAAGTCAGTATTAGGTAAAGTTTGAATGAAAATTGAATCTATAGATTATATAAATGCAAATTGATATTGAAAACATGGAATGGAAAACATTTACAGATGCTTGGTTGCGCAAAGTTGATGAAATAATCGGCGATACGAGTGAACCTATACCAGGAGGATACCAGACAGAAAAGATTGGTCAAATTGACAAGTTGCCTACGAAGTTGTTGAATGGACTTTTAACCGATGAAGAAGGCGTGAAGAGAAAGCTGAAAACAAAAGATGAATATGATGGTAATTTGGCAAAAAGGCATAGATCGAATAGTTTGGATGACTTAGCATATAACATAATATTGAAGGATGTGAGCACTCAAACTGATGGTGCGAGTATTTTTGAGCAAAGCGCATTGAATGTAGGAGTGCAAACGCTCTCCCCCGATACCGATATGGGCGGGCGAACATCGAAAATCGAAAATGTCAGTTTAACTAAGCTTACAGCTCTGCTCCCACAACTTAATAGCCATGATTTGGAGGCATTGTATAGGTTTGCTGAATTATTCTTGGAATAATTCAATTCAGTGATTGACTTTTTGATATGTGAAAGTAGCTGATATAACAGTACAAATAATAATATAGCGCTATTTCATATACAATAAAAACTTTTCTTTCACATATAATTTTATGTCTGATAATTTCTCTTATATAATAAAAATTACTTTCAGCAAACGCTCTCTTTCATTATTCTAGGAGGCAGGAGGGTTCAGTTTTTTTTTTTTTTTTTTCAAATTTCCTTTATTTATGTTAACTAATTGCCACTGCTCTGTACGAATATTGATTGATTTAATGCCATAAAGTGCGGCTCAACTTCATTCAACCTTTAATGGAATACTCTTTGGAAGCCCGAAGTCTCTGAGTCGTAAGCTTTCAAGCGATGCTCAGGCAACCACGGTCATCTATGAGTTGCGACCTTTTTGGAATCCATAACTAGATAACGTGGTGGCGGGTCTATACCTTCCGTTACCCGGTTTCAAACAGAAGATGTTATACAAATCGTGGCCATCTTCAAATATGGAATTCTTAGAGCGTCTCATATATAAATTGAAAATTTTTTCCGACCTCCGACTTCGTAAATCGTTTTTTTCCTTCGGTGCGTTACCATTCACCCGAAAAGAATTATATATGTAATAGTCAATACGAAACATGGATTTGTTTTATGTGGAACGGTAAATGGCGCAACAATGTATGAGTTAGAAGGTTGTATTTGATGTACGCAGCAACGGCACAAGCATGAAATGTAGTTTTGGGGTATACGGATTTAACATTTATGACGTTTTATTGCGTCATCAACAAGCGTCAAATACGCATATATTATAAAGTTGAAAATTACTTGTATAATGTTGTTTTGTTGTTTTCAATATTTCGAAAATTATTTCTTCGTGAAGAGCATTCATTGAAGAATCGTATCGATTTCTTTGAAAAGCTTACGGTGAACATCATATGTGAAGTTTCAAAAGGGGGGATAATTTCGATGTTACAGACAAGAAAAGACAGAAAAACCGGCCGAAAAAGTATCAATGTACAGACTTACAAGCATAGTTGGACGAGGTTGAGCTTAAAACAAGAGTCATCTCTTTATTATACCACAACTAGGAATGAAAAGCGGATTTATTTTGAAATTCGCGTAAGCGTAAACGATATATCGAAGGTTTAGGCGCTTCATGCACAAAAGCTTGCAAGATCGCAAGAACCGTTTTGCCAAGAAGACGGTGCTCTATATTCCGGGGGTAAACAAACTGCTTTGTGCAACAGACCCAAAGTCCTCAAAATAAGGTTTTTTCGATAACTGCGGCTAAAGAAACAGTTGTCGGATTATTTTAGATCGGTTTATAGATTATAGGATAATTATTTCGGCAAACCCTGCATATCGTAAAATGTTTCTAACAGTTTAACTTATCCTCTCTTTTTTTCTGCTCTTGAACAATTACTTACACATTCTTTAAATCAAGCTCAAGTCAATTTAACGATTAACTCTAACATGCTGTAGCTTGTCTTTTAGTTCTATGCAATCAATCTTTAGTCGGCTGCTCGTCTCGTTCCATCAATGTATTCGCCCCTGAACTATGGCATTGCCATTTCAAATATATGTTAGATGTAATTCATAGAAGCATCTAACTCCTTTCCTTATGACAGATCAGTTTGGTATGTTGCATCCTTTATAAGGTAAAAGAAGTTCTTCGCTCGCCTTCCGATCCGGTCTATGTCTTTTCAATCTGTTGTTTGTCTGTTGCGTTACCACGAGTTGCTTACATCGGAAAAGATGCATTGATGATAACTTCACGTTTAACTCTCTGCAATTGTTCTTAGAAGTTATAACAATAATTGTCCCTTAGAAAGAAACAGAGTCAATATATATTGCACTCGGTTATAATAGTCGCATTATTTCGCCGATTATGAGATTACCTCAATCAACTATGATACTATTACGGGTGTAAAAATGTTCTTGACGTGTTCTTCCAAAATAATTAGATTGCTAGTCATCCGAATTCGTTGTTTCGTTAAGATGTGGCAACTCTAATTTCGACATTTGAAATATATTGTTGCGAAATTCGCCTTCTCTAGATACGATTCGTATTACAAGATCGTAATTTTATTTGCAAACAATTCGTTATTTACAATTTACTTAATTTAATAGCATTGTTAACTTAAACTTTCTTTCCGACTCAAATGTTTATTTTCCAACTGACTGTGCCTTCCGCAAACATTCTCTTTATATACATTTTTACAAGCATATTACTATTATCTAAGTTCATGGCTTCATTTTTAGTCCGTTAATCCACTTTTCCACTAATCTTTTTCGTCGGCCGGCAGCTGCACTTGGTTTTTCCCCTCTCTCGCAAAATTTTTTTTCTAGAATTTTTTTTTATGAATGAAATCTTTACCGCTTCTACCTTGGTAACACGCTGCAGTTTTTAAATTTTAAACATGACTCGATTAGTGATAGGTTATCAATATTTCTTTACAAATTCTCTTTACCTCATTCGATTTAGGGTTTCTTGCATTCTTCCCAAGTGTGTAATAAAGTATGTAGTTGAGTATAATATAATACCAAACATGGCATAGTAGGTGGTACAAAAGTGCTTAGCATTGTATGACGCGTATTGTGTACTCTAGTTGCATCTAGCAGTCTTATCCATACGATATACTATCCGACACTGGCCTATGCAATCTCGCACAATGTCGTGGAAAGATTTGCAGCGCGTACATATAGGAAGCGGTGACACTACTCGCATTGAAGAGAACTAAGATAACTTTATAAAACGGATATATAAAAAATGACTTCTTGATTAAATTGTTGGCAAATATTTGAACGAAGAATGGAACAACTTCTATACTAAGATGAATGCATTCATTTTGATTTAGCGGGAAAGAATTAAACAGCAACAGCTAGAATAAATATTCAACCTTTCATAGCAAAGTTTACATATTCATGTCAACAAACGTAAGCTAAAAACAGAGTTAATGTGCGTAGGGAAATTCTCAAATAAATATGTAACCGCATACACATTATGTTGCGCTTTATGGCGAGCAACGATATAATGCCAAAAACAACTAAATGACAAGATTGTCGACACTTTTTGTTCAAAATTAGAAGGAGTAACATCCCACGGGCTTTTAGTGTTTCAGTTATCACTAACACTGGCAGGAGTGCCGTTAATTAGCAGCCATTTGATTACTAAATCATTGATTCTCATTCTATGTATGCGCAAATTTCTGTTAATGGCTTCTTGATATAGCTTTACAAAATCGCAATTCTATGGTTTTAGGTTATTATGTGTTCTAGTGTAACTATAACTGTCCAAGATACCGAATGTTTTGTATTGCTTTCGTTTCACCTACAAACACTAAATGTTATGTCCGTCAAATTCTCCGAATAAATTTTACTGAAAATATTCTATAAAAAAATATGAGGACATTTTTTTATAATTGAAAATTATAGTGATATTGTAGGAATAATTTAAATAGGCTTTGCAATCATAAAATGAGATAACTCTTATCCTTAGGCTTATCTTCGTATAAATATACATTTATGCCATAACAAATGTTCAATTAAAAACCACAAAATTTTCATCGTCCGATTCGGCGCGACGAGAATCATTAACAGAATTTTTGCTCATACATATTAGTTTGGGGAAAAAGAAATCCATTATTTTTTCGGTAGATGGCTGCACTGATAGATTTCTCGTAAACTATCCCTCAAACAATTTCCGATACTGTACATTTACATACTGTACGTTTCACAGTAAAAAAAATTCTTTTGTTGTTTTTTGTTTGGTGCATTCAGTTGTGAGTTACAGCGTGTTAAAATTGGCCAAACGCTAAATTCGGATCTCTACTGTCGAACAACTGGACCGTTTGAAGATAGCGATTGACCAGAAACGGCCAGAATTGGCCAACAGGAGAGGTGTCGTGTTCCACCAGGACAACGCTAGGCCACACACATCTACAGTGACTCGCCAGAAACTTCGGGAGCTTGGTTGGGAAGTTTTAATGCATCCGCCATACAGTCCGCACTTGGCACCAAGCGATTATCATCTTTTTCTTGCATTGCAAAATTTCTTTAATGATAAAAAATTGGAATCTAGGGAGGATTGTGAAAATCGACTACTAGAGTTTTTTGCAAATAGAGACCAGGACTTCTATGACAGAGGCATTTTGAAGTTACCTTTAAAGTGGCAACAAATCGTACAACAAAACGGTGCATATTTGACCCAAATCGGACAATCCGAAACATGTTAAATAATGTCCTGAAGTTCATATAAAAATAATGGATTTCTTTTTCCCCAAACTAATATAATGACAATAAAAAGGCAAGCAAAATGAAAGGGCAGTTAATTAACAGCTTTACTAACGTTGTTGATAGCAGAAGCACCAAGAGCCGTTCTTGGAATTTTACTACTTTCAAGTTTGAACATAGTGTTGCGACGTCTTGTCGTCTTGTAACGCATAGAAGGTTATCATAAAATCGCATCCTTATCAGTTTGCATTTGAGTAAACATCTTCACAAAGGATATAAATTTATAAATTATACAGCGACTGTTATAAACAGAATTTATTCTTTTATGCATTCATTATATTAATTCACATTAATAGAAGGAGTTAAATGCATTAGTAACATATACAATTGCAAGAATTCACATACTTGTATTAGCGAGGACGACGAGAGTTTGTGTGTACGTATACATATATACATGTATGTATATATATATCCATATCTAGATCGATTAGATTTTGGGTTTTATGTACTCAGATACGTGCCTTCTACGTTAACTCTGTTAAAGTTGAGGAAACGACTAGAAAACAGTGACACGGTCATAGGCGGGTGATAGCACCGCTACAACCTTAAGAAATCAGAAATTTTGCTTTGGACAAATTTACAATAGTTTCGATCTTTAAGTTAAATATATTGAAGCCATCTTTAAAGCGAATCTTCGGGCATCGACTATATGCAAAGATGCCTAATACCGACTGCTTCACTCTCTATTTACGTTCGTGAAAAAGATAGTTGGGCAGGTAGAAGAACGGACGGGCGAATTGACTGATATTGTAATATGAACTCATTCTCCTAGAACGATAAAGAATATGGATTCTAGAGACTTTGATCATTACGTTTATTCATTCATATAAATAAGATACGAAAGCTAATTTTAACGCCATAATATCTTTTATTACAAGATAGAAAACTTTAAAATATAGTAAAGAAACGTGGAAAAATATATTTTATTCTATATATCAATGAATAGCAATTATATGCCACACCACAAGTGCTTTAACACCCAGAAGCGCCTAAGATAGACATACCTTTTATTATTGTATATATATATATATATATACACATATATATATAGCGATCTAAGCCTGTCTGCCCGTAAAAGGTCGGTCCATGTAAATCAGTGTTCAAGCTACAGGTCGCAATCTTTGAGATATTTGAATGAAATTCATTGCAACGAAATGTTTTCGTTGACCATTTGTTGGATTCTGAAGCGTATAAGAATTCTCAGGATATATAATACAAACCCTTATATGCTAAAAAGGCCTAATTGTCTAAATGTCTTGTGATGAGCATGTTTTCATAATTATAGTTTGATATAAGAATTAAGTGGACCAAATTTCACCCAAATGGGTCTATTTTTGTATCCTACTCTATGTAAGAATTTTCATGAATAGTAAGCACTTCAGAAAGTGCTTTCATTTTTAATATTTTATAATGCAAATTGGACCATATTAGTACTACGAAATTAACAGGAGGGAATTTGGATCGCAGGTTCTTTAGATCCTTAACTTATATACAGATTATCATGAAAAGCGTCTATAGAGAGAAGGTATAATTCCTAGTTTTTTGGCAAAAGTAAATTAAGTTTGCTAAATATAGATCAAGGCATATGATATTTTGGGCATTCTCCATGAAGAGTCTGCCTTTCCATGAAAATAATCTATAATTTTTAATGTAGGCGAATTAATGTAAGATATTGAATAGTCGCTCTTACCCGACTATAAAATTCTTAATTGTTTTATAAATTTTTAAGTTCATTTCACTAATAATAAAAGTCTTAATATGAAACTCCTTCAAGTCCTTTTAACATCCTTTATCGTTTGGCAAACAGGTTTTTTAGCGTTCACCCAGAACGCGCGAGTTCGACTCCTGTTATGGAAACTTGTAAACAAGTTTAGACTCGGTTTTTTTCTTCCCTTATTGTGTTAAACCCTTTCTCCCCCCTGCGTGGGGCAGTTGAAACGTCATGACTGTGTCTTTGGTTTTCCTCATCTTTGGAATTTGGTTCTATAGAAACGAGACTAGTATTCATGAAAACTCGAACCTTCAAATGGGAGATTTTCGGAACAATATACTCGATCTTTTGCATACGTTTCGTTGCCTTTCGCCAGCTTCTTACGTCGCTAGCTGCTCAAGTTTGGCGTTGCCATCATTTTTCCTATTTCTACATGAATAGTGGAATGCGTAAAGCAATGAATTTAAATTTCAGGAGACCAGAGATATAACGCTGTGATCTGTGTCTTGCCCGGCTATAACGATTTTCTTTGTGCTCTTTTTGTTTCTATCAAAGACTTTTATAGTACAATGTGCTTATTGGCTAAGTGGAGAGACTTTCTTTGCGTGTTCGGTTAAAAAAACGAAAAAGGGAAAAAATCCTTTGCGTGATGGTTAATGCACAGTTTTCGCTAAGCCTTATATATTGGCATTCGAAAAGTCTGCAATAAATGCGACATATATGCAAATGCTGTAAAAAGTTTTACTCCATAACTCGCATAATGTCATTGACAGGTAATCGAACAAATGATTTTTTTTTTGTTTTTTTTTTTTTTTTTTGAAAAATTTTTGATTTAAAAATTTAGTGGATATGAAAAAAAAAAAAAAAAAAAAAAGAAACATTTTTTTTGTTTCTTCTTTGCTTCTGTTTTGCCCTTTACTCATAAAGTACCGAAAGAAATGTCCTCATATATCTAATGACAAGAATGACAAAAATCAGTCCTACCTGTTGCATAAAGTATTGCATAAAGTAATAAAATTTAATTTTCTCTTTTCTTTAAATAGAGGGTTTGTGGATATGAGAGATTCGCCGGCCTCAGCCGAATATAATTTTCTTACTTATTTTAAAACTGCTTCATATGTGCCAAGTCATAGCTTACCATTGCCACTACTACTATTATTAAAGAGTGTTTTTTTTTTTTTTTTTTGGCGCAACCAGAACTTTGTGACGCACACATATATTAGGCAAACTGTATGCGGCTTTGGCTGACCATCCGTAATGCATAAGTAGCGCATTTCGACGTATAAGAGAGATAGATATAATCGCTTTTCTAGGATAAGAGCCAAAGACGCACAACAGAGAGGCAAAGTGAGGTTACAGATGGGCACGCATAGAGATGATTTGTATCTTAACGAACTTTAATTACCTTCGTATTAAATAATTTGAATGAAATGTATGCAATTCTATGCATGGCTGTCAATATGAATGCGATAAAAATTGCTTAAGATGCAAACAAGTTGAATGTCAAAATGAAACTTTATATATAAATTCATTACTTATTTTTAATAACTTGGCAGTAAAACTTTAGCTGCACATATAAGCAAAACTCAATGAGAACAAGTTCAGTTGGTGTCGTGAAAATATATCGAGCATGGATTATATCAGATGTTATTTAGGTTATGCACTTTTTATGTTTCTTACGTCTGCATACGAACATATCCATATATCCATATATATATATATATATATATATATATATATATATATATATATTAATATGTACGCTATAGCGTAGGCAATAAAGAAATTTCGTATCGCTTTTTTCAACAAAAAATTCAAAAACATTTCTCTTATATTTTCAATTCATTTTATCAAATCAACTATATGCCGTTATGTCTGGTAATCTCTTGTAAGTTTTCTGATGAAACGATCTCTCGTCTTTATATAACTTTTGGAATTTCTGGGTGAAAATTTTGAATCAAGTAATTTTATAGCGTTTTATAGGATCAAATGTGTATCAAACAAGACAATTCTGCACAGAGTAATGGCCTAAGCCACTGTACTTGTAATGGCTTCCCTATTAAGCAATATTTGAAGTTGATATCTGAACTGCGAATTGTAATCGCAGTAGATAATGAAATCAATTGCTTAATGAATCTGAAGTTAACTATGAAGCACGATTCTCTTGCAGTCCTATGAAGCACAAGGCACTGCTTCACGTAATATCAAATCGGTCTACGAATTGTTCGTGTAACTTCTGGCATTCTATTAGCTAGTCTTGGACTCCAATCACTATTGCCTTCAATTTTACATAAATAACTCACTCGCCATCGTTCGCCATCAATCTCTTCAGAAATGGTTAAACCTCATTTCGCATCATCAGCGATTAGTTTTTTTTTTTAGTCTCTAATTAGTATAACTTTAGTAGAGTATTTCTTGAAGTTTATTGAGGAGTTTCGCGTGACCTTATCAATCAATGGTCGATCATAGCGTGACATGTTGTTAACATGGCCATTATCAGGACAGAAAGGAGCAAATCATAGGCTTTTATTTAGGCTTATTTTTTATTTTCATCATTGATCAGCAATTTTTTGCAAAAACCTAATCGCAAGGCCCAGATCGAAGTGATTGGACGTTTTTTTTTAAATTTTGCCTTAATATCAAGCGCAAAAATTTGTAAGCGATTTAAACATTTTTGCTTTTTAGTTATGTATGGATACTCGCTTCTGAAATGCGCCTCGGGCTAGCGTTACCAAAGTTATGCGACTCTAAAGTTATTTATTGAAGAAACTGCCACGAACTTTTTCCTTACACATTCTGTATTCCTTTGCCAAAATATTTGTAACATTTCAATTTAAGTCGTACATATACAGGCGACTTGCACAAAATGAATGAAGAAAATATTGAAGTATTTATTGAAAGCAATTGTTTAAATATCCCTCAGTGAAGATATTGAGCAAACACACTTCTGAAATTTATTTGCATGTGAATTGAATAAAATTTTTTTTTTTTTCTTATTTTTTCCTATAAATGTAATAAGAAAACTTGTCCTGCACAAACGCCAGTAAATATTTGTAGAATAAACCAATAACAGGGAAAAATTTCTGCAACCTTTTTGACATTTAAGAGTGGAGAGGTTATCTGCTTGATTATAAGAAAATATATATATATATATATATATATTAACCTAATATATATTAACCTAATACTCAACGTGAAGGAAGTGTTTTTGTGCATGTAGTCGAATTGAGTGACAAAATGACTACGAAAAACTTAAACCTTGATCGGCGATTTTCAGTTTACTCCTTCACAGTAACATTCAAGCGGTTGGAAAAAGACTACAGAAGGAGTTCCCGCTCCTCTAATGTTTGAATAGCTTTAATTAAACTGCGTGGTATAAAAACAAGGGAAGTTCGACCCAAATCGTTGTTGAGTGAGAGCTTCAATTATGATTTAAGCAGCGGGCCGGCATAATTTACTAATTTGTGTGACAATGGGACGCGGAAAATATTATAGAAACGATGCGAAGCAATTTCTCTGGACTAAGTTGGCGAACGAAGATTGCAAAGTGTACATGTTTAGCGTCGATTGGGTTGCACTCTGTCCTCCTTGGTTACGCAGTTGGATCGTTTCAGTCCCCGTAACGAAATATTCGAGAAAACTTTAAATATCCAGCTTTTAGGAAGACGTGGCGACAACCTGCACGACCTCCGTTCAAAAGGGGATTAGAACTGTTAATAAATGTCGTAATAAACATATTATTTGAAGTTATAAATTACATAAAATAGAAAACAAAAACAACCAGCACCAACACAGTTACGCAATGTGAATGAAATACGTTTTAATATATTAGCACAATTTCACGTTATCCTCTTTTCCACTTTTGCGAGCTTAAAACACTCATTAGATTATCTGATCGCATATATAAGAACACATACGCAGACCTATACGTTTCTCAATAAGAGCATTAAGACTAAGATTGAAATGAGCAGACATTCATTCTTCTCGATTACGATATACAATCGAGAGCAAAAAAAATCGCAAGTGTCTCATGCGTTCTCACTTTGAACCTAAATATATATTAAGTTAAATTTTGGTTGCAAACATAACTTAAATTAAATTCAATTGCAGATCGTTTCCTTTTAAAAAATGTATAATGCCTACCCGTGATCTTCGAAATCCTGACAGAGGCAATAAAAGGAGCGATAAAAATATGATACATAAGAATAAGGATTGATAGTAATAACATCGTTTGCTTACCAACACCAACACCTTATCGTATACGAGACTAATGAGAAAAAGAAAATAGACACCATACCGGAAGTGATTTTTCAAGTGGTTACACTGATTGAATCTGGGTAAACCAAAGTGTGTTTGCGATTTTTTCTCTCGAGTTTATGATTGAAAGCAATAATAGCCCCAGATATTTTGTAACTCACAAATTAATATTGATTTAAGTAAACTTTAAATGACTTGTACTAATATCTGCTAATGCCTACGATCTCAAGTAGGCAGTGTTTTCTACCCATAACCGAATGAAACTAATTAATTAATGAAAGAAAATAAATAAAAAATAAAAAAAAAAGGAACTTAAACGAATTTCACGCGCACTAGGTGTGAAATTGTAATGACCTACATTAAGCACAAGTAGTAAAATATTAAAGTGTCCAGTCGAAATAAGCGCTATTAAGAAAATAATAAATTAATTAAAGTGCTGAACTGGATAATCGTTTAAAGAATTAATTAAATTTTAAAATAAAATAATAAAATAAAAAAAATATATATATAAAATAAATATTAACATTAAATGATAAACAATTGGAATAAAGAATATTTTTGTCCTATAAGACCCGATCGAACGTTATGAGTCTCATTTACGCTATGCTTACCTTGAGAATGACGATTTAACTCATCGTCACCTATCGTCGTTTAGGTATCTAGACTACAACAGTAGTGTTCATATTTCATATAAATAATTTCTTTACGTTATAGAGGGCGACGAGTCTTTCAACGACGATGATAGTTTGTTAACTGGCCGATCGAACTGGAACGATATTCTACAGAATTTCTAAAAGATCCTTTGACATATCTATATCGGGCCAAGCCACCACATTATCTAAAACAGTTCTTATTTTCGCCAGTGAACACAAAAATTATACCCCGTTTTTATATGAACGTACTATTACGTAACAGTATAATTAATTTTTATATCGAACAACTATTATGGATAAATTTTTATCATAACATATTTAAATTTAGATTTCTCTGTCTTACAATGGATCAGCAGTTTTTGTAAAAATCTATATATAGGATAGGATGCAAAACAATAGCATCAGATTCAAATTTGCTGCAATTAATTTTATTTTATCTTAAACTTCTATTCTTATCTAATTTTCATCATGGAGCATTGGAAATTAAACCTTTTTTGTCATAATGAATTTTAGTTACCATTGTATGAAAGGTGGGGGGGCGGGTTCAAAAAATTGCGTTAGTCGGCCCAAAGTTTTCATACCAGAGTAGAACGCTGAAATACTATTAATTAGCCACTTTTACGATGTTCCCCATCTAACGAATTTTAAAATAGATCGTTATATGGACAGTGGTCGAAAAAGTCGATCGATCCAAAGCATTCTCAATTGAGTTCGTCCTTGCATGCCATTGTAGAAAATATCATCAAAATTTGCAACCTGTAGCTTGAGTACAAGTTTACATAGATAGACATCAGACGAACATATGGGCAGACAAGCTTAGATCGACTCAGCAAATGATTCTGAACTGGTCGATGCAACAAAAGGCGGGTCTATCTTACGTGTTTCTGCGTGTTACGTACGTCCGCGAAAACTTAATATACCCCGTACTACAAGTGGTGTTGGGTATAAAAATACAAGGTGTATATGTATAACAGATTGTTAGGTAATAACTATATTTTTTAAAATTCCCTTAATCTGGGCACTTAGTCGGAGCACCTAAACTGAAAACACAATACCATTTTCTTGTTTAACTTTCTATTAACATGAGCTGGACAACATTTATGTTGGAAGCAATTTTTCTTTATGAATCCAGCAAGCAGGCTAACTTCACCGAGTTCCTCAATTGGACAGCGATTCCGTGTTTTCCTACGGTGTTTATAGCAAATTCTACGTCTTCAGGGAATCCTTAGTTTTTTTTATATATAAATAGGTATCATTAGTGGCACGAAATGCCACAACAAATTTAATTTTCTTACAGAAATCGTAGTATAGAGCAACGAAATACAATTGGGGAAATACTGTGATCAGAAGACGGTCGGTTTATGACCGCGCATGTGTTAGCGACGTCATCTAGTACGGCAGATGTGCTAGACATATCTGCCATATCTCGTGGCGATAGCATCCTGGGGGCGGTACCCGTAACAAGGATGCACGCTTGCTATCAATTAGCAATGAATAATTCCGAAATTGATATTTATTCTGAATATCAGTAAAAGTTTTATATCTGTCATATTTATGGACTAAATTTTCACTGTACATTAATTAAAAAATTTTTTTCAACTTTTGAAGCTTTTGACATAAATCGAGAGAGTGAGAGAGAGAGAGAGAGAGAGAGAGAGAGAGTGAGAGAGATAGTATTAAATAGATAAAAAAAAGGAAAACTATATTAAACTTATAGGCGAAAAGAAACGAAAAATAAACAAAAAGTCAAAGACAATTTTTCTTGTTCGTTGTGAAAACCGACATAAAGAAGCGAAGAGATTAATACGTTTTGTTTTTTTGTTTTTTTTTTGAAAAAGGATAAAACGAGCAAAATATAATAATTATTAGCGCGGAAAATAGTGCTTCAATTATTTGTACTGTAAAGACGACATATCAACAATAAAATATCGACGACCATAAATTATGAAATACAAGTATAAATGAAAAAGACTTACATGCAAGGGGAAAAAACATAGACATTTTCAAGCCAGCAAGCAAAAAACGAAGAAGTGAAGGGGAGAAAAATAAAAGAAAAAAAAAAAGGGCAAACGCTTGAATTGTAAATAAATAAGTAAAAGATTGATTCTGTTACAACACTTAAGCCCGCATTAACGCATTAACGGTAAAGCGATGAACTCGCGGGAGAATGAATATGATTATTTATTTAAAGTTGTACTTCTTGGTGACACAAGCGTAGGTAAAAGTAATTTAGTTTCACGTTTTACGCGCAATGAATTCAATTTGGAATCGAAATCAACGATTGGCGTCGAATTCGCTACTCGTAGCGTGAAAGTGGATGGAATAACGATTAAAGTTCAAGTATGGGATACGGCAGGCCAGGAGTGTTATAGGGCTCTTACATCGGCCTATTATCGTGGCGCTGTAGGTGCTCTGCTAGTTTACGATATAGCCAAACGTATGACATATGAGAATATTGATCGATGGCTGCAAGCATTGCGCTATCATGTCGATCGGGATATAGTGATTATGATGGTAGGCAATAAATCCGATTTGACTGATTTACGTTCTGTAACTACAGATGAGGCGAAACAATTTGCTGAACTTAAAGGACTCAGTTTCATTGAAACATCAGCCCTCGATTCAACTAATGTCGACGCTGCATTCCAAAATGTGCTCGCAGAAATTTATCGCATTTATTCTCAAAGGCAAAGACTCGATCTGCCCGTTGATCGTAATCTTTTACATCCTGAAAATAGAGATGCAATTGATATTACACCGACTATACGCGGCGATGTACGCAAACAGTGCTGTCAATAATCAGCATCTATTGCAGGCTACGCTCTTACAACTTCACGCGGAGTTACAACTTCAATAACAAAAGGAATAACAACAACAATCACATGCTAATATTTAATATTTGATTCGAAACAGAGTCATATTAACGTTGATTATAAAGCGGAGGAGAAAAAATGATGGAAGCAAAAATTGCTTTATCGTTGAGGGGGGTATGACGGGGGGGGACATAAAAATTAGCAAAGAAATTACCCATAGCCATAAAGACTTCTAACTACTCTAAAATTATTTTTTGCAAAATAAAAAGCAATTCCTTATCTTTTTCTACCTTTGGTTCTTTTTTTTTTCGCTTTATTATAGGATAAATTAAAAAAAAAAAAAAAAAAACTCAATGAAATGTTACAAATGATGTACAACGTAAGGCGCGAGCGCATCTCAAGTCGCCAATCAAAATAATCTTTGATACATTGCCGCTCATGATAATTAACTTTAACAATAGTTTCTGTTCTTCTTGTTTTTTTTTTAATCTAATGTATGACTTGGTTCAATTATATTAAGTGGTCTTTAAAAGAGATGTTCGCCTTCTGAAGGCCTTAGCTCATGCGTTATTCATTCAATATATTTACTAATAATTGGGAAAAATTTATCGCTAAATATAATAGTATTAGGTTTAGTACTTAGATTTATCACTTATCGGTGAATGAATTGCATTAAAATGCAACACGCAGGACGCTGGACCGTATTGCATCGTGCATCATGCATTCATGCATGCATGTATGCGACACATTGATCTGTATAATCAACATAATAATATATTTTAAGCCTTATGTACTCTTTCTGCTTAATATTATAATATAAACTAATAAACACTCTAGAGACGTTTATCTAAATTTGAATGTATGTGTGCATTTATAATTAGTGGCCATATATCGTATGTACATTTAAAATTTGCACTTTATAGGCATTAGACCGTAAAATTTCCTTGATATGCAAGACAAGTTTTTGTGTCGTCGCAATAGCAATCGTAAATGGAATTTTGTTGTTAAATACACACAAACATTCACTTTAAAGTTTGTGTTTAATTATTTTTTTTTGTTATACACCCACAGCCACAATTTGTTTATCGTGTCTTTTTTTTTTTTTTTTTTTTTCATATCTACTACAATAACAAAAGCGAAAGCATTTACACTTTTGCAATTGTTTGCGATACGAAGAGCTAATCATTATAAATCGCTACGATAAACGAGATGTCTTTGCATATCAGTTACTTCCAATGTTTGCAAAACTTCAAGTCGATAGCTCCATTTTTGGCGCCAGGAAAATGTGTACAACGCCCATTACACGCAGACGAATAGACGAAAATGCTTAAATCGATTAAGAATTTAGTGATGATCAAGAATATGTATACTTTGCGGAGTCGTTGAAGCCTCCTTCTCGGCTTGGCAAAATGACGATTAATATATGATGATAGAATGAATATACTCCTCATCTTTCGGTGATGGATATAAAAAGATTTATTCCAAAATAAAACCCTAGGTTTGGTGACTTTTTTCTCATATTGTGGCAAGTTTTCTTCAATAATTCTTTCAAAATATTCTTGAATTCTTCACACGAAGTCCCCCTTAAGTGATGAAACTTGATGTTTCTGTCTTTTTAGGCATAGGAAAGACCGGAAAACGAACTTGGCCACAAATAGATTGAATATCTGAACGTTATGCATGTAATAGAAAAACTACTACTAGTTGTTCTTCGTCTCCTTCAAAGAGTTCAATGCATTTCATTATTAATTTTCTATTTTTTTTTGTTTTGTTTTTTTCCATCAGTTTTCTCTTTCAAGTCTTAATTAAGTCAGCGTCTCAATAGAAAAGCTAATCAAATAATGAAATCATACCAAATTATATATCCAATCCAATGTACAAAAAAATTTTATATAGAAACAGGTACATTAGCTAACGAGATCCTTGAACTCACGCACTATCATTATTTCCTTTCGAATTGATCTCATTATCATAGAATATCAACTAAAGTCATACAAACTTTCCAAAGAATGGGGTCGGGAGCAACGTTCAGGTTCAGATCTTTGGGGGGGATTTGAAAACAGTAGATTACGCTATGCACGTACTAATCTCACTTTAATCAAAAATTTGAATATAGAATATAGAAGGAGAGTGAGTGTATTCTTCGTTTTTCTGATGGGTATTTTAAAGCTCTTATGTGTTTATTTATGTATCAAGTCCGACCAATGCTTAGAAGAAAGAGTGAATAAATCAGCGTAACACTAAATAGATTACATCGGTTAGCTTTCCTATGTCGGGTACGTTGAAAGTAATTTTATCACTTCTCTTATACATGTCTACGTATCTTCATAGAACAGTCCACCTCGCAGGTCAAAAACCAAAAACTTAACTTTTTTTTTTTTTTTGTTATGTTCATAAATCAAGCGTTCTGCCCACAAATTCTTTTATAAGAGACTCAAATGTCAAAAGAATGAGAAATAAAAAAAGAAATAATTGAAAAGTATTGCTCTCAATATTATTATTGTTAATTTCGCCAGAGAAATAAATTCTAAGACTAAACTCTTAGTCTTAGCATCTAAGCATCTAAGGCTATTAGCTTTTATTAAAAACTCTACCGCACTTGAGAATCGAATCCACGATCATTGACTTGCTAGTCGAGATTCCTCGCCTTCGGCTACTCAGGCGGATTGCTCTCAATAATAACAAATGAAAAGGCTATAGTTGGATGCGGCCCGCTCTTAAATACTCTATGCTACTCTTCAAAATAAGACATTTTATGGGAAGTGATCGAAAAGATGGTCGAACTTGAGCCATTTTCAATATCGCTTGACTTTGAGCCGAAACGCGTCAGTGTACACAAATTCCTTGAAAATATCAAACACAAATTACGGCCTGTAAGTTGAACACGAGGATATAAGAGGGAAAATCGGCCATATAGACGGACAGACAAGTCTAGATGGATATAGTAAAAGGTGGATCTCACTCAAGTGCTTTTGAGTGTTGCATGCATAGGATGTTGCATACATTGGATGTTGCATACATACGATATTTAAGCCCAACTACTGAGTATCCATTATTTGTCCTAGAACTAATTAAATTTTCGCGCTTTTATATAGAAAAAAAAAAGTATTTATATATCACGATAAGCACGAACTTCTTGTGTTAACTAACTTTTATGTAATTTTCTTATCGAAAGGACTTTAAAGTTCATTGTTGTAATCACAATACGTAAGTAGTGTTGATCGAAATCCTATTTGTAGTTGTTGTTGTATTTATATTATATATTTCTTTTTCGTATTGTCTGTCCCTATATTTACTTGCCTTTTATAATATTTCCAAGGATTTTTTTTGATTCAGTAACTCAAACATTTTTTTTTGACGCGAAGTTTTAAATACTTGTTCATTATTTGTTTGTGCGTGTGTTTAACTGTTTGTTTTTTTTTTTTTTTTAACATTTATTTGCAAGCATTCTATGTCGCAACACCGAACTGAAGGAAATATTTACTCGGCGGCAATGAAAAGTTGGCGAGAATCCTCAAAGAACGATGAACTATTTATACCATACGTAGACGTAGCATCAGCAATAGTGGGTTGGGGGCGGATAGGATGAGGTGGAGAAGATCAAAAGTAAAACGGAAATAAAAAGTGTTACTTTAACGGATATAAACCCTTGACTCTATGGATTCGCTCTTTTACTCGTTTCAATTGTCGGTTACAGCGATTGTTGTTGTTATTGTTATTATTATTGTTGTTTATATAAATAAGCCACAAAACCACAACAACAAATGAAGCAAGAAGAGTAAGAAAGTTATGTTCACCTTAAGACGATTTTTGCATACTCAACGCCTCAAATTACTTCAATTAGATTTCAGAGCAGAGCATAGGAAAAATCTTGGTTTTTTTTGTCATTTGTATTCTAAAGCGATTTAGACCCTTCTCTCACCGTATAATCCTTAGTTGATCTCTATTCGTGCCTCTTCGTTCGCAATTTCACTGATAGAGAAACGTGAAAAATAAAAAATAATTTCATAAAATGCTCTTTATTGATGGATGATAACAAGTGAAATTTATAAATAGCCATTAACTTATCGCACAAATGCTTGCAATGGCTTGGAAGTAGAAAATCTAAAATTTGCTTATGGACCTTAAAGAAAAATACAACACAACCGCATAAGTTTGCTTCAAAATTTATTTCATCCTTCGGAACTAAGTCCACTCACGTCGAGCATATTCATGTAAAATTTTTTTCACTTTTCGAATGAATTGAAATCGATTTCCAAAATGACCCTCAAAAGCAGACCTTCAGAATTCGACTTGTGCCGGTTCAATTGAATCGTTCTATTTGCTTGAAGCGCTGCTCGTAGTTTTAGAGAATGATGAGAGCGCAATTTCAGCGCAAAAGTCTCGGAGAATGAGTGTAATTTAAGAAGCAGTGGCATCGTTAGACAAATTTGAAGCATATTCATGTCATATTTGCGTGATATCAACCAAGTTTCAATCAAATTTTCTTTTTTTTAGATTAAAGTTTTTTAATCCTTTTTGTGACAATTTTTAAACCTAATCGTAGAAAGTCTTTTTTTTATAATCATAGTCATATCACGATGTGTCTTCCAGTTGCTTATGAGAATTACGGGAATAATTAAAATGTTGTCACTTTCGTTAATAGTTTAAATTGATTTTGTTATCCCAATCAAGTTGAAAGGTTCATTGTGCGTGCATCAGGATTAAATATGATTTTTAAAAGTAAACGACAAACGATTCCATTCAGTTGTGCCGTTTCGAACGCGACAGTTTTGATGCTCTGGCAGATTTCTGGCAGACAGAATACACTAAGTGGGTCATGATCGATTGCGATAATCGATTTTCGATTCTTAGATTATAAAGATCGATAGCGCCTTTTTGTTCCGCGAATTGCTTGAAAATAGGTCCTTTGACGGGACGAAATTAACATTGTCTTATCTAAGTTAACCGTTAGATTTTACGGTTATTTCACGTAGATTACTAGCAGAAGTGCAGCTAACTTTACGTTTCAAATCAGGTCGATTACGTAATTCAAGTTTGATTTTTATTTTATTTAGATGGTACAACATCAAGTCGAAATGGGGGAAGCAAATAAAATAAAAAAAAAAAGCTCAACAAAGTTAAACGAATGAAAAAAAGTTTGTGTATAAAGTTAAGTGCAAGTGAACGATCTGACAAAGAGCTCGATACCGTCTTACGGTACAAAAACGCCATAGATGAGCCTGGTTAGACCAATCCGCATCTCTTGTGGCCTCTCCTTCCTATAGGCACTACGTAGTTTACATTGAATCTGTTCAAAAGCAACTTTTGTTAAGCCATTATGGCGAAAAGGTGTAATTTTTGATAGTTTATGATGAGCAACATTGTTGAATAATAGCAACATTAGTTATATATTTTCGAGCATCACCACGATACCAAAGCTTTCCTGAAAAGCTACCTATTATATAGAAAAAACGTGTAGCATTTAAGATTTTATAATGAAATCAATCGGTCCGTAATAGTCAATGGGAATAAAAATTAAAAAGAAAACCTAATACATTGCAACAAAGGCTAAAAACTAGTGTTTCATTGGCGGAAATTGGCGAAGCGTAATAACATTTTGAATAGGAAAACACACATTTTATGTATACAAAGGCTTTGCGAAAAAATTAAGGAATTTCTATGGCCCTCTAAGGCCTTTGATGATAGTGGGCCTTAATCCACTATAAAATTTTTACTGATTTTTATGACGATTCTGTAGATCGAAATTTTTTGCTTCATAAAATGAACCTTTTCATTTGTTCCGAACTTTTTAATACATATGAAGGATGCCATTCACGGCTGGGTATTTTACTTCGCTTTTAACTGAGTTTATAGATATCGTTAAGTTGTCTTGCAGTGAAAAGGCAATAAGCTGTGAAACCGTTAGAAATTGAAAACGATGAAATTCGCCTACGTCTGTCCGTTCCCTAGCAAAACAGTTCTCAGGAACTGATATTTGCCTTGGGCAAGGAGACTCTATCCCGATTAAAAATTATCCTCTAGACGTATCTCCTTTCGATTAGCATTGGCTAAGATCGATGCAATCATATTTAATAGATGAACGCTTCCTCAAAACTATACCGAAGACTAATTCGCTTCGAAACCATGCAGCTTCTACTGCAAGTGCATCCGTTAGCTACCCGATTAAAGGCAAAACAACGTAAATAATTACCGTTAATAATTCGACAAGTAAACTTTGTAATAAATATTTATACGCTAACAAGACTTGTGGCAAAAAGACATATTGACTTTGTGCATGTAGGAGTACCTGAAATAGATCCGATCCGATAAAGATGATCAGATCAATTAAGAATCAATTTCGAATCGATCGTATAGCATATTTACTCGTCTATCTATTTTGTTTTCTTGTTTTCAAAATACAAGTCGGAATTTTTGAAATACGGTACAATGTTATGGTTTGTTTGGCCCAACGAACGAACGAACGAACCATTGTTTCGATCACATTCGTTACATGAATAAATCGGACTTGGAGCAATTTTTAATTATAGCAACTTTTATATAATTGAAGCTCTATTACACGACGGTTAAAGTTATCCAATTTTATTGTTACCACCACCACCACCACCACCACCACCACCACCACCACCACCACCACCGCCACCGCCGCCACCGCCGTCATAAAGTAATTTAAAAAAACCAATATTAGCAACTTTTTGTTTTTAACAATATAAAATTTCTATTAGAAAGATAAAGACTAAGCCTGAAGAAGAGTTGTTAAGTTCCTTTATTTAATTCGTATTTATTTCGTTTAGCCTTTGAGACTAAATAACTTGCACTTGTACTCAGTGCAATTTGAGGCGACTTAATATTACATTTTCTATATATTTCTGTGAAATTCCTTATTACGGCTTAAATGCATAACGGCACAATAGAAAAGCTGCCGATAATCCTTATAAAATGCTTTGCAATATAAAGCAATAAAATAGATTATCAAAAAATAATTTATAATCTTTTAATGTAACAGAAGATTCCTTTCAGCCGTGCATTCATTTGTTTGTGCATTTATATGTTGAAGGCAAACAAATAAAAGTTCGCTTGACGTCAAATGGTTTGAACATAATGTTTTTGGGAATTTTATGAGCCAAAAATATTTTTATATATACCAACAAGTGTATTGAGCTCAGCCATTATTTTAACGCCATAAAGTAGAAACAAACAGTTGTGAGTGCAATTTCCATAAATGAAAGAAAAATGAAGACATTAGATAGTTATATATAAGTAAGTTTTTCTTTTTTTTTTAACATAACATCGAAAGCGAAATGAGAAATTTTGTAATGATGAGACTGGAAACTTGGAAAACTTAAAAACAAAAAAAACAAAAACAAATGAGATTTTTTTTATACTACCCCGTGTCGAAATGAGAAAAGTCTTTCATAAATTGTGATTATTATTACGAGTAAAGTAACATTTAATTACGAGATAAAGTAGAAGGCGTTTTTTTTTTTTCGAAAGGAAAACATAATTAATAATATATTGAAAAAACTATATATTTCCGTGCAATTTTTCAGATGACAGCATCCTCCATATGGTGGGTGCAAAAATTTGCTAAAGTCAATCAGACCTAATCTTAAAATATATTATGCTTCGCTATTAAAGAATACGACACTTGTGTTCGATTCAGTCAACTTTGTTAGATGATTTAATTTCCAGAAAGCAAGTTTATTCCCAACTATCTGGCATCCTCGAAATTTCATATTCCAAATTATTCCCTTGATCTGATATAACTGACAATTGAAATGCGTGTCAAAGAGGCAGCTCTTGTAAGTACAAGTGTGTGTGTGTGTGTGTGTGTGTGTGTGTGTGTGTGTGTGTTTTTGCTTTTATCCAAAAAAAATCTCACTTATTTCAAGAGAAAGATGTTTAATTTGAGGCAAACAAAGCATAAACACACGTTAAGTAATCATTTGAAATTTAACCGATTAAGGGCCGACAAAAACAACAAAGAAAATCTTATTTGATTGTAAACAAATCTTTCGCAGCCACCATCGTCATCTTAAAAAAAATCAGAAGAAAACAAAAGACTATATTTCCATCCATTATAATTTCAAGTATTCGTAGCTAATTTTTTCTTTCTTTATGGAAAAGATGCACAATATTTATGTCGTGTATCATATATAATTTTTGAGTAACGCGCAAAGAGCACGAGGTAGATGTGTTTTGTCCAAGGGACGAGTGCCAGATGAGATCACTCTTTCGCCTTCGCATATAACGCCTCACCTGGAAGAATGGTTATATGAGTAACTGTGTAAAACGAGCTGGCGTATGGTACTTAATGAAGGGCGAAAGGGCACTGTTTAAAACACAACCGGCTACCTGCTAATCCCTAATTCCTCTAGATATGACGGAGAAACCCCAAAGACTATTCCTCACCTTTGGGGTGAATATTGGGTCTTTTGCCAAATTATAATAACATTTCATTTTCTTTATACCTCACGCTAATTGTGACTTGTGATAGCGAAACGTTAGAATGACTGAATGGATGTAGACAGCATCCAAGCATATCCCATGTGGTTAGGTCTTCGACATATTTTAACGAACATCGCTATTGGTTGGGACTATTTTTAGCGTAGCTCGGTATATTAGCGCTCGCTGAAAGAACTCATTATACAATTGTCTCTTCGCTTATCTGCCTTGTGTTGTTGTGTTGCGATTTTCAGGCCGCAACTCTTGAGAAATTTTGATTAATTTTCGTACTCTGATCTATTTTGACACAATGACAAAATGGTCCTGATCAGACCACTTTTTCGACCACTCCCCATGTAACGCCTCGTTGCATGAATGAGGGTCTTAGCCCTCTGTTAAGTTTTCGCTTGTGCTTAAAAATGCATGAAATTTAGACTGAAATTCAATTTCTAAGGCGAAAAAAATTAAAAAAAAAATTTCACTACGTAAAATAATGTATATATAATAAAACGAATTATATACGTAACCAATTAATGGCGTAAACGGAAACAATCTACACTTGCGTATAACGGCGTGCGTGTATACTTCTTGTCCATGCGACTATGCATTCGCCCGTTTAGTCTTCTCCTCCGATACAACGAAAGACGAGCAAGCAATAAAGTTCGAAAGCGAAGTATGTGTATGTATGCGTGCATATTTATCTAATATCTGAATATGTGCATACGATGTATACACAATTTTGTAATAAAACAAAATAAAAGCGTTCGACAGATACATCAGTAATAATAACAACAGGGATCGGTTTATCGCTTTCTATTTTGTGTAAAGTCGAGCATAATATTAAATATTCGGTTAATAGCTTCTGCTATCAAATGATATATAGTTGCTAGCGTGCGCATTTTTTTCGAGGTCGAACGTATCGAACGCAAAATTAATATCGAATAACATGTTTAAGCGAAAAATAAGGTAAAATATTTTTATGAAAAGCTCATATTTAAGTTCACATTAATGGATATAAGAGGACTACTTTACTACGCAAAAGAATCGAGATTCAAAAATTTGTGGGAAAAGAAATAGAAAGAAAAAATGAAGCCTATTAGGGTCGGAAAAGTAAAAGGATATTACGTAGGAAGAATTAATCACAAATTGTTAGAAAGAATCAAAGGTAGTTTTGAAGGGTTAGCGAAAGCTAAGGAGATTGCTGCCTATTTCTGAATTAAGTCTAACGGAAGATACAATGAAGAAAACATGCGATAAAAATTCTGAAAAATGCAGCTTTGGAAGACACAGACGTGTACCAAGCGTTTATGATGGAAATATTAAAAGAAATGTTCAGCGCTTAGAGGTTTGATAGAATGAAGTCTCGCTTATATGCTTATATTACGTGCGGAAGATATTTGATTAATAAATTTCAGAAATTTTCAAGTTATTTAAATAATGCATTTATTTGTGACGTATATGTACTTTTATAAGACAGATTTATTCCCTATTCCATAAAGAATTTCTAAATTAAATGTCTCCCCCAGGCCTGAGAATATAAGCGAAGCTCGATGGCGCCAAGGATTCACAAAAATGGAAGAAGAAGAAAATTCAAAATTTATTGAGAATCGAAAAAATGATGGATTAACGATTACATCTAAGCGTACCACGTTTTTCTGTAACAAATCATATCACGATGTGACTCTCAGTCACTTATGAGATTATGAATTCTGGCAATAAGTGAACTATATATTGTTTTTATTTATAGTTTACATTTCATCATATATATATATATATATATATTTAAACAAGATATATACCATTTGGAAGTGCAACACGAGACAACCAAAATATTTACGTGGAATGTTTGATGAAAATGATTTGTGGCAAGATATGATAGGGCCAAGGACAAACAATTCAAAATAAAATTTACGAAATTTTCAATTACTACACAAAACTGCGAGAAATCAATTAGGGCTACCCCAGGCTAAATAATGCTGAAATTTCGTTCTTCTATTAAAACGTTTGTAACATGGTCCGTATGATTTCGGAGACCCTATGAAGCATATGTGCCTAGAATGATTAACCGTTCGCGTCATCGTGTGCGCGCAGTTTGTTCAAAACCGTGGGAGAATATATTTTGTGCAGAATAGAGCTGCAATGTCTGAGCACACACAAATTCACATCAATACGTTAAGTTGTTGTGCTTAAAAAGAAGAACAGAGCTTTAGCCAAATATGATTGCGATCGGAACGTGTGGATATTTTCGGGATAAAAGAAGCGAAAAACGACATTGCCCTTCAATTACTTTAAAAACCATTCCAAGACGAAGAATAGACGAAATTTGCTTTTTCTTTTCATGTTCACGACTGAAGATTTTTTGTATTCCAAGACCTAATAAGCGATAAGAACGATAAAGCCCTTAATCGGAAACCCCCTTCAACTGTACATCTAACGGTAATCAACAACGAATTGTTGTGAAAGTTTTCTGATCTCATAATTTACGTCCATTATCTCTTATGTATGTACCAAACAGTTCACGTTCAAACCTCGTTCGCCTTCAACTATAACAGCATTACAAACTATGACACGAATGAGCAAAAAATTGGAAATTGTGCGGAAAAATTTCGCTACATCGAAATCTGTAGCATTTCGGAGAATATTGTGATCGTCTATATGAGAAGTAAATTTACCAAGTGAAGCAAACTTGGTGTCGCAAGCTAACCATACTTCCAACAAGTTTATCTTTTATTTTATAAAATTACTTCAAGTTGGATACAAGTTGCATTGGCTATTACGAGCGACGTAATTCCATTGCTAGAATCATAACCAAAGTCAAGAAGGGTGACATTTTTATACCGTGTAATTAATTTCAAGATCGAGGCCGATTTTTTCTTCAACCCAATATGATGCAGTCGCTTGGTGTTTTGTGTGCCGCACAACAACATTTCAAAAAATATAGATCCTTAAGTTATAATTTATGTAGATGTAGATGATGTAATTGGGTTATATTTTTATTGTAATCTACGCGCGTCTGCAAATCGTTACTCAAACAGCCCGCTTGAGAAACAAATTGGAATTTTCGGGACATTTTCCATGTTTCCCACACAATTACACGAATCGTGTTAATTAAGGCGAGTTACAGTAAATGAAAGAAAAAGCACAACGTCTCGAAGCAATAGCATATATATATACTGTATATTTTATATTCTAAATATTGCAAACATATAACGAGAATATTAGTGCAGCTCTTACTAGTAAATAATCAATGACAAAAAATTTTGAAAGTCTTTCGAAATTGCGTTTTGCATATTTGCTCGCATTCATATTTAGTTAAGCTTTAACTTTAATTCTTAAATTAAATCTTTCTTAATAAAATGTATTTTGTTATTGATTTCTTCGTATTAAAAATATATATGTAACGTGTACGTAAAACAGTAAAAATCTTATATTAACTTTAGGTCGAATCTTAGGCACACATTATTAAATATTGCAAAACTTCTTTCAAGTGAGCGCGTTACGTAATTGCGATTTGGATTAGGCGCTGAGCTTTTATGTCAAGCTAGCAAGCTTTGAACTGATATCTTCAATCTTCTTTTTGTAAGATATGTATATAAAACAGAATTTTTTTGAAATTTTTAAATCCTTTTAAAAGCATTTTACAATCAAGCTAATCAAGCTTTATGTTTGATGGTGTTTGTCGATTAAGCTTGTGAACAATAAACCCTTACTCTTCTGCTTCAATTTTTGTAATAAGAAGATAACACCTATGCGCAAAGGCATCGATGGACGAACTTATCTTATATATATGTTATAGGCTGCCTGACACTTCAACAAGCGAGAACAACCATGTTCCAAGCGAGTAGACGAAATTAGTATACTGCCTTCTTCGGTGTTTATAAGAATAAGAATGCATATGTAAATGCGCACTCATTTACATATTTGCCACTTGTACCATTTCTCTAACCATTTTACTAAGCATTTGTACTGCTTATGTATATGCAATCAGATACAATAACTATGCATGTAGATGTGCAAAAACGAAAAAAAAAAGCTAATGTGCAAACAGTAACATAGATTTTTATTTGTGTCAAGTGTTGTGAGCATAATTCAATAACTTCGATTTTTCTCCTTCAAATACAAAAGACCGCACATGCACATGCATATGCATATGCATATGCATGTACTTTTAATATATGCATGTATGTAAAATTGCTCTTTCCCATTATTAATTCCCCCCGAGATATTGGAAGTAATACCCATGCATTTTAATGGTAAAAGCACTTATTGGCACACACTACCCTTTGTAGGGATAATATATGCATATGAATGCATTCTATATGTTCATATGAATGTATACTTCCCCATGAATTGAAATAAATGAAGCTAAAAGTTTATTCCTACGTGGGCACACATATTTATATGAATACGTTAAATAATATATATATATATATATATATATATATATATATATATATACATACATACATGTGCGTATATATATATATATGTATTTAAGAGACTGTTGTGTTGTAACATAATCAGTAACCGTTCGTGTGCTACTTTGAACCGTAATGCCACTTGAAATGTGCACGTGTGAACTTATGTAACGTTTCTAAAAATCTATTTCATCCATTTCATGCACATACATACATACATACATACATATATATTTGCTTGTATTTCGCCAATATTTACTTTCAATATTTCACAATGTAAATGTGCTTGCATTGAATGTTTTAATAATAGTGTTCAATTAAAATCTCTCTTTAATTGTCAACCGACGAAAAAGATATGTTAGTTCTGCTATTTTGTTTGTAACAATATGTCAACTGCTATACGCTATATAGATTTTCTAAAGAAGGTAAGCATTTGCCAACATGAGATTCTATGTCGACCCCATTTAACACTGTCGATCTCTGCACGTTTTATTGACTCTACAATTTGCTTTCGCATATCTCCTAAGCCAAATTATTCATTATATTGAATACTAAGGTTGCGTTCATTTAAAAAATTATGCTCTTCATCTATATATAAAAGGCGGCACCGATAATTATCGCTAGCTAGCTAGATTGAAGGATAACAAAAAGTAGTTTTGAACATAACTTATAAATAAATTCCTTATATGCATTCGCAGATACTTAAGAAAATGGAACAAAACACGAGGTTATTAGGCCTATGTTAAAAGGTCATGCGTTGTGCTTGATCAATTCGTATACAATATATACTTGATTAATGTAACATTTGATTTATTTCTCTTTATATGTTAATAAAGTTTTAGTACGAAATAGTTTATCGGGTTATGAAGTGACTATCGCAATAAAAATACATATGTATTGTCTTTGCAGTCTTTTTCGCTCAAGATAAAAATGCGTATCTCTTTTTAATGTATTTTGATATCAGATAGACATAGATTATATATAAGCAAAGATATTTATCCATCTAAAGTGCAGTTTGATAGCAAGACACATTTCAAGGTCATTTTAAGCGAATCCGCAAAACAGATATATTTTCGATTCGTTCATCATCGATTCGTGACGATAAAAAAAATCAAAAAGTCGACACTACATCACAACGTATGTAATGTAGGATCACAAAACATAGAATTAAAAACGGTATTAATCCTTCCCGGATCTTGCGTGCATATAGGCAAAAAAGCCCTCATTTACAATCCACAGCGAAAATTGACTTGAAACTTGATTCAAATATTTGCTATAGAAAAGCATTAAATGCAAAAAATGTTATTGGCTAACCAATACAAAAACAATAAATGTAAAAAAAAAAAAAAATTATATAATCTATAGCATATGTTGATCTAAAACTTGGTGGAAATATTTAACAACATTATCTGATAGATCTAAGCATTCTCTCAAATCTGTTTATGTAAAATTTACTGCACCTTGGCTGAGATAACTTGCCTTGAGACCTTGAGTTGATCCTTGCATTTTTAGAGAATGCCACTGTAAATAAGCAAATAATTATTTGTTTTGCATATATGAACTGGTAGACACAATTGTCAACTAAGTTGCGTGGTGACGTTCTTCATCTTGAGTTGGGAGGTGACATTTTTCATCTTGAATTTATTCTTACGGTTGCGTGAAGTAACGACAACTTTAATATATTACTGTTAACTTTGTTCTAATATTGCAATATTCAAAGTTTCTGCTGTTGCATCAAAAATGCCAACTTTTCTAACAAAGCTTCAAAGCTTACTGTCGCCTATATGTCACTGAACGAAAATATCAACTGATGGCTAAGAAGTTAAACATAAAATTTCCAAGTTTTCGAATAGCTTTCGTCAAAAGAATTGCGTGCGGTTTTTTCATTAGCACTAACGGGAAAGCATTGGAACTTCGAGAACAAATAGGATTCACGCCGCATCGCTATAATGCATTCGAGCGAGTGCTTATCAAATTCACGAATTTGTTAAATGTCTTCCTCGTCTCTCGCTCTCATTTTCAATCAGCTTTGCTTGTCACTTTTCGCGCTAACGGTTGGCTATACATTTGTTTCACTTCTCTCAGATTCTTCGGATATTTGAACTCGTACAAAATTTATCATGTAATCTTTACTCAGTATGGAGTACAGGCTACAAATAATTTGCAAATCAATTTTTTATACCTCTTGTATTGGAATTCGGATTCGATTGCGCAAACTCTGATGCTGATCTGGTCCTATTAAAGTCATCGGAGGGAGTGAAATATTCTATTTGTCTAATCGGCATTGATGACGCAGTGTCCTATTATTATTTAATTCATTCACTGTGGTTGATGCCCGAAGCCCGAAGAAATGGACCTTTACGGCATTCGATTGCCACAATACAAACGCTGATCAAATTACTGAAATATATATTTTTGAATTAAACGGTTGTGTTTATCTTATTTGTGTTTTTGTATAGGGATTTGTGACCGGTTGTATCAAAAATGGAATATATATTTCATACTAGTGATCTGCTTTACGCCTGCGAATTAATGAACATGACATCGAACGGGATAATTGATTGCTCTGTCGATGGGAATATTTGCTCTACCATAAACTAACGCTGCTTCGAAATTCAGCTTACGAATGGTGACCAGTTGATCAATTCAAGAATATTAGAAATGAAATTTGGAGAAACGACACGCGCATATGTATGTCATTGAAGCAGCAAAACGCATTTAGGAAAATCATTCTTGTCACATGCTCGAACAACTGATTGGAAAATAAAACCACAAATAGTGCTCATCGGCATTAAGTGTCAAAAAGATGTCGATCAAAAAAAAAAAAAAAAAAAAAAAATAGAAGGAAAATCTATAAAAATCATTTTAATACTTAAAAGCCAATAATTTTAGTGCAACTAGCAATAATCAACATTTCGACATTGGTGGAGCATTCTATACACGTACATATTGTTATGAGGCGTGTGTATAGGTTTCGTTATATCTTCTCATATTACCGATAGATAGTGCATTTTAATATAATTGCTTACCACCTTACTCCATGAAATTTAACTGCGTGTGTGATTTTAATGGATTTAGTTGAAAATATATATATACGTGTGCGGTTTTTATTTAAGGTTTTGCAAAAAAATGTTTACTTTTAATATCTTCTCTTATTTCTGTTTAAATTTACTCTGCCTGATTGGTTGAGCGCCGGTGTTTGATTAGCTCATAGCTAAATGGGCCAATTATTTTTACATGCATAAACATGCACACACATATATATATATATATATATACACATACAGATTTATGACATCTGGTCGCACTTACACAAATTCAACACATTATGATTTAGGGCAATTCAACTGAAAAATTTCAAACCTTTGGCAAAAATTTCACATGTAGGAGCATAACTTTTTCTATTCTCTAATATAGAACATTTGTCTTTTAAGTGCCGGCTATATAAATCGTTTTTTACAATAGCGTCTAAGCTATCATTAAATGCCTTTTTAGAAATGCTTTTTTTTTTCATAACACGTGTCAATGATTAACAAAGATACTACAACTGGACGTTTGGCTGTTTGTCCGAGTTGTAAACAATCCATGCATCTAACTATACGCTCGCTTCTATGCGGATAGCTATCGATGAAAGTGAAATGATTTCTTAAATTGGTAAAGATATATATTTGCAAGAGCCCTCCCATCCCCTTACATTGTGTCCTTTCAATAAACAAAAAACGATTATTAAAGATCCAACCAAGATGATTATAGCCTTCTCAAGTAAACCGTTGCTCTCTTATGCTTAGTATTGCGTTCATTCAATATATTTCATAGTTCGATTGCAGACAAACACTCCATTTTTTGTTGCAATTAATTTTAATTAATTTACGTATGGAACACACATACCCGTATAACGCATGCAATCTAAACAAGTAAAAAAATTAGATTCGGTTGTGATCCAATACCCATCACCGTTATCCTGAAAGGGTAGAAAAGTTCAAAGAAGTAAATTTTTATGCGTCGCCGTACGGAGTGGGCGTGTTTAGACCACTTCTAAATTCTCTTCAGATGATATTTGTATTTTTGCGAACGGCAGAATTTTTACCGAACGGCAGATACTACAAACTTGCGCAGACGGACAAATGGACAGACATGTTTAGGTTTTATTCCCCATTTAAAAGTCGCCAAGGATTTATATGCTTTGTGAAGTTTTGAAACTTAGTTTCTGCGCGTTATAAAGATATTGGAAAAAAAATTAACTTTGATGCATTGAGTAGGCAAAGTCAATGATAATAATATTCAAATATGAAAATATTGGATAGGCAAAGTCAAAATTTCCACATTTTTGTACTGGTACTACAGCATCATCTATAGAATATTCATTCCAATTTTTGTACATTTATCCGATGCACTTTGGAAGATCAGAGATGTTCTCCGTTTATGTGGTACTGCAGTAGTGTCCATCGGCCGACTTGACCCATTTGCAATACCAAAGTAGTTTCAGTACCTACCAGTTTTCCTTCAGTTTCGCAAGAACAAAATATCCAAAAAAAAAAAAAAGAAAAACACCTCTCCGTTTAGGATCATCATTAGGTCTTAATTAATTAGTGTTATCCGCGCACAATCGTTCACACCGATGCTCTCATCATTATGGGTAACAGTATTACCATTCAAATTAACTAAATTACTTGGGCAAATTAACCTTTTTGACTGTGCGCGTCATAGCGCATTTGTGTTTTGTTTATATTTTGTAGGGAACTGGAATTTTTATGTACATTGCATAGAGGTGGCCATGATTGGCTGATTTTTCTATTTACCCATCCTAGAGGTGGCAATGGGTAACGTCAATGCATTCTGTACTTTTGTTTATTTTCTGATATTGTGTTGTTTTCTTGTTGGATTTTGCCTGAAATTGAAGCAAACTAAGTTCGAAATTACTTTTCCTTCCAATTCAATCAAAGGAAGTTTGGAAATTTTTTGAATTTTGCAAAATTCTTCGTTGTGCACGAGAGAAAAGCTTTTGATTTTTTTTTATTTTTTATTAATTTATTTTATTCACTCTGGCTACAATTACAGATTTAGCCATATTACGCAACACCGTTAAGGCTAAAAAGTTTAAATTACACCCTTAGAAAGAAAATCATCAAAGCACAGCAAAGTTAATAGTTTTCAGTTTCAAAGTAGACAAATTTTTGCTTAGCACATTTTTAGGCTTTTCGGTATTAGCAAACTGAACTTAAGTCCAAGTGTTAAAACTATAACATTATATATCAAAGAATATCGATGAGAAAAGCAAGTAATACCCGTTATACAAAGCTGAGCGAAGTATTAAGAGGCGAACGCAAATCTATTTAAATTGTCATATAGTTACTTATAAGGCACAGTCAACCGCACTGAGAGTCGAATCCGCTTTCATCGACTTGGCCGTCGCAAGTCTATCTACTGGACTATGCGGTAGCCCAACACATTTGAGAAAATTAAAATCGCCAAATATATATTCACATGAAAGAATTTTCAAGTAGAAATTAATTGCGATTTTCTTATTCTTATGAAAAGGGATCACACAGTTGCTTTTACATTCATTTCAATGCGGTTCTTCTTCTTACACAAGACCATTAACAATGTCACATATATATACCAAAGGAAAGAAACGAGGAAAAGCTCTTTGGTGAGAAGGTTGCATGGTTGCATAGGTGCTTTGGTGCCCTCCTGTTCGAAAATGGAAATTTCCAAAATTTCTTCTTCTCTTAAACTACAGATATAATTTAATCGATTCAAATAAACTTACGTTAATATAAAATCAGAAAAAAAAAAAACCAATATATATACATATATATATATATATATATATATATATAGATAAAACAAATCAAAGTATTTTGCGGTTTGTTTAACATTTGCGCAGCAAACAGAGCGGTGCGACCATAAACAATTTCAGGGCAAGTATAACCTCCTGTACTGCCTATATATTTAATTATACAAAGGTAAATTTGCAAAGAATTCATTGTACAAATTTATATGATAACGAACAAAGCCATATTCTATGGTAATTGCTTCGGCACTCAAGGCTCATTACTATAAAAGCAGAGAACGGAATTACTTTTCTGAATTGAGAGGAGCTATTTTGCATTCACCTTCATGCATTATATTAGCTCACATACAAGCGAAAAGCAATGAGTTAAATTCGCCTTGAAACTGAGCTTAAGTGAAGATAGCACATAGAAGTTGTAAATCTATTTTTTAAATGTAAACTTAAGATTCCGGATTTAAAAATCCGGATCGCATCATTAATCATTTCAGTTTTCAGCATGTGAAAGTGATAGGCAGTCATAGCTAAATCGAGTTAGTCGCGAACGAGTTTGTTAAAGCTAGTATAGTCCTTCAATATTTCGTGGATATGACAATTCTTGCATATTAAAATATCCTTGATCTTGTAAAGGTCAGGCGTTAATTGGAATATTCGCAAGCGAATGAAGCAAATTCAAGCGTATGCCAGAAATATCTTGTTAATTTTTTTTTTTGACTGCCAAACACTGGCGTATGCCTTCTATGTAAGGATGCATGTACCGGGACCCGGAAAAAAAATATCAAAACAAAACGATAACTATATGACATAAGTCATTTGAGTTTTTGTGAAACGTCTGTGTCACAATAGTGATATATACGAAATGTATCTGAATCGATTTCTTCTTATACATGTGCGCGTATTCCTGCGCTCTATAAACATTTAACATAGCACCACATTTTCTATATAGAAAGTAGTATGGTGCTGTTAAGAACTTGCATATCAACTTAGTCGCACACACACTTACAAAAAAAATTCATTTTATCATTTTTTTTTTTTTTTTTCACGATTATGATTATGTTTACCTTAGTGTGGGATAAACAAATTAAAAAATTAGGTCGATCAAGGTCGGTTATTAGATACCAAATATCAGCAAGCGGGCCATTAAGAATTTTAGGTATATGAACATAATTCTTTGTGAAAAAGTTTAATGAATGAAATTCCAAAATATGATAAAGAAATTTGTTTTTTTCTTAGGAAAGATTGCAAAGAATTATCCCATCACCTGTAAATTTGTGAATCTACTTATCATATACTAAAAATAGAAATTTATTTTCATATAAAAGTGTTTTGCAAAATGGCACTGTCTGCATATAATAACGATTAGATACGCTTCAAATCGATGCGGCTCTGTCTCAGATCATATATATATATATATTGGGACATTGCATATCTTTGAATACATTATTACGGCAAGTGTTCCATGTGAATATTCTTTGGGTATCAAGTAGATAAGATATTTGCATTTGCACATTAATCGAGTTAATATTAGCGTTGATAAGGTTGCCTCCATGAAATGAACTCAAACGCAAACCATCGAAAGAGTGAACATATTTAAAAAACCAAAAAATAATTCCACACGGGAAATATTCATTTTACCGGAACAATGAACGTATGTATCTTCGTCTACGAGTAAGCAACAGAAGGAAAACAAAAGTGAAATAGAAAACAATCGTTTTTTCTAAATCCATTAAAGAAAGTTTAGATATGTTAGATTTGTCATGTTATTTGTAAACTTGCACGCGACGTATAATCAGTAAGAGAGATTGAGTCGAATGAAACTCAATTACTAATCTGTTCGTGCGACCATAAACTGAAAAATTTTGATGTATTGTCTCGAAAATTTGCTGAATTTTTATATATATATGTTCCTGATACGAAAATCAATCTGTACAGTTTTCGCAACTACTGCTACGCAGACTTACCTAAGTCGCTTAATTAGACAAGCAAATTGAATGATGGACAAGCCCCTTGAAATTGATTTGAAATACCGAGAACCTCAAGGCATCATCTAAATATCACGCAGATGTATTTTCACTAAGTGCTTTTTAACTAAACTTTTATATAGATTTCTGAAATATTGGATCTAAATTAGAAATCGATATTTGCTGCAGATTAGAAATTCATATCAACAATATATATTCGCTGATTTTCCGATAATATGTAATATGCCTATGATCGATGACAACAAATGTATCAGTTTTCTATTCGAACCCCAACAGACGGAGAGAGGGAATTATCTAAAAAGAAGATTCTCTAACTTGGCGAATTCTCGTTCATTGTTGTAACGAAAAGGCAAACACGATTTGCCCTAATTTCACGATAGTAGATATGATAACCTGATCTATGCAAAGCCTTTTCATATACTGACGACGTTTAAAATGTTGTCTTAAATAAATTATTACTTTTTTTTTTACTTAAGTGATGGATACATGAAATTCGGTGCAGATCGTTTTTAATTTATCCCTTTCCTTGTATTTCCTCCTTTTTGGTTTTTTTTTTTTTTTTTTTTTTACTATCAAATAATTGCTTTATTATCATGATCATCATCATCAACGTCATCACTGTTTTACTTGCCTTCACGGCTTTGTGGGATACTGTAGGAAAAAGACAGTTACGACTGCACTTTCATTTTATTACGTTTCGCTTTAATTCTCTGCATTGTTGCTCTACTGTTACGGTTTTATTATTTTACAACTACGTAGCATAGCAGCCTTACGAATAAAAAGCAGGGAACCACTTTTCACATACATCTGAAGTAAAGCCTTCATTTTTTTTTTTTTTTGCATACTATTTAAGGGAAAATATGAAAAACAATTTCAGCAAGTTTTAAGAACTGCATTGTATTCTATTTATGAGCTCATTTTACTTCCTTCTTGCTGACTACAGAAAAACAAAATAGGAAACTAAAGTAATAATAATTATTAAATTTACGCTAGTTATGCCCTTTTTTTAAACGATGCAGTATAGTAAGCAGGACGGGCAGATGCCTTTTGTATGAGCGGTATTATCTTATTAACACAAAATGTACTCATACTTGATATGCTTATTCTCGTCATAGTCGTTAAAGGTGCCTTTTCAAGAGAATTCATATACTTTGCTATGAAAGCGAATAACATATCGTTTACTATCATTTGGATTGCGAGTTAAACCTTTTTCCAACAAGCATCTTTAATATATATATATATATATATGTATATATGTACTGATCCATTTATTCAAGCTGCCAAGACGAATATTAAGGCAATGCATCAGTTCACACATCGGTTATCGCGATCACCCAAACTCAATTCACCAAATTTAGCTCCAACGAATAGTTTTCACTATTCAAACTCGAAAAAACGGGTCTTTTTTCGAGGCAATGATCTGTCAGTCGTTGGAAAAACAAGAAGTTAATTATTGCTGTAGAGGCGAAAGATAGTATGCCCTAACTCGGTCAAACGTTGTGGAGACACTCGCCAAAAATTATGCTTGTGCGGATTCTCGAAATGAAGCCGAATCAGAGTCATGCAGAAAACTTCGATTGAAGAGCAATAAGACGAGCAATAATGAACAACACCTCAGAACTCAACAACTTTTCCTTCCGAGTGCCTTTTACTTAAGACCATCCTGTGTGTGGAACACAAGCAAATTTGCTTAAGATCGGTAAGATGGTGTCACCAAAGGTGAGCCCCTCAATATTTGTTTTATCTTGATGGGACTCTTGTATAAGATCCTAGCACTTTGATCATAGCTTCAGACAATTTCTGAAATGTGTTATGCCTAATTAATATAAATATGACCCCTGTACACTAAATTGGTAGCAACTCAGTTTAGTTGTCGTTGATATATCAAGGACATCTCATCATATATTCCTGAGGACGTTTAGGAGGATGGGAGTAGAAAGAAAAAATATAACCGATATATTGCACAAAGTTTGAGCAAGACCATTGTTATAATGGATACCGAGTGTATGGTATGGGGCATGTATGAGTCGCGTGGTCGAGCAAGGTCAACATCTTTTTCCCATCATTTCTAGTCCGTTCATGGATGAAAGGTATCTGCAAGTTGTAGCAATCAGACAGAGGGATTAGCAACAGGGATTAGGATAGCAGGCGATCTGTTACTGTCCGCGCAGAACTTATTGTCTTACTGCCCGGGTAACCTCTTTGTTTACAGTAAGAATTAGTATATTACTGGCTTGCCTGTGTACAAAGCCTGTGCTCGGTCGCCGCAAAGAAGAATGTGTTCGTGTTTTAGACTGCATTTCGATACGGCATCGCGTTAATTGCGATTCAACGCTTAAAATACATTGAAGCTATGTTGAAGCCAACACATATGCCTATGATGATTGTTTAGCATGGATTCTCGAAAATACACACAACAAAATTATCGTAGACTCGATCTGTTCCTCAGAACCGTAAACTCTGTAATTGCGATACGTAGAAATCTTTCGCAAAAACGAGAGCAAAATTTTTTCTTTCCATTCCTAATCTTCACAGTTGACTAGATATAATATATAAGTGATATGAGGCAGATATAAAATGACAAAAAGTTCATGGTTTGCCCATTAAAAGATGAAGAGTTTTGTACCTTCCATGGTGGGGTCATGTTAACATTGATTGTTGTTTGTAAGTTGAGTTTTTAGCGTCATTTTCCCCATACTCTCAGTGCATTAGATGGTTATAAAAAGCAAATCAATTAAATTACATTTTTCTCCTCACATGATTTGAGCTTAGTTAGGATAGGTGACTAAGACTAAATCTATTAAAAAGAAATTTAATACAATTCCGTTAATTGAATAGATAAACAAGTTGTCTTATCTTTCGTATTAACGCAAAAATGCAAATTGAATGCTCTTGCAGATAGACTTTCGAGCAACATCATCGATTTCACATATTGTTTATATGCTAATGGATTTGAACTTAATCAGCAATTGGTAAAATCTTTTCGATATTTTCGATAACTATGTTACGTAGCACTATTGCAAATTGATTCTATATACGCACGCAATCATTTTTTGTGTGAATCTCGAAGACAAAAACTTTACAATATATATATATATATATATATATGCATACAAACTGACATACTTACTTAGAAAGTAAATCTTTGACATATGCAAGCAGTGTTTGCGGTGAAAGCAATTATTTTTACTTTTTTTTGCATTTTGTCGCAACAAAAGTTACACAGACACAAAGTGCACACGCAACTAATTCTATATATCGTAAGGAAATTTCTGGTCGAGAAGCTTTTCAGAATCAAACTTGTAGTTTTTATTAAATTTCAAAAAACCTTCCTTCTACTGGTTAAGTAATTTTCCGACATTCTTTGCCTGTTTAATGAAACTAAGTGCCAGTAGTTTTTCTGCGGCTAGATTTGCATTGCTAGTTGCAATGCTAATACGAGAGAGATATACTCCTTGCATACTCTGAACTATGACTTTCTACTGACAAACACTTCACTTTAACTTGGGGATGCCATCCATTCGCGATGATCGCATCTGGCATATGATAATTGATCTGATTATTTTTGAACTGCGTTTCATTTCGTGTCAATGAACGTTAAATGTGACGATTGCAGTTTACATTTTGATTACTTATCCCCAACAAGTGGAAAACTTTGGCCTAATTTTTTTGATGATCAAGTTACAAATCTAATCATAAGGTCACTCACTAGAGCTATCGATCGCTTAACGAATTTAGGGATGAGTACAGTTTGCTGGCAAATAAACTTAAATAAGACCTTGTTGTATAAATACCAGACATTGAAAAACCTATTGCGCATATTAGATTCATACCTCTCCATGCATGTGTTGGATGCATGAATTGGATATATACATCTTGGTTACAGGAAATCGTGGTTTTCTTTTCAACACGAAAACACGGAAGCATCAACATCGTTTAACATTTAGGAGACTTTTTGAAATTAACTTTTTATTGGATGAGTAAACATTCAGACCGTGTATTAACAAGTAAAGCAAGACTCGTGTGACATTAAAGCATTGCTAGATGCATTGCATTGATTTTAAAATGCAGACGTACATACATATAGCATAAGTTACTATTTTAACGAAACTCATGCATATTTTTTTTGTAAGCAGTTATATCTTTAAACTTTTCCATTTTCTATATTATCACGGTCAGTGAAAGAGAATGAATTTTAAATTTATTTAATGCTTTCATATTCAAAAAATCTCTGGCTAGTTCCCCTTTTTTTTTTGGCTTATTCACTTCCGGTAATGGTTTTGCGTTGCAAGCATGATTTTTAAATTCTACAATCATTTACACACACACACACACACATACACATATATATATATATATATATAATTCACTTTCCTATTCATTCTAAGTAGTATGTAAGGTTATGAAACTATGAATGTTATAAAAACAATCCATTAAATTTTATATTTGTTTGCTCGATGTACACCCAAGACCATTAAATGCATGCACGCTTATATAACGTACATATCTTTATAAAGTTAATTCCCTTTCCCGGTGTATAGCTATCGTGATGTGAAGTAAAACTAACTCATTTGCACTGCTACCTATCGCTAGACTATTTAACAATTCTGGTTATTTGTGGATTGCCAGGCAGTAGTGGTAGGTGTCTCGCTACATTTGCTATTCTTGACTCATCCTAGATGATAATGAAGATACGACGGTGACAATGCGTTGATTCGATATAGGGCACTGCATTATTATCATCACCATTCTTAGCGCACCAGTGCTTACCAGTGCTAGTTTAATTATTTACTTAGCTATAGTAGGCTCTCACAAATATCCGAAAGCAAAAAAAAAAAAAGAAAAAAAAGAAGAACCTTTTTCCGAATTATCAACGACAAATGCCATTCTATATAAGATAGTGTTTTTATATATATATATATATATATGTTTCGATAATGTTCTCGGCTTTTCTATAATCCATCAAATCGGTCAATCGATCCATTACATTGCCCATTATTATGTAATATATCGACAGGAGAACTAAGAATGAGTTTTATTTTCTAAATTAAAGTGCGGCGAGTGTTTCTAATGAAATTCAATTAATGCAAAATCCATTCTGCATAGAGGCTTATAAGTTATTCTGGGACGAGTCAAAACAGGCAAAGTTGATGCATTAATTCTTTAAAATATTACGGAAACGAATCGGCGACAAACTTGATTGAATGAAGAAGAAGAAATGCTACTTTATGAATTTTACCTCAATATTTTCATAATTTTTTTTTTCTTCTTCTTCTTCTTCTTAAATGATCCTTTTGATTATTAAAAATGATATACGAAAGATTTTTGGGGGAGGTTCGAATGTGTTAGGTCGCTCAAGTAAAGTTACTATTCAAAATTACCATCATTTAAAAATTTTGCCAATTCTCAGCCAATTATGTTCAGAATTTAGCCATGGACATGATGACGATCGGTACTTGATAAGCGAAAAAGTATGATTTTTTCCATTTTTATACAGATATTAGAAATCATCCATAGGACAGACATGGAATTTTTGGTTACTAAATCTGTTTTCGGATATGACGAGTGAGAAAAAGGACTCAACTGTTTTTTATTGTAGAAAACAGTTATATTATGACCGTATCTTCTCACAGATGTGGGCCATTTTCAATACTAAACTGCGTGCATTTGAAGACGATAGTTTCACCTGTGCGACCAGAGGAATATTTAAAAGAGACATCACATAAAAAGACCGACAGAGGCAGACAGACAGACAGATATGCTTAAATCGTTTCAGAATTTGATGCTTCTGGGTTTGACAATGCCATGGACGAAATAAATGTGCCTTTCATCCTTTAGTGATGGGCATAAAATGTCTTCTCTTCTCTAGAACTGATTTGTTAGCCTGTTTCGCAGATAATATTCCAAAATTGCTACTAAGAGACTCATCAGTCGTGAAAGAAACAAAAATTTTAATTAGCTTAGTGAGCATTAATGGGCATGTCTTACGAGTGTGCACCTTTGACCCTCATTGCCTTATGGGAATTTTTCTTTAATATTTTTGAGAATAAAAAAGCAAAGATCTAAAAATGTTATTAACAGAGGTACTGCAGAGTCTCTGGATTTATATTTTCAGCGTTTTTTTTCCAAAATTTTAATGCTCCTGACGAATTTAAAATAAATTTAGGATCCGATCTGCGGATGATTTGCGGAATGTCGAAATTGAACTGTAAAGGCATTATAAGTATTTACTTTAGATTCGATTTTTTATATGTATATATATCCTACGGGCAACATATAAGTACATACTACATGCATAAGAGAACGTCGACCCGAATTTCGGGCCGCAGATAAAAGCACCTTTTTTTTATTTATTTTTTTTTTTTTGCTCTTCTTATTAACGGCTTGTCCGGATCGCAGTATATATGTATGGAGGGACGACGGGTGCACTTGCAGATCCCTGCACACACATAAACTGGCCGTTAATGAGCAAAGCAAAAAAAAAAAAAAGAAAGACCTCCTGGCCCGAAATTCGACATCCTCCATACGTATACGTACGTACAGATATGTAGCGAAATACGCATATTGACTGTTCTTTGTTTTTAGCAATAGTCAAATTAAAGCCATCTTTACATTCTCTACATCATTTATGTAATTATGGCCGAATCCTTGAGTTTAATTTAATCCTACACCATTTTTGAACTTAACCTCATCATAATCATAAGATAAAAATTTGATAGAAAATTCTAAAGGAATCTTTTAATCGGGGAAGCTTTCTAAATTATTTACTCTAACTACGATTATACATACCACGATACATATTGCTTTACTCTATAAACACTTGACACCACAACTACACCACCAATGCTTGATATAAAAAAAAATATTGCCTATGAAACTGAGGATTCCATGCAAATACAACAGTGAATGGCAGGGAGTGTTGTAAACAAATAGTTTTCATTTAAAAATCATGCAGAAGGAGAGAAAAACAAAAAAGAAAAAAAAAGTTGAAATTAAGTATCGTGCGAGCTAATTATTCCTGCGAACACTGGTTATCCATTAACGTGTTCTTTATTGTGCTTTCATTCATTAAAAAAAAAATCAGCAAACTTTTGGTTTACTTATTTCATCTCATTTTATCTTCCGTAATTTGCTGTTAAAAAAAAGGAAAAAGCAAAACAACAATTATATGATAACTACGTAAAGAATTTTCTGCTGCCGCGCTGATGAGCGGTTCAGTTTCTTCATTCCTTACTTCATTGACTAATTGCTTTTGGTTACATTATCATAATTCTTTAAATTTTTATTATGCAACGATATTCCCAAATGCTTGACCAACAGGGTAATTATATTATACCCTACATTATACTTATGATAAGCGATAATTAAGATTAGGCGGCTGTAGGCATAACAATGAAATGATTAAGATAAACCTATCATTTACTTGATCGATCGATTCAGAATCATTTTTTTGAACTTCATTTATGTTTGTCTGTCTGTCTTTCCATTCAATATCATTCTATATAAGTAATAATAATAATAAGTAATAAGAAGTAAAAATAGGCAATAATTAATAAACGATAAGCAACTAATAACAAGTCCATCATAGTCATTCATAAACAGTTATAATCTGTCATAGTCATTCGTAATAAGCCAGTAATAAATAATATAATAAGTAACAAGTCTGCGCGAGACGCCAAGTCAAGTCAACGTTTACGGGTTCAAATCTGAATACGGTAAAGTTAATTGGACGCACACTCACTTTTCCTGACTTTTTTTTTTGACCGTCACCTCGCTAGGGGAGCAGTGGACATGGCCTGTGTGATTGTTCGCAATAAAAAAAAATTACTATTAAGTAACAAGTGATAAGTAATAACTAATAAATAATAATAAGCGACGAAATGAGTCGTGGATTTCTTAAACGTGCCAGCGATTACATTATAAAACATATTATTATGGATCGCGGTTTAAAAACGAAAAACGAAAGATTGCAAGAAACAGTGTGAAATCAATAGAAATTTTTCAACTACGTTATTCTTATTGGACCTAGCCAGCATGCCAGCCTGTACGTAACCACACAAATCTTTTCTAAAAATTGATCATTTTTTACTTACAGCATATTCTTGTAATCATAGAAGTTTTCAATCGACATATCAGGCACTTGCGCAAAATTTAAATTTACCGCCATTTACTCAGTAAAGCGTTGACAGCGCAAAAAAAAATAAATAAATAAACAAATAAATAAAACAGTTTGACAGCTGATAGTTTCGGATTAGTAAAAAGAGCGCATCGCGTTTTTATTGTTGAGCATTGTTTCAAAAATAATGAAAGTTTGATCATACTTGTTCGAAAATAAGGTTGGCCAAGCAGTGACGGTTATTAGTGCTCGCAATCACGCTCTGATAACTCTGTTCTTTCTGCCATAATTGAATGATATTTATGTACGCGCGTATACTTTCACATTTCGGTGATCAGATTTTCAATAAACGAGCCAGCAAAGCTTATTCTATATATATTTTGGTTCAATAAAAAATTTACCATTAAGACAAAGAACCCATTTTCTATCTAATTTAAGCCTAGCGCAAATTTTGAGGCAACCTATATATATATATATATATATATATATATATTCGATCATTTTAAAAGTTTGCGATACGCATATAAAGTTACTATGACAACATAATGTGGCGCAGTCGAATTTTTTGCATAGGTCAAATACCCGTTCGTTACAGAGGCGAGGTTTCACTTCTTTTTAACACTTGTACCGATATCGGAATTGAAATGAAAAGGCTGGAAAATTTGAATACGACAAGCTAGGTGAATTTTGTGAGTAGAATGCGAATTGCATTCATAGAGTAAACTCTATTAAATACATTATAAAGAAAGAAATTTTACATTTTTTCAACTTCGCAAGCCTCTATGCTTAGGTACATGACTGAGGCAATTGAAGCAATGTATTTTGCTTCGTTCACTTCACTTCACTTACCTAAAAGCTAATTTAATAACATTTTTTTTTGTTTTTTTTCCTAATATATTTCCTTATCATATTTAAAAATTAGAAAGGAAGAGATGTGGGTGTCCACAGGTTCAAGCTTGAGAGATAACCCTGTTCTAGGAAAAGTTTTTTTTAGGAAAATGAGACCGGAAAAAAAGTCCAGAAATGTTTAATGATAATCCACTGATCCACTTTCGACTATCACAATTAATTAGAAATTATCTTCAATCACTTTGTCAATCAGCCACGATGCACGCTGATCGATTCAAGTTATAGTATTTGCTGTGTTTATTGTAATGTTGATTGAGTTTTCATTTGCCAAAGAAGCAATTAATTCGAGTGCATGGTTTTGTTGGTTGTGTTCGTACTCAAAAATTGTGGGAAATGTGAAATATGGAGATGCCTGACCCGTAGAAAATCAGAAATATTCAGTGGGCCCCGGCTATTCTATAAAGAGTGGAGAGTGGTAACAGTATACAATGACTATGCTGTGTTGCCCTGCCGATCGGAAATTGTGAGAAAGTAATGTCCCCTAGGGGGCGTTGGATAGGACAATATCAATCTCATATGATGTTCGGTACATTGAAACTGAATCCCAGATTGCTTGCCACTGCACCGTTGCAGAGATGTATGCTAAGCAGGCTTCTCCTATCCTTATAGTAAGCGTAAAGAAATTAAAGCTCTTTTGTTTCCGCCATGAACGAGCTTTCTTTATGCCCGACAAAAGACTTGTATTACTTTCTATTATCCCATATTACACTCATCGAGCTCTTAGCAAACAAACGTTTGCCCAGTGTCTATATAGTTCGCGTGTTTTCTATATATGGACTTTTTCTTATTATTTACGTTTAATATATTGCGACCGATAACATAGGGCAGAACTGATACACACTGATAAACTTATGCTTTTTATATATCTTTAGTTCAAAGCGTACCCACGGATTATACCGACGGACTTATTTTCGAGCCTAGGTTGAGTCGAAAAAAGAATTGTTTTGGACAAAATTTTACAGTCGTGAAATTCACGCTCCATCCAGAGGCAAATCGATGAGACGGTGAATCTCGGATTTGATTTCACAGGTAACGAACGTTTCGTTTATTGAATCGATTCTAGTAATAGTAGTTGCTTTAATATTGCTATACAAGATTTTTTTTTTTATGTTAATTTTACTTTTTCGTTTTTCCGTTTTCCCGAATTAATGAGAAGAAAAAGTTTTAACGCAAAAATTTTTTGTGCTCGCGATTTGTTTAAACAACTCAATAGCAGGCGTGCTAATGTAGATATGCTTTCTCTTATACTAAAATTCTACTGTAAATTGGTTCAATGAACTTTTTTATTTAAACTTTGTGACTCTTGACTGCGTGACGGAAATGTTTTATTGCCAACCCACACAGCAAAGTCATTAGGAGACGAAAGCGAATAATTCCATGAAAAGCGACTAAAATGTTAAGAACGGTTTCCGTTACAAACTTAAATAATACGGAAATAGCGGCAGGGACACAGAAAATTGTGTTAAAAAGAAAGACGAATCTAAAAGAATAGTAAACGAAAAACAAAAAAAATAAGAAAAAAATAAGAAAAAAAAGAAAAGAAGAAGTTGAAAAGTGAAACCTTCAGCATTACAGCATAAACTCGTTTCGTTGAAAGGATATTTCAAGCAATTATGTTAGAGAAAAGATAAAATTAATATGAATATTATGGAAAAATTTCAACTAATAACCTTATACTACGGCAGTAAGTATATGCAAAGACACAAAAGAGAAAAGAGAATCAAAAATTTGTGAACTAAGTAAGTATATGCACCCTACCATTATCAACCCAATAGAGATTAATGGTATATAGTCAAGAGTCAAGAGTGTGTTTGCCTTCCCATTATGCAACGCACTAACACACTAACTACATTAGCAATAGATTATACGAAGCATGTCCACAAATAAAGATAGCCAACATTAAGATAGACGAACTACTACACGAAACTACACGAAAATATAATATGAGAGTAAATAACGGTTAAAATGCAACAAATCGATGACTTGTGATCGTGTTCCCGCACGAATATAAACGAGTATCATTATTATTGTTCTTTTAAATTTAGCCTGAGAATAAATTCCACTGAGACTAAAGTCTTAAAGCGCTAGCATCTAAGGCTTTTCAGGCGAAGACAAGGCAAGCAGAATTATTCACAATTTTTGCGATATTAGACATTGGGAATTGTGGGCGTGTTCTTTGAAAAGTTTCGGTCATTTCTAAATTATTTTGTAGGCGATATCTTTATTTTTGCGAATAAGAGACTGTTTACCGCGTATAGTGCACAGTTGCGCAAACTTTTAGATGCACGGGCGGACATGCTTAGGTGAATTTCGAGTTTGAAACTTGTTAAGAATATATGCGCTTTACGAGGTTTCTGCCCGTTTTAAAGGTATTGGAAAAAAAATTTAATTATAATACATACATAACTTTGGGTAGGCGAGGTCAACTTTTCCCATCTTTGATCAAGTACTAACAGCGTCACTCTTAGAACATATATTCAAGTTTTTGCAGATTTATCTGCGGTTCTTTGTGAGTAATTAATGAAAAATAAATTTTTTATTCCTTCTGAAAAACAAAGGTGTTTAACTTTTCACGTAGGACTGGAGGCATGTCTTTCGACCGGTTTGCACCATTTTCAACATAAACTTGCATGCAAGAACTTCCAATGTTTCTGACAAATTTCAAGCCCATAGCATTGTTTTTGCGGAATGTTCACAATGGATATTACATGGCCGGACAGACAAAGGGATTAACAGACAGACATGCTTAAATACAAAACATTTCGGACCATAGTCGAAAACTAGGATTAGTGTTATTTAAAAAAGCGGACATAACTTTCCGGTAGACCTACTATGTGAGGAGAGTAAATATTAAATTATTATTGTTATTATTATTACTATTGTATTAAATTATTGCCCGATGCTGCCAAATTTAATAAAAAGTTTATTTTAAACCTTGCATTAAATACATGGACTATAGAGCATAAAAGAAAGCAAAATTAATAAATAAATTAATTCGTTCGCAGGGATAAATAAATTTTTTTTTTCCTTATTTTTTTTTTTTTTTTTTCTGTTTAGTTTAAGATCAATCTATCGCATAATTGCTTCCGTATTGATTTATGAAGACGTTGAGCTTGTATTGCAATATTTTTTTCTTTAACGCGTTGTGCACCCACGTCAATGATTTCAAAATGATAATCATGTATACGTGCAGTGAATGCAGTCAATTGTAATTTGTTGCTGGAAACGTTGCGGACATTTTATTATTGTTTAAAAGGATATTCATTCCGAGTATGAATGTATTTGATTAGTTTGGTTACTGAATGCCCTTTGGTAAGAAAAAATGGAAGAAGAAGAACTGTAGACATTTATATAAAATAAGCAAAAGATATTGAAAGAATGTCAAAGATATCCTCCCTTTGCTGCACAATGATGACTACGCTCGGGCAGGAATTCAAATCCAATTTATCATAACCTTTGATATAACTTGTGGAAGTAAGACAATTTCTAATAAGTTTCTTATTTATTTATTTATTTATTTATTTTTTTTTTTTTTACATTAATTTTATTTCATTTATATTTCAGATGGCATCACTTTAATGGTTAAATTATTAAATAATACATCAAATAAAAATGTGCAGCATGAAAGAGAAGTGAAAGTCCGGTAAACAACACCTTAAAAAAAAATAAAAAAAAATAATAGTTTTAATGAAAAGCTGCACACTGTACGAGAGTGAAAAAAGAGAAAAAAACGAATGTCATTTGAAAAAGCCGCTTGTTAAAAATATAACAACATATAGGAGTCTGTACGTGTAGCTGTAGTATGTTAATGGTAATGTGGGTGCCTGGATGCTTGTGTATGTTTATTTCCTGCTTGTTATTTTCTGACTGACATTTATAAGCTAAGTTTCGTTTTGTTATCCTTTTTTGTTTAGCGCTTTACTCGTACTCAGCACCGTACCGTTACGGTAACGAAATAACAAAAAAAAAAAACAAAAATAAAAATAAAAATAAAAATAATGTACAGACGCACATGTACGCCAAGCATGAAATCACCACTAACAACAATACAACTAACAACTAAGGCAATACTTGAATGCTTTACAATTATTCGCGAGTAAAGGACTCATTAAAACAAAAGTGTAAAACGAGAAGAGCGTGCAGAGATGAAAAGAAAAAAATTCGCACATTTATTTTATATATTGTCCCAGCATATAAAGCAAACTACAAGTGTGTACTTTTCGTTTACATTTAAGTATTATTTCACTGCCTCATGGAAAACCTTTCCATCCACGATGAACGTTTACTCATTTTGTCAATCTGTTTGTTATATCAAAAGACAACAGCACTTGTCAATTCATTTATACTAGATAGAGTTGCGGAAATATATATTGAGAAATTTCTAACACCAGACAATATTTGATGTCATAGATCGATTAATATTAATCAGATAGCGCCAGGCTTACGCGTCTTGAAAAGTTGGAATTTTTACTTTAAAAATTTTTGTAAAAATGAATAGAAGATGAAATAAATGCTTAGTAGTGTATATTAAATGTCATCATGAATCGATCACAAGTCGCGCCTGATGCAAATCACGGAAAGTGAAATATACTACGGATCTGATTTAAATTTCAAACTTTTGAAGAAAAATTCCATTCAATAAGGACCATTCCTGTGAAGATGTGAAAGCTGACTTCCGTGAAAAGCGAAGAAAAACAAAAGGTGGCCATGTTTAGTTGAGCTAATGATTGGACCGATTTGTAGAGCGAAAGAATATTAGCCCTAAAAGAAGAAAGTTGCTGAACCAGCTTCTATACGGGCTTCGTATAAGTTCGGTTTACAAGCAGCAAATGATAATATTGTTGTCTTTTTCTTTTCTCTCTTATGTGTAAGAGAACTACTAGTCAGGAACCTTATAAAATATGCTCTGCGATATATTCTATGAGCACATATATTCATTTATCGATTCGTTCCTTGTTTGTGATTAAAAGTTACTTGGCACATATTTTTCAAGGTCAAGTTCATAGATTCCGTTGGAAAGTGATTAAAACGCAGGAAATTTTCTCATAAATTTTTCTTTTCTTTTTTTTTTACCTAAAATTTGTAACATAAAAGGTCCTGTTAATGTTGCTGGCTATTAATGAGCAGGAATGATTGGTACTCAAGATTCGACTAATGGTGACCACGGATTTTTTGTTGCAAGTGCGAAGGGCAGGATATTCATGAGTTATATATAGGCAGATGTAAAAAAATTTTCGTAGAGAAATGATATGAAAATATGCAAAGTATTCATAATTTAAATTAATCCTAAAAGTAGGCAATGTATTAAAAATTTCCATTTTAGATTTTATCATTATTTAGAAGAGTGAAAGCAAAAATAAAATAAAAAACAAACCAAACTCTTAAAAGAATTTATTAATTTGTAACTTGTTTTTCGAAGCCGAGAATTATTTATATCTTTGAAAGACATTAAATTATTGTTCATTATATTATATTTTTTTTTTATTTTACACGGCAAAGTTTGAGATGCTTTCAAATCTTCATATTTATATGTTCCTTTAATAACGCAATAACTTTTATGTGTGGGTATGCAATCTGTTTTTCGTAAAACTCTTTTGTTATAAATTCAAGTACTTTTATCATTTCTTTTTTGCTTCTTATTTCTATTTTGAACAAAGATGTATGAGCCACACTTGAAGACTTCACTGCAATGCGAACAACTGTAATACATATGAACATGTTTACTCTGATCATCGTCATCATATATAAAACGGAATGTCTGCATGAATGTCTATTCATATCAAAAGTAAAAAATTAACAAGTAGTAGTCGACGAACGAAGATACACTAAAAAAATTATCATTTTATAACAAAAAAAAAAAAAAAAGAACTTGAAAGTTAAGAGAAAACAAAGGAAAAATTCAGCTCCCGCAACGAAAAGCCAAAGTCTTACCCAAATTCCCAAAAGTTGTATAGATTTCATCAATTTTTCTTTATCCTTCTCTGCAAAAGGTAATTTGTCGCATGAAAGCGCGATTGCTTTTTCGATTTGCTTATATTAACGTCAAAAATCTTCCACGTATCATATTAACAGTACTCGATATGACCTTGCTGGATATTATCAAAACGCGTCCACGATAAGGTTCTTCCGCATTTGATAAGCTAATTAAAGTGTCGCGTATCTCTCAGTGTATATTTTCCACGAGAGAGCTTCTTATTAGTATGTTAAAGGTATGAAATTTTAACAAACAAACAAACAAACACACACACACACACACACACACACACATGTTAAGAATCTATTTTCTCTCCTCTCCTCTTTTCTTTCTTCTTCCTTTGCTCTGCTTCTCAGATATCACTTTCAGAATTAGTACAACAGGTTACTATTTGAAAAAGCGAAAGTAGTTTTCATTTTTTTTTGCGGTTTTTGCGGTCCTAGTGGAAATGTTTTAATTTGATTTGACTTGAAAAAAATCATAAGTAACGAAGGGAAGATTATTGTAATACGTTTCGTAGTCTATGGATGGTTAGTAGATGGATAAATGATGTAGACAAACTTTTCATTTTTGGCTGCAATTATACGGTAATAGAATTTCTAAAGTATCCTTTAGACGTAGACGATTGAATTTCAAAGTCTAAGGCAAAGCATAAGAAACCTTCTCGACTTGTTTTCTTAATGCACACATTTAATATACATATTTTTATACCTTATTTTACATTTTATTCTACATATTATATAATTTTAATAATACAGAATAACAAAGAAATAAATCGCAACAATAAACCACAATTTATTATACGTATAGTTACAGTTCAGTATATTATTTAACAAACTTTATATACTCTGACACAGTTATTATAGTGCGCTATTATTACCAGGATTCATTATTATACCCTACAGCACTTGTGCTACAAGGGTACATTACGTTTGTATACCTGGGTGCAACACACAAAACAACTTGAGACAAATTCGCCTTCCGATTGATTCAGGTGTCCGTCCCGATTTTTTGGGTTTAACGTGCAGGTCGCATTGTGTGAGATATTTGAGAAGAAATCTAATACACTTACCTTTTTTTAGCTCAAGGACGAACGCGGTTAAACGCTGACTACTTCGCGGAAAATACTTTATTTTGAAAAGTCCTATGCATCAAGCGAAGTCGTGTAGGGTAATTAATGGTGGACAATGCCCCAGTATAGTGTTTTATTTGTTTTATACCTAATTATAATAATAATAATAATAATATGTAATAGAAGTTGTAAGTGTAATATTGTTATGTCTTTTCGGATATCATTATAAGAATTCGTAAACTCCTCGCAATAATCATAAACCATCGCGTACAGGGAAGAAGTTATGCTCTATGGGCATAACGAAGGCATAGTAAATTCTCATTTATTATTTAATTAGCGTTCCTCAAAGATGCATATGTTAGTTTGAAGAAGCTCGTAATACAAACACTTAACTATTTTATGCTAGAAATTTTCAGATTTTTCTTTAATATTAATCGGCTGGTCTTGAAGGCAACGTTTCTCCTAAATGGTATTCTTTGAAACCTAATTTAAAGTTCACAATAACTTAATTAGCTAAAAATGTCATTCTTACATGTAGCAGGTACAGTATTGCACAATATAAGTAGTTATGTACTTTTCTGAAAATCTCTACTAACTACTTTGCAGCGGTAGCTAGAAGAGTCCATTATGCCAATTGATTGATTATTCAAGATAAAATTCTGCGAATATAATGAACGCTTAGCTAATTATTTTTCAACCTAAGGAAAGATGCGTTTAACTGATTTGACGAGATTTATAAAAAAAAAAAATTAAAATCAAGTCAAAAATTTTAACGTCCTAATCATAATATCAACGGATTGTTGACGGGCAGATAAACACAGCTATAGTAAGGGCCGATTCCATTATTCATACGACTATCAAGAAAATTTGTATTTTATAAAATCTCAGAGGTGGGCCTTAATACGTTCGAAATATTTGTTAAATCTAAGGAGTCAGTTGTGATAGCGAACTGCAAACTCAACGCCTAATCAAATAATGTCGATTGCATATGATCATCTATTCTCTGTTTGGGAAAGTAAACCTAATTGAGATTTGGATAAAATTTTTTCCCAATATATTATCTTGACCTTACTGTTGTGCAGCGTGCAAAGTTTATTAAAGCTTACTACGAAAGCAATGCATCCACGGTTACGTTCCGTGGCTGTGTTAAGCTCGATTATCAATCGAGCATTTAAATTATTCCGATTTACTTATGTTAGATTAAGATCGAACATGATGATTCGAAATGCTTAGATCCGCACGTACGCTGTCAGTCGATTGATTGAATTTTAAAAATAGGAAATTTACACTTTAAAAATTCGTACGTAGTTCTATTATGTCGATTGTTCGAGAATCTCATAATGTGCTGACACCTGTTGTTATCATGTTATGGCTTTTAACAGAAGATGCTTACGCTCGTATAGAATATTCTCCATTATTATAGGTCTTAAATGAAGTGTGTATATGCTTTAGTCCTTCCACGGTTTTGGATAGGCAAGAACAAACAAGAAAATATGATTAAATTATGGATACCAAAGTGTTCTCTCTAAGCTAAATATAATATTAAGGCTTTTATGGTTTTATTTGCTTCTTTTCGTAGCTTTTGAAGCCTTTGCATATATTTATTAAGAGGGCATTAATGAAAAAATCACATTGAAGTCCAATTAGCCAAGCCTTTATTTGAATCAATCTTTATATAACGGCAATGCGTACATCGAAGTGTCTAAGTTGATGAAATATGTGATGAATAATGTAAGCAAATGAAAACCAAAAATTTCCTAAACTGAAATGAGCAAATTTTTCCGAAATTTGTATACCAGCTGCTCTCAATGACAAGTAGCTCCTCTACTACGAAGTGATTGGCACTTTAGGCACTCAACTGCGACGATAGTGTTATCGTTGTCATCATCATCATCATCATCATCATCATCATCATCATTATCGTTATCATTATCGTTATCAAATCAATTGCATTTCTGCGCAATCAACTCTATGACAGTAAAACTTTGAAAATTTTTTCGAAAAATTTTTTTTATACAATTTCATGGTGTGTGTGGGTGTGTGTGTGTGTGAGTGTGAGTGTATTGTCGACATTTAAATTTCATATATAAATTGAATCTATTATTCGTTTCGGCTTCGGTACCTTTTTAATGAAAATGAAATAAATTAATTTCGGCTTAGACCGAAAGAAGTGGAAATACAGGAACATGGTCGTGCGTTCATATTGAGATCGATTTAACTGATTTGCTTCAAATCATTTCATCGCAAATCAGTTGTGTTGATATTGTTGCAGCCCAAAAAAAAAAAAAAAAAAAAAAAAAAAACAGAGCACTATTGACCACTCCTTCGTGATGAAAGGAATACTGATAGGATAAAAATAATTAAGGAAATCGCTAAGACAGATAGATTTAAGGGTAGAAAGGAAGAAAAAGAAAAATATTTTTCAAAAAGATTGCAAAATGCCCGAATCGAAACCATTCTCACGATACGTTACCGGCTTAAGGCGTTCTACGACAAGCAACGTAACTCTGGTACAAACTTCGATGAAGAAAAAAAAAAAAAAAAGAAGAAACAAACACATTTAACCTATACAGGTGTCCCTCGTGTAACCCGATCAGTTTATTTATTAGGGATAAGGCAAACTAAGATGCATTATAGATATATCCTGTTGTGTTGAACCAAGTTTTAAAGGGCAACATTTTTATGATAGCTTAAATACCTTTCCAAACATGCATATAATTGCACAAGTAAAACGACTAGGATTGTGCACTACCTACCATTAAACGCCCTGCACCATTTTGCTTAACACATTTATTCATATAATAACGTGGTCGTGGTCGAGAAGACGTTCAATCCACACCGTTTTCAATAAGGTTTGCTATGAGCCAAAAAACGCTAATGTGTCAAAATTCAATAAAATATCTCAAAAATAACGAGCTGTACGTTGAAAACAAGAAAACAAGATGGACAGACGGACAGACAGATAAACAAGCTTAGCTAAGGAAACTCTTCTAGATCGATCCGTACAATGAAAGGTAAATTTTTCTCAAGTCCTTCTCGGTGTTGCCAACATTCGCACATGTTTAATATACCCTTATACCATACGTGATGATAAAATAAAAGTGCAAAGCAATTGAAAAATAAATCCAACGAAACGCATATTCGAGTCTTTGAAATTGTGTCATACCAGAACCGTATTATAATATTAGCAAATCTTGTAACGAAATCTTGTTCGACAAGTACCGTCTTGCGCGAATAACGCCCGCGTACCTATAGCTAGAGATAAAACTGTGATATTCACTTTGTATTACGCAAGTTCAATTCAAAGTTTAATCTTTAATCTAGAGGTATATTGGCGAAGCGATAGCGCTGGTACATGCTCGTACATTAGAAGCAAGGAACAAAGACGAGAGAGATAAAGCAAGAGATGAGAAAGGTATTTTAGCGTTGCCATCATCATCTTCGTCTTTACTGGCGCGTTACGTTCGTTTTATGAACGTACTGGTATCGCCCGTTGTACTAGTAGTTCTATGATATTTGAGTAAACACCGAATTGCTTTTCCATTACTGCAAAATGACTCCTTATAGACCGTGGATCACCGTTCTATAATTTACATGTCGAACGCCTTTCGGTTTCGACTAAGGATTCAAATGTCGCTTTGCGTGTAACTTTTATAGTCAGAAATGTTGAAAGCATATTTCTCGAAGACGTCGAAGGCCGATAGACGAAAAGACTGCGCTGCTTTCCATCCCTTCTCAAAGTGGTGCAGCGTAATATGACATATGGCGCATTATGATGACTTTTTATGATCTTAAAGTGGGAAAATATTTTCATTCATAAATTTATTAAATATTGCAAAATTATTATTAAAATATAGCACATTAAAGAAACGCCTGATAATTGTGCACCAACGCAACAAATAAAACGTAAAATACAAGAGCAGTATCTACGATTTTAGCACTTGTGCCGCAATTCCAGCATAATTTGCTGCATCGTAAAATAAAAAAAAACAAAAAAAAAATAAATAAATAAATAAAAAAATTGAAAACATAAAATATATATCTATATAAGTGGTGTTAAGTGAAATAAATAATTAAATGTGTGTGTGTGTGTGTGTGTGTGCATGCGTGCGTGAATGCAATTGCATGTGTGTGCATATATCGCACACGCTCATACCGATTTATGCCAGCGTCATATCCACCGCAGCTCTTTGACAGTGAATTAGAAATGACAAATATCTACTTTACTCACATGCATCGTTGAACTTTATCTATGCACATATTATAACACGCACGCACATCTATGCATAAATACTTAAGTGCCAAGAGTGTATGAATAAATGAATATAAAGATTATAGAGGTCTTCTCTGCGTTCTGTTCTGTTAAAGGTATGTCATTATAACCGCAAGCATGCATATGCTGACACAAATACTATTCCGGTTTGGCGTTAACTGCTGTGGACTCTGTCTCTCTTTTAGTCATGAATGAGTTGTAAACTATTTGTACGAAAGCAAATGTCCATCATTTTGTGATTAAGTAACTATTCATATATATGTATATGGTCTGCATGCGAAGTTGTTTTTGTGGTTTTTTTTTTATTATTATTGTTGTTGTTGTTGTTGTTATTATTGTTGTTATTATTGTTGTATTTTCTTCTTCTTTCTCTTGTCGCACTTGTGCAAATTTGTGGCGTTGCAACATTCTGAAACGTAGTCTTACTTACATTAATTATCATCTTCAAAACTGCAAATGCCAAAGTTATGCTTGCGTAAAAGCTTGTAACAGATTTCATTGTTTTGCAGTCAATAAATGTTAATGGTTTTTGTTTCGTCTCTCTCTCTCTCTCACACACACACACACACACACACATACACACACGTACACACACACATACATACATACACACATGCATCTACACATATTACAACAATGTAACTGAACCTTATTGTTAACAATACTTGACCAATTGCAAATGTCTTTCGTATATGAAGAAAGCAATCGCACTCGTTTTACTTTATCTGCTTGCTTGCCTTGCATGTCCATTCAATTCCATTATCCTTTTATGATTTAACCAACAAATCGAATTGATTGATGATTATCTAATTAAGGAAAGAAGAATTAGAAAATAGCATTTGCCTGCTCATCGCTCAAATTCAAGAAAATCAAACATATCAGCTATAAGATCGTTATTAAAAGGACTCCTATTTAGGGTAAAATCGAATGTTTCGTTATATGGCAATTGCAAACCGCAAAAGACAACATACTCTAAGGTTTAATGATTATCAATTTGTTTGGGATTTTATATCAATCTGAACTGATTGAGGTTATGTATAATTTTCTTTCTTCTCTTATTTGTTTTTTTTTTTTTTTTTTTTTTTTTTCAGAAACGCTATAAAATGCACATTATTCTGAATCGTTTCAAGCATATCCATCTGTCCATTTGTCTTTGTGCTTGTGCTGTGTAATGTCACTATTTTCGAAAGCAAGAAAACTTAATATTGTGCTTAGTACCCATGGATTACCGCAAAAAAAGCTTCGATGCTAATCGATGGTGAATCGTGGTAGCTCCGTAAAAATTTTAAAAGCGGCAGCGTCCCCCCCTCCTTTTCTGCGCGTTTCTTTTCAAATCAAGTTGATGAGTATCGAAGATATGGATAAAGCGGAAAATAATTTTCTTATATTTATACCATGCGATGCGCATATTCAGTTCGTTCAGTTTGTTGTATGCGACAGCCAAAGGGACTTAGGGGGAGGGGGCTACCCACCTTTTATTATACCGATTGATTCAGAATCACTCTCTGAATCGCGTTATGCTTACCTATCCCTCTGCTCATTTTGCTTCGTTCTGTTCCACGTATAGGTTGCAATTTTAGAGATGAATTTTGATAAAATTTGTGACATACAGTGACATATTTTCGGCCAAGGACGAACCACTTTTTCAACCACTTCTTATATAATGCGTTGTTTTAAAAATTCGTTATAGGATATTTAATGGTAGGACGTGGCCTACTATAGTGCTTTTACTTGTTTTTCTTTTTTTTTTCATTTTTATTATATTACCTTTTTTAGTTAAAATGTACCCACGGCAACAACGTTTGCCGGCGCGATACCGTATTTTGATGGGCAGGGAAAATTTATAGGGCTTGACTACCAAAATTTCTAGAAAACCGATATGAAACCGGTCCAGGAATTAGAATTAAGCTAAAGCTTCGTTCGTTGAATATTTTCGACGAATTGTTGTGTTTCATTTTCGCGTCTGTCAAATATTTTCGCCAAAATGAAAATCGGAATTTGTGAATTGTGAAAATGAGGAAAAATGTTCTTATTTGTACTAGAGGAACATGAAAAGTTTATATTGGATCTGTTGGTCATAATTTGTTATAACCCAATGTCCTATCGTTCCGTATTGAAATCGAATGCACTGAAAGAATTAAATAATATATAATCGTGACGTCATCTCAAAAAAAAAAGAAGAGAAACAAGTAAGAAAAGAAATAATATCCGCATGCGTAGCCGAATAGGCAAAGGTTCACGATTAACAAATGAATGGTTGCGAGTTCAAATTTTGACTGCGGCTAAGTTTTTAATACAAGCAAGCATATAATCTAAGTTATTCGGCAGCCGTTAAATTGATACATTTTTTACGATATGACTTATTACTCAGGGACTATCACTTCTTTTGATTCGCGTTTTCCTTTTTTATTTAAATTTTAAAAAATGATTCTGTAAATAATCCTGAATCGATCGGTAGAACAAATCAAGTTCCATCCCCATATACTCACTAAAAATATAACTTAAAGTTATCACATAAGCTATAAGTAAATGTAAATAATAAATTGCAGGGATCACGACAACGTCGTACCTAATGTAACTTAACAAATTTGTGCCAAATTTCAATTCATTATTTCAACTTTTATGGCCTTGGATGTACCAATAAGGAAGAAACCAGACAGATGTCATTAAATCAATTCGGAATATTACGCCAATCAAGGGCACATATATATATATATATATATAAACATACATGTCTGCCTTAAGAAGCATACGATAAGTATGTATGTATATTCAGCTATGCGAAAAGTAAAATACTTGATTCTGCAAGTTACAGCGAGATGTAAATATTAAAAGAAATTCAATAGTGGTATAAGCGTACATATATATATATATATATATATATATATGCGTTGCTTACATATATGAAATTTCCGTAAATTATTTAACATGCACTCAAATAAATTTGCATAAACGTGCACACTGAAGATGTCAAAAGTATTCTTACTTTTGCTCAACGTTAAACCAAAGTACATTTACACACTAATGCACATTGTCTTAGTAACAAATGCTAAGACAACATGACCACAATGCTAACAAATGACTTAAAACGTTATGCATAAAAAAAATAAAACACAAGCAAAAACTCCAAAGTGATACGGAAGAAAATTCAACCACACACACACACACACACACACACATACAAATATATAACAATATATATAAATATATATAGGATACGTACAACAAGATTGGACGATAGAATTGTTCTTATAGTGTTCAACCCGATGAAAAATGCAATGAAATGATGTCCCAAAAAAACAAAAAAACGGAAAAAAAAAAACAAACAAATAAAGAAAAACAAATATCGCCGTCGACTAAAAACAACTTCGCCTTTATCATCTGCAAAGACTAGCTGCACGTCCAGTAGTACTATTTTGAAAAGAACAAAGGAAAGAAAGAAACAATAGCAACAAAAACGTCACATTGAACACCAGACATGTTGTTAAAGCTACTTTGTACCACACTAAGCAACAACAGCAACGACAAAGCCAACAATAACACAACGACAACGACAACGACAACGACAACAAATTAAACCCAGTAGACAAGCAAAGTTGCCAATTGTATCAAGCATTCAAATAGTAGTATGAGCCGTTGTACAGCGGTTCTTAGTATGTAGCCGTGTTGTCCTTATTATTATTATCATATGGTCTTTTAGTAAACAATTGTTTCTAATGCTGAAAATGTATACATACATGTATGTTATCGTATAATCCACACAAACATTCTAGATATATATTGTCATGCGGCCGTTGAATGATGTGCGAGTCCTTTTGCCTTGAAACACTGCATCTGCTCTACTGCGAGAGCATAGTTAGTTGGTTAGTTGTTGCACGCCAAATCGCTAAAGCAATTTTCCTTACTGAAAACATCGTTGTTGCTTCTTCTTCTTCTTCTTCTTCGGTCAACTTTAGAAATCAACCAACAAGAACCATCTAAAATACATAAAACTGGTAGCAACGTACGTACGTATGCTACAAGACATTGAGGAGATGTTTGCATTTGCGATAGTAACGGGAATCGACAACAACAGCAGTGGTATAAACAACCCGGTGGCATTGTTTGCGTTGAAAGAAATATTAAAAAAGCAATAAAATCATGTGCAGTTAAGTTCTTCTTCAAGGTCTCTTTTCGTTTAGCTGCTTTTTAAATGGAGACAATAATGCAGTTAAGGGCATTAAAATATATAAATTTTTAAAATTGTTTAAGTAAATTTACATAACTTTTTCGTTTCTTTGTGCCGTCATTTATCCTCTTCTCTCTCTCTCTCTCTCTCTCTCTCACTCTTTCTCTCTCTCAACAGACTTTTTTCCCTTTGGTTAGTTAAACAGTCTCAATTGTGAACAAAATATTTCATACTCTGTTGCAGTCTTTATTCCATTCTTTCATGCAATGAATATTTAATTGCGCACATATGGGCTCTGTTTTTTCTTCTAATTTTTTTAATTTTTTTTTTTTTACATTTTAGACATGTGCATACTTTTGGGAGACATTTTCATATTTCAGTTAAGTTGTCTACCTTTACAAGTTAAAAATTTGCTGAAACAATAATAATAAGATAAGCAAACTTAATGCTATCGGTAATTATTAAATGGACTGGGCTTCTCTCCCTCTTACCCACTTACACTGTAAGTGAGATAAGTTTAATCCAACTAAATAATAATTTATTGAAAAGTTTTCGGGGCGTTTTCTATTGTTCTTCCAGTCCATTCAGTTAACTCAAAGCAAGAATTAAAAATGAAATAAATTTAGGACAATGTATATTAAACGGATATACCCAAAAAGTAGCAGGACAAAGCAGGCAGCATAAACTGTTACGAAGACTTGAGACCAATTGTTTCATATCAATATCATATATATATAGCAGACTGGAAATAAGGGAACGCGACAAAGAGCTTCTTTTGTAATTTGAACAAAATTTGCATAATATTAAGTTCAACTGGTCTCGCATCCGATTTAAAAAAGGGGAGAAAAATTTATTAAAAAAACCGAAGCGAAAATACGTTCAAGTTTGTGCAAACAAGCGATACAAGCCATAAATAAATATTTGAAATGCAAGGCAACGTATATATGTTTTCTGGTTAAGAGTAAGACAACTGACTTTAGCAGCCCAAAAGTAGAATTTTTCTGACATTTTTTTTTTGTTTTTTTTTTTTTTTTTTGGAATGAAGGGTGAGAGAGAATAGAAAAATAATTTATGAAAAGACTATTAAGAATGATCTGAAGTAGCAGAAAAAAGAATATTTTCAAAATGAGTTTAAAAAATATCAACACCGGGACCATTCTCGGAGTTTTAAAGTAAAGTTCATTTATTTTATATGCGAACGAATGGAGTGAAAGTTTTCGAAAAACCGTGTCCCAAGAACAACGCAATTAAAGTTTAAAATGCTACGCAATTCTATTCGGAAAATTGAATTTTTTCAACAAGAAAAATTTTTCCACACCAACACATTCTTACATCATTCTTCATTTAAGCCAACAACAAATAAGATTTAGTTTCTCAAAGAGCCATATTTACCATTTCTTATAATTTATTATTTAAAGAAGCAAAAATTATCGTCTGGCGGCTCATTTCGCCGCTTAACTGACAAATGATCAAATCAAGTTTATTTCGCAAATGGATGAACGGAAAGTATTTAGTTTACACTCGCTCTGTGAGAACGTTTATAATACCTTGTACGATATATAATCGTAAAAGTTCATTTACCAGACCATTACGTCGCTTATTTAGTAAGAAATCTTAAAAGACAAATTCGGTAACAAAAATTGGATATAGTTTTGTGTCAATAGACAGTCTGTCAAGAAAATCGTGTCAATGTTATTGCATAAGTTTATCATTGGCCTTTTCAATATATTCGATAAATAAAATACTGCTAACTAACAGACTTGAATTAAATACCTATTCATAGTTATTTTCGGAATATTTGCCCGATGGTAATCCCATGTGAAATATTTAAGTTTCCTTTCCAAATGCTTTTACTAATTAGCTGAAAACGAAAGTGAAAGCTAATTTTCTGCTTTCGGAATTACTCCTAAGAACATTCTATATGAATGCACGAATATTTTGCTTTGCTTTCAAAACTTTTCCTTTGCCTGGAAAGCTCTTTGGTTTACTTTAACCGAAATCGCTTTTATCGGTTTTAGGTACAGTTTGTCCACTCTTTACTGGTCTTCTACTTCGACTTAGGTTAAGAAAGAATAAATTAAAAAAAAATTATAGTTAATATAAAATAATCGAAACTTGAAGAAAGAAAATGCTTTACCGAACTTAAGTCAATTTAAAGTCAATCGAGGAGGGTTTCTTTTATTGCGCTGAGCTAAAGATGAAAAACAATCAAGATTCTTCGAATGACTTAGATGAAATACCCATCATATTCATATAAGTGATAAGATAAATTAAACAAAGCGGAGCACTTTGGAGCGCTTTACATATCTTACTAGAAGCGGCATTAATTTTGATCAAGCCACGTTTTAAGCCGGTATAATATCGAGATAGTTTAATTTTGGAATGAGCCCAACGCGTCCAAATGCATACTTCCTAAGCAATAAGCTAATAGTCGAATTGGATATTGAGCCTTAGCATAATAAGTTTTGTAACAAAGTGAATAAAGTACTAAGAGCTGTAGGATAATTCTACTTCTAAGTAACCCGTCCACGGTCTAGGAGTCATTCATTCAGTGTAATATTACTTATATATAATACAAATAATTTGCCCGCAAGAATACGAAAGATGAACAATAAGTGCTAATAAAGACATCGTCCTACTATTTGTGCTTAAGTTCAAAGAAATACGTTGTTTATGATATTTTGCTTGTATGTACATATCTGTTACTTTATCTGTGATCACTTATCAAATTCTCACTTCTTCACCTGACAGTGCTGTCTTTAAGTTCTACACAACAGTCTAACTTATGTTACTAACTTGTACATTAAGGGGTTGTCTTGAGCCCTTAAGTAAGTCGAGTTTTGTGTGCAACAAACAAAAAAAAGAAAAAAAAAAAAGGTTAAGGAAAAGATTACTTTTTCTGCGCAATTCGATGAATTGTTAGTGATGGATGATAAACAATGGATATATTGTGATATTCTAAACAATTATTATACGGACGAAGTGAATCATTAAATTTCGAGGACAAGACTTACTATTGATTGTGCGTACAGCTGGCTGTAATGCGTTGCTTCTGCTTCTGCTTCTGCAAACGAATGACATCATTATTAGGAAAAGCAACCAAAGAAGGCAATTAAGCTGAAAAACGTGTGCATCGTGAGCATATTTTTCGGTCTGGTGATGAAAGGCTTCAAATGGCAAAAGTGAACAAGAAAATGTTAGCAGCGTCGAACTGGCATATCTATCAACAGGTTACTCTTTCTGAATATCAATAGTTTCAAAGGATGACTTCTTGAGTTTCCAACCAGGGCAATGATCCTTAAGACGTTACGGAAAAATCAGCGAAGACATAAGCAATGTTAGGAAAGAGGGAAAAATCCATGCGGTTCACAATGGAGAAAACAATTACAATTTCTTTTGGAAAAGAAACCGCATTTGTAATTTGCTCGACATACATCTTCAAAATATAATCCAGACATGTTATCTATCAATCAAGGAAAGTATTGACTATTGGCTATTGAGTGTTCAGCTATATTGAGTTTCATTATAATAATAGATAACTGTGGGTGAATGTAAACCATTTTCACTAGAGTGTTACTAAGCAAAGATTCTCTCAGATTTTCCATTTAAAATTCTATGCAATATCAAAGAGCTTTTTTACCCAAAATGTATGCAAATTACTTGGATTAACAATCAACAAATTAATGGAAACTATGCAAAGGTATACTTAATCGGGTCATATCAAAACTCAATTTCGGTCGCGACAATTTGTAGTGAATGACAACTAATGATACTTACCGTACCTACGCGCGTGCCGAGGCGAAAAATTGCAATTATTTACCTGAAATGCATTGTTTTCGTTATCAAGAATTCACATAATTTAAAAGGAATGTCACTGTTTCCTTTGTTTACCTTCAGTGTGAATCTTTTCGGTATAATAAAAAAAATGTATTCTTTTCTTTCTCCTTCGCACAATAATAAACTTACGCGATAAAAAAAAAAAAAAAAAAAAATAAAAAATTTAATCTAAAAAAAAAAAAAAAAAAAAAAAAAAAAACAAATCTAAATGACATTCATTCAAGTAGACATCATTTACGTACACATGTCGTGTATATAAAAGCAGAAGCATGCACAATGCTATTAAACTTAGAGAGTATGAGGAGCATGAGGTTTTATTAATATTTTCATTTACATTTGTGACATTCAACAATACAGCTCTAAGGCTTTCCAACAAAATGCATACCTGATAATCTAAAAAACAAGAGAAAAATATTAGTTCACTCCACTGCACTCACTATATACGAGTAATAATTTCCCTAAGTTTTAAGCTTTTTAATCTCTCTAATATATTCTTGAACAATAAGAATTTTCTTTGGGTGAATTAATCAGAGATTCCTCAATCTGTTGCAAACATTAAATCGGCCACGAATGACCATTAAATACCCAACACCATCTTTTACTTAATAAGGTTATCTATAACGGATTATATTTTACATTTATATATATATATATAAATATACTTTAGATAAACTTGAATTTGATCAAAAAAGTGATAGAATTTACTAGTAAGCTCAACAATAATATATACCCAATATATCAATTTTTATATACCACTTGTGCCACAGAAGGACTTGAGATGTACGCACATTTTAATATACCGATCAGATCGGTCTATTCGGCGTGTATTGTGTTCAACCTGCAGGGAAAATTTTTGGAATATTTTAATGAAATTTGGTAGACCGACGTGTTTTGGATCGGGCCATTTTTTTGCAGTTCCCATGGAACGCCTTTTTCTTAAAAATTTTCATATGTTGAGCGCGATCGGATGTATTCGAAATTTTCTCGACTAAAATCCCATATAAAGGCTTGCTTTTTTTTCATGATAAATCCTATATATGTTGGGTTCTAAAAAATAGATCGATGAGATCTCAACTTCGTATTATTAACTTTTTTGCTCAATCGCTACGATGAACTAGCTCTCATCATAAAATATTAAAAATGTAAAGCTTTTTCTTAAAAGCTTACTATGCGTGAGAAGACTTAGATGGAAGAAATAAACCTAGATCCAAGAAATAAACCTATGTGGTTCAAATTTGGTTAATTTTAGTTTTTAATTTAAATTACTATTAAATATCTAAAGCATTGTGACTACCTTGATGAGAATAAAAAAACATAACAGATAGATGAAAATACGGGCCGACACTCTTAGATCCAATCAGAAAGCGATTCTGAAATCGATCGATATAATAAAAGGCAGATGTATGTCAAATCTTTCTGGGCGTTGTATAATTTTTATATATCTTTATGCCACAGATGGTGTAGCGTATGAAAAGTAAAAGAAAGTATGAGAAAGAGAAATAAGTTCTGCGAAGAAGAATAAGATCTGCGCACAGTTGCTAGATTCATTTCAATCGAAAAATCATAAAAATCACCGCATGAGAAAGTTAATACTATTCTCAATGTTACCTATCGTCACCGAAATTGCGTTATTGCGCAAACCTAATAAGAATTTTTCACTTGTTACATGCAGTGTTCTACAACAAATACCACAAAGTTTGTTTAGAAGTTTGGAAGAAAAATTAAAAGAAGCGACACCTGTCTTCATACTATTTTTGTAAGAGTTTAAAAATACGTAAAAAAACAAAACAACGTCTTAGACAGAAAAAGAAGAAAAAAACAAAAAAAAAACTCTGCAGACGCACAGATGCACATTTGACGACCGCATAAGCTATGTGCTTCGCTGTAAAACAAAATGTGTCTCGTCCATGAAAATTGGACACATATACATATAATACATATATATGATATGTATATATATATATATATATATATATATATGATATAATACATATGGCTGTATTAGTCCCTGGAGATTTACTGCGTTGACCTACTCTAACGATGGCTCCACAGGAGCTCGCTGTTTGTTGCAATGTTCCAAAAATGTCGTTTCTCACAACGGATTTTATGTACAAAATATCAACTTTATGTTTTTGGGTGACAGTTTTCTTTTTTCTCGGCTTCTTACACTTACTTGTTGTTTTTTTGTATTACTCGCGTACCGATGCACTTAAGTAAATATTGTTTTTAGCATAAATAAACAAAAAGTCATACTATTTCGTTACGTTCTTCGTCTTCTCCTTCTTGGTTCACTACTGTAATCGTCAGAGTTTTCTTTCTTTCTATTTTTCCTTTACTTTTAAAGTTTAGAGCAAAAAAATAAAAAACAAATAATAAAAATAATGCTTGCAGCTTGAGTCGAATTTTTTATACCCGTCATCTTAAATGAATGCGTAAATATTGTTAAAAATTTTATTGGTTTATAGAAGTGTTAGTTAATGGAGCGACCAAATCCTCCTCAATTGACTTAGATAATCCTACGATATTTTTGAAACTTCAAGTGTTATGTTAATGTATTTTTCTTTTTTTTTTTTTTTTAGTTATTATTATTAATTTTTTTTTGTTTAACATAGACAAAGCACTCAGGGGGTGTTCCCTGTTCGTGCAGCATGGTGACGATCGGTAAGTAGTGAGGAAGGGGAAAGGTGTTGAGAGAGAGGGAGGCAGACGCAACCTAATTCGTATGTACCTAATAAGTGCTATGGAGCATTTACCGACTAATCGCTCGCTATAGCAACAACCAAAGTAAACTCTAACGCGCTTGAAATTTGAATCCGTTGAACTTTTGCTTGGTAGTCGCGATGCTTACCTGCCACCCTATTCATCATGTTATAAAGCAAGATTTTTTGACACTTGCCTACATTTTGGCTTTCACCACCTTGGGATATCTGTACCGAAAGTTTCAAATTTCTATCTCAATTTTTACGAGTGAAAATTTTATCAAAAGTCTTATAAACAATGTCTTATACATATGCAGATGCATGGACGGATAGATTTAAATCGTATCAAAGTCTGAAGCTAATTAAAATTTTTGCTGACTCTAGTTCGGTTTTACTTTATCCATACATTCGTCGATCGGCATGTATATAAGGTATCTGGATTTCATCGTCAATGAAAAGACAAAACATTTAGACGCAGCGATACCATACTCGTTGAGGTCATCATAACTCATTTTTCGAAAAATGTTTTCAGCTGTGCACTAAAAATGCGCTAAATTTCAAAAGATGAAATTATTGCAGATGGCTCTCTAAGCAATACGCTTACGCTGCTCATCAGCTTTGAGTATTTTATTATATACATCGATGATTCAATTTAGATTTAAGGTAATTAATCTAAGCTATCTACAATACTATAGCTCATGCTCACATGATTGCGGGGAATGTTGCTTTTATGGTTGCTGGGTTATGGTTTTGCTGAAACCATCACTTATCAGACACGTCCAATCTGTCCCAAGAAATAGCAGATTACCCTGACGGGGGGCTGTCGACGTCCGTACTTGTTACACTTTGCTTTCGAACTTCAGCAACCAATACCGCACTATGATGCCATTACTGTGCAATGCAGTTCAAAAAATCCGTTTTAGAATAATATACATAGTGTAGAGAGAGCAAAATTCCACCATAAACTTGCTAATTAATTAACGAAATGTTTAAGGTAATAGGTGCCCGAATTCGTGATGAAACTCGCTGCCTTGGGCTTGCTCGCATCATGAGTCAATACCATCTTAAGGCATATATGATGAGGTTCATGTATTTTCGCAATAAACACTACAAACTGATCTTATTGGTCTTACTTTACCAATAATTACATGTAATTGATACGTAGCGGCCACTTGCTTCATTTTCTCGTCTAGAAAGGTAACGTTCTCTTCGCTCCTTGCACATCGATCTTGTTGGGATGAGAACATTATGGAGGGTAGTTGTCGATTCACGTTCCATTATTCTATTCTATTCGATCAGTCGCATTCAAAGCGGACTGGCCCTCTTGAGCTTCATAATTGCATTTAATGATCTATAAGCGCTACTGAAACTGGCAAAAATATAAATTCATGGGAAACAGATGAACTTGACGCTTTTGCAAGCGAAGAGAAACTCTTTAGTGTAAATTAGCTAAACGTGTTCAGCTAAGATGAATCGAAGTACGAGTGCAAATAAACGTTAATCACTTTAGATAATGCAAATTGGTTAGAAAGTGAAAACCATTTAGTTAGTTCCCAACTGTTTGCGGTCATTAGCGTTTGCTTCCACTGTAACAAATTCCCCGAAGATTTGTAGGTAAAAACATATTTGTTTTTTTTTTTAATTTAAAAATTTTTCATAAAATTTTTTTACTCAACATTTTTCACATATACTTATATGGATCGAGCATAATTTTGAAAGCGAACCATATAAACACTTATTGCACGGTATTGTATATGGGGATCAGATGAAGACAGATACCTGACTCTCAGTGTGCCTAACTTGACAACTTAATAAAATTTTTCGTGAATTACATTAAAAAAAAAGAAAAAAAAAAAAATTAAATTAGCTTCAATTGAAGGTAAAAAACTATCAATAGCATGAAACAAAAAAAAAAAAAAAAAAAAAAATGGTAAAAACAATGCTGAAAAGAAAATTATCTAAGAATTATGATTTATTTCTCTCCTCTTCTCGTTTTGGTACAATTTCAAAATTCACGTTTATCTGTCAAAATATTATATGTACATATATTTTCTTTTGTTATTCTATAAAGCAGATGATGACAAAAATATCAACGCAAGAGCAAAAAACATTATGGGATGACGTGATAATATCTTTTGATTGCTTATATATTGTCAGTTGTCAGTCAAAGGGGAGCCATTTGAAAAATGAAATAATTAATCATTTAATATAAATTATATAGAAAATTGAATAAATTTCCCAAATATTGCAAATCACAAAAACTTACTAACCTTTAATTGCATTTACTTTCTCATGCAAGAGCGCTGAAATGCCATAATCCTCTCTCTGCACTCGATAGATTGACAGATGTGGACGATGGGACGAACAAAACATGCCTCAGAATCGTTTACTAAGTCAAAATACGTCGATATGCTACAGATAACCAGGAACCATAAAATTAGCTACGCTATGCTTAGAAAGTCGTTAATAGCTTTGTCAGCAAAACAACCTCAAGGGCACATAGGTCACAAAACTATAATATTTTTGCAACTGTGCCTCTCCTTTTTATACCCACCACTCATTTTGCTTTTTCTTCATAATGTTTGTATTTTCTCACAAAAGGAAGCTTCAGATGCCTTATAAAGTGTATACATATTTTTGGTCGGTGTGAAATTCTGAATTCTGAATTGATTAAGCCATGTCTGTCCGTCTATATGGTGTGTATTGTTGGCACTATTCTGGTTGTAAAAATGAAGCTATCGTCTTCAAGTTTGCTATTGAAAATGGGCTAAATTGGTCAGAGGAGTAGCCCGCCATGGAGCTGAACTGAATGTAACTCCGTTTATCCTAACAAAAATTTGTGCATTGTTACTCGTTAGTCGTTACTCAGAAACTATAAAAGTTAAAAGATTCAAATATTTCGCACTGATTTTACAAAACACTCTACGCTTTACGTACAGAAATGGGACACATGGGACGGCCATGCTCGCACAAAGTTACAAGTGATTAAATTCTATTTTCTTCACTTTCTTGCGGTTTTATGCTTAATGCACAAACTACTTTGTACACTTCTCAAATGAAGATATATTATCTGCCTAAAAGTGGATCAAAAGTGGGCGGCGATTAATTTTTTGCTTAATAATACCAGTGATATGGATATCAAATAAAAGAACATGGAGAATAGGAGGCGACAAGGTAAGTGTATTCATTCTAAATTACTAGTGATAGATGTCACGATATGGTGGACACATTATGGATATCAAGTAAAAGGCTTTGGCAATTGAAATGCAAAAAGCTAAGTGTGTCAATTTTAAATTAATCATGATGAATGTCACGGCATGGTAAATTTAATTTTTCTTAACAGCATTTTTTACTCAACTAAAGATGGCAGATAAATCTGTTCTCATTCATCGTTTTATCACAATATATATAAAAGCAGGGGGCGCCAAAGATTTTAATAGTGGTAGATATGAGAGATTCGGCCCCAGCCGAATATAATTTTCTTATTTGTGACATATTATTTTTTTTACCAAATTAATCATTTAAATGAGAGGAAATAATTGTTAACTCGATTTTTGTTTTATTACTACAATGTTTTCTTCAAAGTTTATTTCATTTTAATAAAACAAAAAAAAAATTAATATACTGAGTAAAGTCGCTAAACTTAAAACAACCTAAACACACGCTTTCTTTCTAGTTTTTAACATATACGCACATTATTTCAATAAAAAACACACCCTACACACCCTACACTCCATACACGGCCTACACATTCTCTACAGAATATAACAGACCAACTTTTGAAAAAAGCAATTGAATCTCTTCTACTTTCTCTGTTTTTCACACAGAATTAATCAAAGAAATTTTTAAGAGTAAAAACAAAATTTTATAATAACAATGCCAGCGCTACTCTGTCACTACACTGTCACTGTACTGCTGTAGTAAAGTAATCAAAGAATATAGTAAGAGTAGAACAGAGTAAAACTGAATCTCTGCCAACAAATAAATTTCCATCAAATTCTCTACACTGTTAAATTGTTAAATCATCTTTAAAAGCAATGTTATTTTTCCACATTCACTATGTAATTCTCCCTGCCATTCGTGAGGCATTATTCTCTCAGTGAGGATGTACTGTAAGGAAATATTGCTATAATGTACGATTGAGCCCTATTAGTAACGAATCAATTAATTGCAATAAAACAAGAATACCATGAACGCGTAGAACGGACGAAAAACAAAATACTCCATTATGTCATCGTAGGTCTGCGTAATCGTAATGCAGAAATTCTTTCGCTTTCAGAAAGTGTGAGATTAATTTACATTTTTTTTTTTTTTTTTTTAAACTAAACGGTTTAACTGCTAACGATTTGGGCCGAATTCGCTTAAAAACAAAGTGAGTTATTTGAGAATTCGGAAAATTGTTTCGGTTTTGTTAAACATCGAATTTACTCTTGAAAGCGGTTATCCGCTGATATCGATGTTAACGTAACAAAAGTAGCGTCACATAACGAAACTTTTGACTGTTTGTTGTTTTATTTTTGGTTATTCGTGTATGGGCAGAAATTCTGTTAAAATTCGCTAATATGACGTCACACAGTATAAAATATTTACAGAACAAAAGCATTTACATGTCCATGCTTTTAAGTGCATGAAGTGCACGTGAAAAATAAGAAAAAAAAGGAAAAAGAGAAAATACTCACAAGAGAAATAATACACACACACACACACACACACACGCACACATTGCGAAGGTTCCGTAATTTTATATTCATCAGACGCTTCAACAAATTTCAGTGACAATTATCCCTATATCTAAGAAGATATTTTTGTAGTTGAAAAGCTTTACATTATAGGAATAATTTATATACGTACGTCTTTACTTTATAATATTTGTACACACGTGCATCCATTCAAAGGAAAACACTAATGTAATGTAGTAGTAGTGTGTTCGACACCTTTTTTCGAATCGAAAGAGCACTGATAGAATAATAATAGACGAGGACATTATTAGGAATGAATTCAAGTATTTAGAAGAAAAAAAAGAAATACGATTTTTCGAAATCTATATTAAATGTTACGAAATGATAGAGAAGCTGGCAGTAAATTCCATAATCCGACAGCCGAATCTGTAATTAACATCAACAACTTCCCCCGTAACTTTTAATAATTTTGACAAAAGCACTGAAAATTTTCGAATCGCTTTCAGCGTAATATCTTCTTATCAGTCGTTTTGGTAAAAGTACAGTAACATATTATTGTTTTGAATACTTTCTAAAGACGTCTCTTAGTCTTAGAGAAGTTGAAAACCATCGGATAAATGATATTAGAATAAAAAATTTCAAGCGCGTATTGATTTAACACGAGCAGTGTTTGCGGATCATTTGGACAAGTTTCATTTGAAAGTTTCAAGGAAAAAATAGTTTTCAACGTATGTTAATAATGTTATCTTTGAACCCTTCTGTTGCCAATGGTAAATTAATAATCATGTGAATTTTTCGAATAGTGAGAAGGATTGGACATAGATTGATATAGATATTATATCAGTTTAAAGACGAATTCTAACAGATAATGCTCGCCTGTTTAACTGCTGCTTGTGTATGATTATTTATGTTCAACTTGAAGATCGTAATTTTGGAAATATTGCGTTGAAAACTGTCAAACTGATATCGTTAGCTTAAAGAGATAGCTGAAAATGGATAAGATCGAAGCACTTCAATCACCACTCATCGTATACGGCCCCATATACAAAAGTAATAAAAACTTGCATCTTTTAATATATCTCGACAAACGTCGACAAACGTGAAAGGCAAACAATTCCACAAACTGAATGAGTGCGCACAATTTTAATGGAGTAGGGCCATACTTCAGATCCCCCTCTATGTAACAGATCACTTCTTAAGTCTCCTGTTCGACATAGATAAAACAAGACTGTTGACAGCGGATATGTAGAACGTATTCTACACACCAATCTATTACGTCCATGATGTTATTTATTTAGCGGACAAGGCCTCCAAAATATCAAGTCAAATTGACATAAATGTTATGTAAATCATTGCTTAATGTCACAAAAGGCGACCCAAAAAGAAGAAAGCCAATCTCTTCACAGCGTCTCCTTTGATGATATTCCTCATCGTTGATGGTGGTGATCGGCAACCATAAAACATTATTTAAGTAGAGCTTAGATATGCATGGAAGATAGATTTATTTATAAGCAAAGAAATATTCCTTAACGGAACGTAATGTGATCTAAATGCAAAAATGTTATAAACATTTGATGATTCCTTGGAATTTTTTCGAAAATGTTTATCTATCTGGCAATGTTTACGTTCAGTAGAACCATAGCTGTTTATGCTTTACAGCACTCGCATAACGATTGAAGGGATTTTTAGTTTCACTCTACAATTCCAATAAGTCTTCAGGATTTGCCTTTTGTTCTGTTTGGATGGCATAAACTTCTTTCGCATTTGCATAAGACAATAAGGCATCAAGGCAACATTTTTGCTATTTTATGAAAAAAGTACTCAAGAGAATTTTATTAAATGAAACTATGTCACGGAGAGTTCTTGTTCCGCTATAACGTTCTAATCTTGAAAGTAATTAAGTATCTGAAAGTCGCGATCATGTAAGACTTTCGTATCGATTTCTTATTTAGAGCAGAGATCTGAAAGAAGTGACAATCTTTCGGTCTATTTAATTGTGTCTGTCAAAATCCGAATATTATCAGCTTGTTCTCCTCTCTTATAAATAGACAAAAAGATCACAAATTTCACTTATATAATACATATGGACAAGTGAACATTATACTTGATGAGCCAAATTTTTCGATAGTGATGCCGCTCCGTCAAACAGTAGAGCGGCGTGGTCGAAGAATTTTCTGTTTCAAAACAAAAAATGATGATTTCCTTTTTTTGGCAGATTCCAAGTGATTTCGAGGATGAGGAAAAGATGAACTTAATTAAATCCTCCATTTTTCTGCTTTCATTTGATCTGAGCGACGATCGTTTTAAATAAAATATGAATAAATGCATATTATTTGTATGCATCACAAATGCAATCCAAAAAACTAGCACATGTCGAGGTAGTATAGGGGCATTGGAGGCATCCCGCGGAGATCTATGTCGAGAAGTTCGATCTTCTTCCATCAAATGATATAAAATGATGTGTGTGTGATAATGAGCGTGAAAGTGACTATTTATTAGTATTCAACAATTTATTACTTATCCTTCACAAATTCAAACCTTTTTTTTGAACCATGCCAATGAGGAGTTTGGCTTATATAAGTTCAGTGACATAAATCTTAAAGAAAAAAATTTCTTTTTTTTGGCAAATTTTTGTTTCAGTGACTAAGTCAAACCTTTTTGGTCCAAAATTTTTCGTTTTGCTTTGCTAATTATTTTGTTTTTTTTTTTAATTTTCTAAGTTGCTTCAGCTGTTTGCAAGTAAACAATTTTTTTTTTTTTGGATTTTATTTGGTCTTCAGTTCGCATCTGCTTCATTTTACAGATGCAACTCTCAACAACTAATAGTAACTCAACAACTGTTCCGCTTACGTGATCCCAAAGAACCGACAGTCATTGACCAATGCTGAATGCTATCAGATACCCGATCCGAAATAAGCCGAACAACAAAAATATAAACTGATTTTCAGATACGCGATTACCTTCCTGTTGTTGATAATCCCCGCAGCGAAAGTTTAATTTGTCAGTAATCGATTAAAGCTTTAGTTTAGTCAATGTGAGCGACGACGGCCCGACCATAAAAACTAATAGTGTGCACTCTATACCAACAAGGACTGTTATGTGCAATCGCAAACTTTACCATGAATGTCAAACCAGTAGAAAAGACTACAAAAATTATTCTTTCTGGTAAATAAAAATTTTAGCAAGAAAATAAATAAAAACAAAAAAACTTTTCTCAGTTCACAACAAGTAAGAAGTTAAAAACTGGACGCTATCTGTTCACGTACACGCCGACCATGCATAATAAATTAAAGCAATAACGGAAAGCAGCGAAAATTTTTTCCTAAATTTTCATCTATAACTTTCGATCCCGTCGATAGATTTCTGAAAAATTGCTGCCCAAAATTTTAACTTCAAATTATTTCCAATTTAGTGTTAATAACACTGGATCGGATTTTATCGTTAATTGTGGACGAGCTAGTGAACCGATGGAAGCCAATTTGCCATTAAACATGAAAGTGATCCTATGGCCGTCTGGGTCACAGGTTTACGAAGATATCTTCTTGAGATTGAAAGTTATGGACATAAGTATAAAAAAAAGCGTTGATATCTTCCGCGGTTGTTTTAATTGGTTCTGCACAGTTGACTGAGTTGATTCTCAGTGTCGTGCCGTCATTTTTGCGGCTGTGACGATTTATAAAATTTACCTATCAAACTGACAGATGTCTGTAAGCCATTGGAAACTAGTGTACTTGTTAAATCATACAACCTTATAATATGTAATGCTCTTCCCTTATGCAAACAATTAAAATCCTCACGAAACAGATTGAGAATCTGGAGGAAAGAAATTAAAACGAAAGATCCAACAAAACCTCAAAAGAAACAAATATATATATATATACTAGGCATGCCTATGAAAAGTCGTGTTCTTAACTGACTTCATTAAATTTTGATAAGACTTTGCCTTACCTTTTTCTACGTTTCCGCTAAAGCCAGATATATTAAGCGAGAAAATGGTTACGCAGTTGTTTAAGAGTTTCGTAGTGACTTGTCTACAACGCGATATTACGCATAGGTGTATGTGCGTGCATGTGTTTGTATATTGTCTAGTGTCCTTTGAGTTACGTAAGTTAAACTAATTAATAATTGGCGGCTTGTTTTGTAATCGTAAAGAGAAAAAACTCAGTTTTTATTGTTCTTATTAAATCTGCTTGAAATTTCCCAAAATGAGCCCATTTTTCCACATTTATGGCGTCTAATATTTTTCACTGCCTAAGTAAATCTACTCAAAAGCGAAAAAAAAAAATGTAAATAAATTATTGTGATGTAGATTCATATTCGTTAATATAATATATAATATTGTGCGTATGTGTATGTGTATGTGTATGTGTATGTGCATATGCCCGATTGTGTGTATATCTAGGCAACATATATAAATGAAAGTGAGAGCAAAAAGCATGATCCGCGATTGATTTTAAGTACATTACTTGGAATGATTGAAGAATGAAAAACGAGTGAGTGATTCCCACTGAAACTTCAGTTGAAAAAATGGTCGCCAACATCACAATGCAGCGTGTTGAAAATTAAGTGTTTGCCAACCAATCGTTCATGGGATCAGACTTTTAAATAAATGCATAAGAATTGCCAAGAAAATGTAATAAATCTATGTTTACAAAATCATGCCGCACCGTGATTGTAAAGAAGAAAAAAAAAAAGAAAAAAAAAAAAAAATAAAGAAAAAAAGAAAACAAAGCATAAGAAACAGGACAAGTAAAAAATTTATATTCATCCATTAGGTCGAAGCTTTAATACCTATAATCTTCTATTACTACTACCACTATTATTACTACTACTACTACTACTACTACTACTTTATTATCCATGGCTGACCAGTGTTAGTTCCATTAAGATTACCATGTTAATATTTCATCCCAACATATGCTATGAATAGTGGAAGGAAGTACTTCGCCTAATGTGATCATATCATGGACACTTCGAAGCTTGATCTAAACTTTGTTCAACTTTTTTATCACAATTCGTATCGTGGCACGAGGATATTAAATGCTTTAGAAATTGCAAACTATCGGACAGACGGACAGAATTAAGTTGTTTGAAAATCTTACGTTACGAAAGAGTACATATTGTTATGGGGTCTATGGTATGATGCGTTTCTAAGCATTACAAAAACAAGGACTTATTCAGTAGACTCTCATCCGTTCTTGATGGATATGAAAAAGGAACGTATTTGGCACTTTTGCTATCCAGCACTTGCTACCTATGTCAAGCAGGTGCTGAACAATGCTGATATATTTACCCCGAAATATCGTATGTAAATTTACGATATTTATACGACATACAATTACTTTACACTCTCTACCATATACCCCATATAGAGGAGGAAAAAAAAAGCAAAGCATTAAGGATCTGATCTTTAATATCCATTCTGTTATGCAATGCCTAATGAACTCGTTGACAAGGAAATGCATAGTTTTCTCACGATCGCAATAACAGAACCCGGCTATCACGGCTATAAAGCTGAGCATATATATATATATATATATATATATATATAAATATTCAATTATTTTATATCGTATGCAAGCGTCTGAATATTTCTTTTGAATATTTTAAGAGTATTGAAGACAATTTTCCAAATACCTTTGTCTTCCTTCGTTCATTAGGCTTCATATGGATCAAATGTCAACGTACAGCTTTGATACCGCCACTGACGATATATTTCATTTCCAAACTGAAAGATGTTGAACTGTCCCTTAGACGCATTTTTTCTGCCTTAGGATCCACCCAAACCCATATTTGGAAAGTGATAATGGCTCACCATTCGCTAGTGTAGAATTGAAAGAATTCGTAACCAAAAGAAAATTAAAGCCTAAAAAAAGTTCATCATATTGTTCTTTTGAGAATGGTTTAGCAGAAACAGCCAATGATGTTCACTTACTTCACATGCCAGTGTTGTTCACTTGCTTCACATACTTAAAAATGTGAATACGACCAGAAGCGATAGATTACTCCAGATTATTATCATGATTGATTGTGTGTGTGTGTGTGTGTGTGTGTTACGAATGTTTTCTCATAATTTTTCTTCTTTCATATTATTAAGCATATGATTGTTTTCATCAGATGTTTTTCTTTTACTTGCTCTGCCGGTTAGTAACGAACTGCAACGAATGTTAAAATTTAATTAAATTGTCAGTTAAAGTATAACTGAAACTGTCGTGATATACATACGCTTTTAATTGAAAGCCGACCTTTTAGTTTAACTTTCATTGAAAATTGTCCTCAGACTTACATCTTTTAGTAAAAATGAATAAACTCACCTCTTATGCTTAACTGGAAGTTTAAGTAAAGGATGTCGACTAACAATTCATTGATGATGATATGGGTTCAACTCGCAAATACGTTCGAGTTTTCAATAAAGCCAATAAAGCCTTAGATGCTAGTGTTTTAAGATTTTAGTCTTAGAATTTATCTCTCTGACCGAAATTAATAACAAAAACAATAAAAATATTTTAAAGTTTCGGATGTTTATTCCCAGGTTTATTACAAAAGCGAAGACAAATTGAATACACCTCATTATTGAATCGAAGATTATAAGTCTGCGTAAGATGACATAGATAAGTATGTTCTTAAGAATAATTGACAGGCAAATAAATTCAGGTCAGTCAACCACAAGCACATATAAACAATCAGTAAGAGCAACAGAACCCTGCAAACATATTCTAAGCAATTTTGTCGTAGTATGCATCAGAGAGAATGTACAGATTGAATACAAGGTACGTGTGCAAGGGTCAAACAGTTTTTAGTTTCTTAAATTTTCTTCGTTTTTTTTTTGATAAAAAGAAAAACATCATAAGAATTTCTTTTGCTTAATCAATTCATTAATTCATTATTTAGTTTTTAGTCATTATTTAAAGTTTTCAAAAAACTGATTGCAATCTTTCAAGCAAAAGATATATTAATTCATTCAGAATCCCATATGGAACGGACAGGGCGAGTGCTTAGCAACCTTGAATTCAATCGATTTATCTTTTCGAATGAAACATTTCTTTTCTGAGCTAAACCATTGTCTCTTGGGGAAACGGACAATGTATTGCTTTCCCCTAAAAGAAGACAGAGTGCCTGCAATAAAATAAAATGCATAAAGATAAGCTATATTTTTAATGGTATTCGTTAATTCATATACTTTACACGTCGTTAACGAACTAAGAAGTATAAAGTAAAACTATACAGACCTTTGATCAAACGAAATGTTTGCATGGACATCAACCATAAGATTCTTAGTATAAAGTTTGTCGTCGACCGGTCACCCGAGGTAAGAGAGACTGAATTATTACGAATCCAATCTCGTTAAAGAACAAAGTAATCCTAACCCGTTTTAAGTGTCATTTTGGTAGGCTCAACTTCTGCTCGGTTGCTCACTACTACTAAGGCGCCATTCGGTAACTGAATTTAGGGGGTCTCTGATGACTCGTAATAAACGAAAATATCATCAACGTCTAACAGGTTGTTCAGCAAATCCCTTTATTAGGCATTGTACTCTGCCAAAACCCACTGAATGCCATCAATTATAAAGCAAATTGGATGGGAATTGGCCAAGATAAATCCGAACTCAAAACGCGTACTCTCTGCGTCCTATCGGGGCCGGGGAGGTCAGGGGAAATTGAGGCTTCACCATTCTCGAACTAACCAGAATCGTAGATCATTCTTCTTTCGATTGTAATTTCTGTTTCAATTTCTATGAAACAATGATCCCACTTGGAGATTACTTTTCATTCTAGACACAAACTGCCGTACAACAATATTGAGTTTTTCGTTTCGCTCTACACTGATTTGGTGAATAGGCCTGGTGGACCAGTTCCCAGCACTTTCAAAGTGCAGCGAATCGATTTTGCCCACGGACGGATGGGTGATTATCATGTAAGAATATGCTCCTATGCACAAAGAACGCTTCAAATTGTTGAACTGTTCTTAGTAGCGTTTGATATCAATCGTCAAGGGGCAATTTCAAGTTTCAAACATTCCATAAAAGCATTAATTTAATATTAACTTTCTTATTGTATTCTTAGTAATTTCAACTAACCCGCGCGAACATAATGATTAAATAACTAAAAAAAAAATAAATAAAAATAAATAAATAAATTAATAATATCTTAACCTACTACCGTTTAATGCATGACTTTGGAGCAGATTTTAAGAGGCTGCCCCTTATCAAGCATGAAATCCAATTCAAGCTGGCACTTACGCAAGAATCATAGAAGAGTCTTATATGCTATCTAATTAGTAGCAGAAACCCTATTCTACCCTATCAGCTTCTATTATGTGCTTTATAGAGAAATGAGGTTTCGCCTTTACTTATGATAAGACTACGATCTTTTATATAGCATTGTTTCGCGTTATAAACTCACTGAAATCTTGTACATTGATTAATGACGAGAATTGAAGTCGAGTGTAATTTCTATCTTCTTTTCATGCGTTGTATGTAAAGTTAAGGGTATCATAGTGGAACGGTCAGTATGAAAATATACATTGTTTTTTTTTTTTTTATAACTAGAACTCATATCTCTACTGAAAACACAATCTTACGTAATCTAGGTACGAACTTATGAAAATTAAGGTCATTAAAACCACTGTAACCTGTAAGTTAATTGCCAGATTGCCATGAAAATCGTTTAGGTCGTTTGAAGATTGCTATTATGCAGATATTATAGGGGTCTCTTAATAGTAACAGACCGAAGGCGTATTGTAAGATATGTTAATTTAAGTTTTCGATTGTCAACTTGTTGCGTTAATTATCTTTTAAGGGATTTTAAAAGTTGCATTACATCAAATATTCGCTTCCGTTCACAGTATATTTAACTCGTAGAGATTTTGTAGCATAGCACTTTGCGGTGTGATGGCATCGCATGTTACATATATAGAAATCGCGCGATCACGATTAAATAGATAATTGCATTACTTGTACTAAAGTTTAAGTTCTGTGTAACTTATTCGCCCTTGTGTTGGTTGATGATAGCTTTGCAAAAAAAAGTTCTATTAACAGGTGTAAATATATTACAAAAGCCACAAAGGAAAAAGTAATAAGCGAGCAAAGATGAAGATAAAGATAGATAGAGATGTGCATTTTAAGTCACGTAACACAAAATGATATAAATTAACCCTGGTTTTATGTTACCTGAATCTGGCTGATAGAAGAGTTTGGAAGGCTTATAATAAATATCGAGCTACATTCAGGCGAGCTGGAGCGATGTCTCTTCTGCTGTTTTTTTTTTTTTTTTTTTTTTTTTAATATACATTGCCTAAAAGTGTAAGAAAGAAAGGCGGAGGGAGTGACCGCAGTCTACTAGGTGTGCGCCAGCCCAAGTGATAAGTGCAACGAGTTTGTCGACTGAGCTGGCTCTGCCGCACTAAAATTTGTTCCCGCAAAACTGTTACCTACGTCTGCTATGCGACAAACGTTTGTCTAAAATTTTACTAATTTTAAGGCTCCCACGATCAATATGCAAGTATGTTCATTTGATGTAAACCCCTTCCAAATGATAAGGAATTCTCGTCGTTGTACGGCATTTCAAATGTGTGGATATAGTTGAAAGCAAAAAGCTAAAGAGTGAGGAAGTAGTCGCGACTTTGATCAAAAAGAAAAGAGAAATGAGCGCATTACGCTCTCCACTCGTAATTTTGTTTCCGTGAGCTTGCAATTTAAAACCTACGTATTGTGGAAGTAAGACGGAGCATTTTCGTTCGAAAGATTTGTGCAAACTATTAAGGAAAAAAGCGAAGGCTTTTTCGATAAAATTCGATTGTCTTTCGAAACTCAATTACTGTAAATTGTATATGCAGAGCCATCTCGCGCGATCTATCATCTCACATTTCCCGCCTTGCACGTACAGCAAGATGGTTCTCTCAGATATTGGAAATATCTGATGAATATATGCGATCGTGTTTTTGTAAACGAAAGGATGCGTTAACGGACGATGCTGGTTGACTTTCCCACGATTGAGGAGGCTTTGGAGGTCATTTGTCCGAACACAAGTGAAAGTTTAATGCGGTATTTTTAGGCTGGTGATGCAGTGCTATACTCTTCCCGAATTTGCTGCTGGCGAGACAATTACCCTGAAAGGATATGAAGCGAAATGATGCCGATTGACTATCTTTCAGCCTGGAATTAATGCTGTTACAGTGAACGATGTTTGTTTTCATCAGAACGACAAGATCTGCGGTATAGCTTGTGAAAAATAGAAGAACTCTATTATCTGACTGATTTGTGATTGATTGAACTTCTGCTTGAAAGATTCGAAATTTCAATAGCAGTGGCAGTGGCAGTGTACATACATCGTATGCAAAATATAGTTCAATAGGAAGGTGTGACCAGATTATGGTAAAATATTTTGATTTGCAACAGAGTCGAGTTGCTTTCTTGGTGGCCTCGTACTCATCAGCGTGGACTAAGAAAACTTTAATAAAATCTATTTGGAGCTCGCTTACAACGATAGGATTTAGCCGCAGATAACTACTAACTAACTAATAACTACTAAAGCTTATCTCATTTTCAGCCGAATGTCTGCGGGGTTCTTTAAAAAAACACATTTTTTCTTCATAAAATTGCTTATGTGTGTATAATTGTATGTAAATAGACTTTGCTTATGTAAAATAATTTTATTTGTTTTGTTGCTGTTTCTACAAATTCTTCTTAAGAAAACCTATCTAATACAATAATAACTACTGCAGAGTATGTCAAGCAAAGGATTCAAGAAAATTACATAAGAATCAGTCGAATTTCAAAAGCTTTTATTATGAATTTGGAAAAGGTAGCGGCCGTTGATTATAGATAGTAATGAAAGTTGTCAGTAAGAGCAAATTCAGTTTGGAGAATAAAGAAAGGAATACGAAGTAAAACGATAAGATAAAGAAGCTGTTGTATAAGGAAATGTAAGCAGGAATATAGGTGAGTTAATTGCACTGGACAAACAGTGTTTCAATACAACGTTAGTAAACATTGTGACCACTATATCCACCGAATCTTGATTTGCATATTAGTTCATGTTTTATCGAACCGCATCCGGATTAGCGATTAACGCGATTAAAATCCAAAAATGTAATCCGGGGATGAAATGGCATTATTTGTGATGAAGTTCTTAATCAACCTGAGAAACTGAATCGATTTAACTGACAATGAATATCCCTGGATATGGATAAGGTGGTGGCAGAATTTCATTAAAAACTTTAACGCTACAACTAAAGACATGTTGACCGATGATGAGGAGTCAATAAGCGGCAATGTCCATTTAAATCGTTTGATAATGTATGTAAATGTATTTAAGTGTGTCGCAAACGCAACTATATACTTAGTATATCTATCTTTCTGGGTTGGTGGATATAAAAAAAAAAAAAAAAACATTTGACACTAACTGCCAATTGCGTACAACGACTATCTTTAGATTACATCCGGTCAAAAGGATTGTTGTCGCCATTAGCGCAAAAATTCGGTCACTCCGCAAAATATATGTACAAAGAAATGTGTATTAACTTGTGAACGATTACCACATACATAGAAGTTTAATATTGATACTGCAACGGAAGTTGTTGTAGAATGAAAAGTGTTGGAGTTTCATCCTACAAAAAACCGTTTTATACGAACTTGACGATTTCTATTGAAATAATAAAATAGTCGTAATTAATTTTGAAATTGAAATTTAAATTGACAAATATTAATAAGACATATTTCTATTTGCGAAATTCAAAATTCAATTTCATACGCAACTCACATACACATACACACACACACACACACAAGTGCAAATTTAAAAGGCAGCTTTTGAGCTTTACTTCATGATGAAAGGTTCGAATTTTTTCAAGTAAGCCAAAAATTACCACCAACTCCGTCTTTCATAAGATTTATTTCAAATCTTATATAGTAACTGCCGTGTTTTGCTGGCTTATTAACAATCGATAATTCTCCTTTCGCTTAATAAAATTATTTCATTTCTTTTTGAAGAAAGGCAATTGTTTGCAAATTTCTTTGAACTCTTAACTTAACTTAAGCTATTATCCAATCGATTTATTTGTACCTACAATTTTGTCTATATTACATAAATATTTATAAAAAAAAAAAAAAAACTCTATACATATAATCCAAATAAATCGAGACAGTGAAAATATTTAAAGTTATTTTCTTAAGAAACTATAATTAGCTTAGTTAACGTACACGCTGCATAGAATAGGGGAAACAGAAATTTAAAATTTCAAGTTTATTTACATAGAAAATGAAAATGTTGAACTTGAATTTTTTTCATAATATTATGCAGTAACATTTACATGTTAAGATCTATGGCCTTGAGGGAATATTGTTAAATGTTAATAACAAAATGAGATTCTATTAAATTTGTTGTGCATAACCCAAGTAAGAGAATAAATTCAAAACTGTAAAAACTTAATGTTTACTTACTAATTTAACATTTAAGTGAGTTTTAAGGTTCGCAGAAATCTTAACTGCTGCTATCATATCAAGTGATAATTCTCACCAAATCAGCTGTTTTGCGTTCGCTTTGCTATTATTACTACTACTACTACTACTACTACTACTACTACACTACTGCACTGCAATGCAAACACTTTGTCACTTATGCTCTTTCGCTCTCTTATGTTTTTAAAACGTATTGTTTTCATATCGTAATGTTAAATTTCATTAGATTGCACTTTGCAAATGTATAGAGAAATCTTGTGTATTACAGAAGCACAACACTTTGCTGTTACTACACTTCTAACAATTTTAACAGTATAGAGAATTTTATTGCAAATATCCAGAGCCTGATATAGGTATATAAAGCTAAGCAGCTGACAATTTTAATTGCTACGTACTTGATTATAAATCAAAACATTTCCTAGATTTCTTTTTGCTGATTTACTCTCACAATACAAAGTCAATTTTACTCTCAAAAAGACATTCCTACCTTTCACAACACATTCTTACTTTCTCTCACAGCAAAGCAAATTGTACTCTCAGTACTCTCAGAAAGTCAACATTTTAAATAACTTTAAATAACATTTTCTCAAATTACTGTACACTCTATACGGCCTTATTATATTCTAATTTTAATGTACCGAAGAGATAAAATCATAATATTATATAAAAATGAATTGATACGAATTAAAAAGGAATGCATTAAAATGAAAATTGACCATATTTATCTGTATTTTTACTTTCACATATGTTTTTTAAATAATAAAATTTAATATTTTGACAAATTGAAATATCTGGAAAATAGCTATTGTTCAGACGTTCACTCATTCTTGTTACAATATTTAATTATAAATATTTATTACACTGTATTCAACATAATTTATTGCGACTATGAAACTTCCTTCTGAGTGTTGTAAACATTTACATGATATAAATATACCGCTCACCTCTAACTAATTAAACTAACATGTTCGTGCTTTGCAACTGTTGTTGCTCCAAACAGTGTCAGTTGATTCAGTCTCAGCAGTCTCAGTCGGTTCAGTTGGTTTTTTCTCTTTTTTTGGTATTGCTCCTACGGCTCTTACAGTTTGTACAGCTCCTACATTTCCTATAGCTCGCAGTCTCGTCAGTTGTTTTGAATGGTAAGGTGTGTAAATTTCTTATCGCGAGAGCTTGTGCGAAATAATATACGTAAATAAATAGTAAAAAGAAAACTATTAATACACAGTAAATACTTTTACCTATAATTAATTAATTAAATTAATATTTAGTGTTCTTAATATCGGTTATTTTTTTCTTTAAATTTCTTTTATTATTATTAAATATATATTGAAAATAATAATAAAATTAACAATTTTAATCGCAATTGAAAACTTTTCGAGTCAGGTTTGTGTAATTGAGGGATTAATTTTTGATCTTTTTTAAAAGATGTAATGTGTGTGTGAGATCATTTTAATGGATTTTAAAACATAATACAGCAAGCAATTGAAAAAGATCTTATAAACACGATAAGCACGATAAGAAATAAAAGAAATAACCAGTCGCCTTTATTATAATAATAATAATAATAATAATAATAATAATAATAATAATAAAAAAAAAAAATTTATTTTTTTTTCTATAAAATCAAGTGAAATATATAGTATATATTCATTGCTTATATAACAAACAAACGTCATACAATTTTAAATTATTGTAGATTTCTTACTTATATTTGGTTGACTGGCTACTTACGAGCAATTTAGAAATTCTGTCACGTCATTTCGTATCATTTGTGTTAATGTTGTTGCTCTTACTTACTGTAACGTTATGTTATATTTTAAAATATACAAATCAGAAGAAGAAAACAAACGTACATCTGCTTGGTGATGTAAATACACTTATATATGCAAATATGTTGTGTGTGCTCGTGTGTAAACGAATATTACCATTCATCGTGGCTTTCAAGCAAAAACGTAGCCGAATGGAAGCGAATTTTTAAATTAGTAGTAAAATGAAGAGAGAAGAAAAAATCAAAGCCTCTGAGTGTTTTGTATTGGCGTTGTTGTTATATTATGCTAATTACTTTGCTTATGCCATTGATTTTTTTTATTACATCTATTCAATGATGGCTTACATATATACCTCCTACCTCTTATGTGTGTTTGAGAACTGATGTTGTTCCACGACTTTGTGTTAGATTGCGTTTTTAACTCGTTACTGTTTGAACTTGGAATTAATATTCTCTAGCTTAGTAAAATAACAAAATTCCCATCAGATCAGCGTACATTTTGGGGTCTGTGTAATGTTAGAAAGCAAAGCGATGATCACTTCATAAATTTTCGAGTTTGTTCTTACACTCAATATAACGAAATTAAATTTTATGAAAAAGTGTCGAGCTCTTCATCAGTGATAATACTAGTTAATTCCAAAAATCGATAAAATGAAGTGATATGGACAAGGATAAATATATGGATTTCGATAGAAGAGGAGAAGGCTTCACGTATTTTAGAATATCTTAGACCTTCGAACTTTCTACCCGATCAAAATTCTCATAAATTGCAAGTTCAAATTTTTTAAAAGATTCTTGAACCCATTGCTATCTTAATTTGCCAATTAATTCAGAAAAGTTGACGATGCGCCCTTAGTATGGATGGTTAAAATTTATATCGCTAAGTTCGCTGAATTTTTCATTTATCTAAAACAAAAATAAAGACAAGATTAAAGGCAAAGAATCGGTAAAATCTCACGCACATATAAAACATTGGAAAGTCAAAAATGTCTTAAGCTTTCAATGGATCAATATTCCTATGATTGCTTCATTCATTACATTCAAAGATTTTATTTAAATTGATATTTCGAACCCCGTTGATGAAATTTGCTCTTGTTGTTTGTTGCCTCGTTCCAATTGTTTCGATAAGGAAAGCTTCGTAAATCTTTTTGAAAAAAGCCCTAAAATTATAAGTAAAATAATCATCGCGTATACCATAGATACGCCCTTGACCGTATAGAAATTTTATGCTTTTTCTTTCTATATTTATGTTTATATTATCTTAAGCAGTAAATTGTATTATTTTCTTGTTTAAAGTTTAAACTTCAAAAAAAAAAAAAAAAAAAAAAAGAAGAGAATAAGGAGAAAGCACATTTTTTTTTTTTTCAACATCAAAAACCAACGAAACTTGTAGTGAATCAGACGCAGTAGCGCAACATTTTCTTTGCGTTAAAAACAATACTTACTTACTCTAGTATTTTTACATGCGAATAATTTAAAAGACAATAAGTGCAAGAAAGAGAAAGAAAAAAAGGCAGAGAGAAAGAAAAAGAAAGAAAAAAAAGAAGAAGAAGTGAAAGAGAAAAACTGTCACACAAAATATAAAGTTCATATTTTGTTGCTGTTATTGTACATAAAATCCCTTGTGCTGAACGACATTTTTGGAGCAGTGCAGCAAACAGTGAACTCCAGCGGAGCCATCGTTAGAGTAGGTCAGGTCAGTATTATTTATGCATAACATTTATCATATATGTGATTGTATAAAAGTAATTTTCTATTATAGTTTTTTCTAAAGTTTTTCTTATCTTATTTTTCTTTTGATTTTTTTTTGTTTTAAAAAATTCTTCAGTTTAAATAGGATATGGAAGGCAACACAGTATAATGGAATTTCAATGAATATCAACCTCTCCATTTTACTTTATTTTTCACTCTTTTTGTTCATAAAAAAAAAAATAAAAAAAATACACGTGTAGATACGTAACGATACGTTGCATAGCGAAGCATAAGTTATTAGTGTTAGTTAGTTAATCTATTGCGATCTTCGTTTCGAAAATGTGTGTTAAAGAAAATTGCATTTATTTTCAAGCGAATCGTGGCCTTAACACAAGATTGTATATAAAGTCAGGCGTGGTTCAAGTCTGAAGACCGACATGGTGTTTGCTGATCCTTTATATCGACGTATATTAGTGTAAGTGAATAAGATAAAAAAAAAAAGAAGAAAATCAAAGACTCTAAGAGACTAAAGACAGACACGGTGTTTGCTGACCCTTTATATAGACGTATATTAGTGTAAGTGAATAAGATATAAAAACAAGGGTAAAGTCAATCTGTAGTCATTTTCAACTTTTTAAAGGATTTACATAATTGAGATAAAGATTATTTTATTAAAGTCTCCCAGTGATAAGGTAATTGCTAAGCAGTTAGGCGAAAAATCAAGTCTTCAGATTCATTCACATTGTACTGGTTTGTATTAATTAGCTTCCATACCGTCCTTTTTTTTTTTTTTTTGTATTGCTTGCTGGGCGCTTCTAACAAGAACGTCGTCGTTCCAAAATTATAGTGAACTACTCGACAATCCTTTGAACGTATTGTGTGACACTTGCTTTTTAAGGAAAACCCCTTTATTTGCTTCGAATGATTTTGAACAGAGGCGCATATATTCCACTGCTATTTATTTTCATTTCCTAAACATAAATCCAATATCTATGCCAAGATATTATATGTGCCTGACCATTCTCGTAAGTTTTAGTAATTCTCACACTATTTAGGCTTTTTTGACTTCTCTTCGAAAATCCGATATAGTCGGCTTCCGATATAGGCGGCTTCCGTTCATTTCTATGCTGGTATTCAGAAAGCCATAATAATAATTGAATTCTGACAATGTCTTGAGGAATTTTTCGAAAGAGTACAGCAATTGCGCACCTATTGGATTGCGTTTGACTTACTTCAGAAAATTAATCGTTTTTTTTTTTTTTTTTTGGTCCTTTCTAGCACTTGCACGCGCAAACTCTGGACTCGATTGTTATTTTTGTAGATTCATTCATTAACTTACTACAGTGTTCGGTTGTGCAGTTATTGAAGATCTCACTTTTCATAATCGTTAAGTTGAATCATTTTGGTTTGCTTATTTCACCACTATTACGCATGATGCGTCAACTGTAGATGTTTTCTGAAAGTGTAAAGATTGAACATTTTTTTAATTGAACGATTGTTCGGACTGATAATATGAATACGACTTTTCACCATTAAATGTTAGTGCAATACATAATGAATGTTAGTCATAACGATGGTTGAATACTTCGATTGATTGGATGACTACCTCATATGTCTATTCCCTTATCGTAAAAATGTTTGCTGCTTTGAGAACTGATTTTGGTTGTGCTTTGGTTTCGATTTCGGTTACGGTTTCGGCCTTAATTTGATTTATAATGTCACGTATATGTGGTGTTTGACTGCCAAGAATCAAATTAAATTTATATTTATATATATATTATATAAATTATTATTGACGAAATTTTCGAAATAACATAATTTCTGCACTAAGTGAAGTTTCCAACTTAATCGCGTTTTTATGACGAAAATCTCTAAAGTCGTGAATAATGCGAATAATATCGAATCTTACGACTTATGCCGGCTTTTAGCAACTTTATCATAAGTTTGTTAGATCTTAACAGATAATCGTTAAATCGAAGTTTCTCTAATACATTTTCAATTTCGTTATTGTGTGCCTGCTACTCACATTTCATTCATATTCCGTGCTATACATATGCACATATATTCTTCGTATTTATAAAAATAATTTTTATCAAATTTTTTGAATCTAAGCTTTCAGTTTTCAAGGTTTTCATTTATTTTGTTTTCGTATTGAAAACAAATATTCGCATTTGTTGTGCATGTAGTGGCTAACATTTGTATATATACATATCGTGTATATGTAAATAATGTGTGTGTGTGTGTGTGTGTGTGTGTATTTATAATAGTGTTATTATTTATAAATTTTTGTTGCCAGATAACCTTTTCATTAAGTTCAATTTTTGTTTTTTTCGTTTTTTCAATGCGTAAATATATAATTGTGAACACGAACTGATTCGTAGAGAGGAACAACGTTTCCTTCAGTTAAGGATATATAAGGAAAATAAAATGAATTGAGGTCATCCATAAATCATTTCTTGACAAAAAACATTAACATAACATTAACATTCAAGTTTACAAGAGATATACACATTAAAAACTTTACTGGTTTCCTACTCGTCATAAATGTATTAACTTTTATAGTTAAAACTATGTCTTTTTTTTTTTTGACTTAATGTAAACCGGGGAAGGCAGAATGTGTTCATATATCATCCTCTTAGGGATAGATATAAGTATAAGTAAAAATGTGCCTGCACTCTATACGTATCCCTCAGAAGTATGCGTTTGAGATTCCAGGAAGGAAGGGTATATGTAGTCAAGCATTGTTCAATTTCTTATTCGATTTTCATAGATGAGAGAAACATATTACGCACTTATTTTCAGTAAGGTGAAGTTCGATTTGATTGCTAGCATCGGGAATTTGGGAGTTTCACGCTCTGAGGGATACTCCAGATATTCTGGAATATATATTTGGTATCGAATTTAGGATAGATTTCAGCTTTTCCGTCCATTCGTCCGTCCGTCCGTCCCTATGTCTATCTATCTCGCAGAGCGAAAAATTGGAATACATCGTCCCAATTAGGCAAAGACAATGGAATTTGTGGCGCATCGGTTGACATTGAAAATAGGCAAATCGTGCAAAGGGCACACCTACAGTTCAATATAAACTGCAATTATTTATGTTTTCAAAATGAAAAAGGAAAAAAGGGCTTTTTTCGCATTACTTAGAAACTAAAGTGACAATAACGATAAAAATCGTTTGCGTATATTCCACGAGCGATCTGACAATGCAAAATGGGCCAAGCAAACCCATCTGATATTAAAATTTTATTTATTTTTTTCAAATATAAAATTTATATATATATAAAATATATCAAATTCTTTAGCATATGTGAAATATATCAATGAATGCCATTTTTTTATTTCTTCACCCACATGATTAATTGATCAATTGCCTAAATGCGTTATGAGTCAGAGTAACCTTAAAAAAAGAAAGAATATTTTTTATTATATTACGTTAAACCTGCGATCATTTATATTTAAAATGTTTACTTGCATTGTGTACTCCTACTCAGTTAAGTCGATCTCGAAATGGTGACATGGACAATGAACTTTGGTTTCCTTTTTTTTTTTTATTGTTATATACGACCAATTAGTCAGAAAATCTTCCCTATATGTATAACACGTTGATGGTCAAAAAGAAGTGAACAAAGGGGAAAAGATATCGAGTGGTTGTAGTCTGATGAGTGCGTGCCTACTCGATAAGCGTTACGCCATTACTGACTCAGTACTCATTGCTGCGGCCAGATATGCTTTACCGTATTGAGATTTGAATCCGCGAACACTGACTTCGTAGACACGATTCGTATCCGCCCCACTACATCGATGTCTTCTGGCATTTTTCAAAGTTTTTTTGCGATTCAGTGACTGAGAAGCTACGGATTACTATCAAAGACATTATAAAGGGAATATTTGTTGGCGATTGCACTGCGTTTTCACGCGAAAAAAAATCGGAAAAATCTTTTGTTACTTTAGCTATTAAAGTTTGGTTTTGAAATTATGTCATGTTCTTATTCTTCTTCCAAGTTGAACAATAAAAAAGAAGACGAACAGATGGACTGGCGGACGGAGGGACAGACAGGCTTAGATCGGTACAATAAAAGGTGAATCAATCTGAAGGCCTTCTGGATTTTGCATGAGTTCGCACAAATTTAATTAATACTCGTACCACAAGTGAAATAAGGTATAAAAACGAACACTTCTAAAAGACGGTAATTGCTTTGTTACGCATTAGCTTATAGTTAATAATTTGTTAAATTCCTATATAATATTTAAAAAAACAAAGTTGACCGATATATATGGTCATTACAATCACCTTATCATAGCGTGTCTCTGTCGAATTTTTATATGCTTTCCTTTCTATAACGCATAGAAGATCAGATGGCACAGGTGGGAAGGAATCACCAGAAGTATGAAAAACAAAAAGTTTTTTAGAATTTCAAAAATCTTACTTAAAGAAAAAGAAAATTTTTTATTTCCACTTTTGAAATGGAATTTTCTTAAATTAACTTTAATCTTATAATACTGCGTCTTATCGTGACTTTCTTCTTATTTTCTTTCTCCCTTACCGTGAAAGTTAAGAGAAAAATTGACTTAAGCGATATTTGATGAACTTTCAATTTGACTTATTCAGAGTTTAAAAGGCACTATCTGTAAGCTTTGCGCTGTCTGTGTTTCGCGTTATTCCGTTCTTTGGTATTAGTGTCATTATCGGTTTATTAATAGAGAGAAAATATATAATGCTATGAATTTATTTATTATTATTATTTTTTTTTTTTAACTTTTTTTTTATTCGGTTTAAAAGATGCAAAAAGAATAAACCAAAAAATTTTTCCTTAAAGATTTTGCGAAAAAGTTTCTATTCTGTTCTTGTCGACTTGTCATGTTGTTTTGTTCGACTTATCTTTATGCAAGGATTGCGAAATTGCTTCTATGCAGCGTATATATATATATATATATAGATATGTGTGTGTGTTTACGTAACTTTAAATTTTCGTTTTCTTAGCATTCTTTCAGCGATTTTCCGCCTCTAAAGGTAGACATCTTATCTACATATAAAAATGTCTCCTAAAAGTATGCAAACACCTAACAAGTAAAAAAAGAAAAAACAAACCAAAACAAAACAAAAAAAAAATCCCATATGTGCGCAATTAAATATTCATAGTATGAAAGAATGGAATAAAAACTGCAACGGAGCAGGAAATATTTTGTTCACAATTGAGACTGTTTAACAGAAGGAAGGACACAGAACAGATGCGAAATGAAAATGGAAAATGGTAAAAAGGAAGAATGAGACAGAAATGTAGTGAGAAGAGTGAAAGCAAAACAACAAGTTATGTAAATTTACTTAAACAATTTGAAAAATTTATATATTTTAATGCCCTTAACTGCATTATTGTCTTCATTTAGAGCAAGAGCGTTGGGCTTTACACAAAACACAAAGAGACCTTGAAAAATTGTGTATGCGTTTATTATTATTATTCTTTTTTTTTTTTTTTTGATGTTTCTTATATCACAAACAATGCCATTAGGTTCATTTTACCATTATTGTTTCAGTCAACGTAACAAAAACAACAGAAATAACAAAAGCAGAGAAAAACGTCTCACCAGCATACGCTGCCTTAGTTTACTCTCATGCTTTTACTGTTGTTATGTTTGCGTTGTAAAGCTAAAAGAAAATGCAGCAATAGCGGTGGTTTAAGTAACGAAAATTGCTTTTGCGGTTTGGCAGGCAACAACTGCACATTCACAGTCGAGTCGAGTAAAGGAAAAAAACAGAAGCACACTTGCATGTAAGCGTATAATATGTATTCATATACGTATATTTATATATGTGCATATATATATATATACCGTTTATGGACTGTACGATTATGTGTGCGCGCGTGTGTGTGTGTGTGTTTGTGTGTGTGTGTGTGTGCATCAAGCACATGTACAATATGATTATGCTTTGTACTTTAACGTATTTTTGAATATTTGTCTGTGCGTTTGCCCATTTATGTATGTATAGGTAGGTAGGTATATATATATATATATATATATATGTGTGCTGTATAAGAGTATGTAGGTTCATTTTCATGCTTGATGTCTTCGAAATCGTTGTTTACTAAAAGACCATATGACAATAATAATAAGAACAACAACAACAACAATAATAATAATAATAAGAACAGAGAAACAACAGCAAGAGAAGCAAGTACTGAGCAGTGTGTAGAAGCACTGTTTAAATGGTCGATACCATTGGCAACATTGCTTGTCTGCTGGGCTTAATTTGTTCTCGTTGTCGGTGTTGTTATTGTTTTTATTGTTTTTGTAGTGGAAAAAATAGCTTTGAAAATTGTGTGATTTTCAGTATTTATTTTCTTTTTTTTTTTGCTACTGTTTCCGGTCTCTTCAATCGTACCCCCCCTCTGCTACTTTCTCCTGGCTGCTTTTGCCGTATGTGATGTCTGTCGGTCTTTGCTGATGATAAAGTCGAAGTTGTTTTTATCGTTGCTTCGATGATGGCCGCACTTGTTTTACTTTTTTCTCTTCTTTTTTTTTTTTTTTGTTTTTTGTTTAAGGCAGCATTTTACTGCATTTTTCATCGGTTAAACACTATAACAACAATTCTATCATCCAATCTCTTTATACGTGTTGGATGTGTGATATATATATATATATATATATATATATTTTTTTTTTTTCTTTTGGGTTTTTTTTTTTCGTTTTGCCTTTTCAGTCAGTTGGCCCGTTTGTTTTTGTTTTATGTATTACGTACATTTCAAACTCGTTTGTTTGGTGTTGTGGTCATGTTGTCTCAGTATTTGTTACGAAGACAACGTGTATTAGTGTTTAAAAGTAATTTTGGGCGAGCATTAAGTAAAAAGAAAAAAATACTCTTGGCATCTTCAGTATTTTACCACCACACACATATATATGTTTTTATGTGTGAATATGCATTGAATACATTACTATGCTTACATACATACATACATACATATATATATATATACATACATATATGCATACATATAGATAGATAGGTATGAAAGCGTATATTATTTATATGTATAATGTAATGTTTCATTCATTTCATTTTATATTTCAAAGTCGTATTTACCCTAGGCATAGACGCAAGTGTCTGTCCACATATTCGGCTAACAAAGCAAACGTATATATGTATATTGCGCGTGCTGTGCACAGCGTTATATATATGTATTTATGTATGTGTGAATAAATGTGTATGTGCTCGATGTTGTCTCATGTTGACCTTATTATCTTGATCAGCGCTCTAATTACGCATTTATAGTGCATCGCGCCACTTAACACATTCGCATTTCGAAAGTAATAAATAACATTTGTATAATTATCTTGTTGTGCTGATAATTAACTAACTTGGCATTGAACAATGAGTTCCACCTCACATCGCTCTTTTTCTTTTATAGTCTTTATAGATATGCTGTACCTTTTGCTCTATAATAAGCGATAATGTTGGCAAACTTGCATTGTCTTATAATTTTTGTAAAATAATTCAAATTTTGCGTTTCATTCAAAAATTTTTGAGTGAATTGCATTTTTTCTCTTTAGTCAATATGCAATATAATGACTTATATTATATGCCTTTAGTTATGCTATATAATTTGTTCTTTTTTTTTTTTTTCATTACTAAGGCACACAGGAATATAAGGCGAGAAACTGAAACGTTTAAGTGATTGCTTTTTTTTTTTTTTTTTTTTTGCAAAAGATGAAAACATTCGATTTTTCTTCATCCGATCTCGACTATCATAAAAATTTCGATCGCACTTCTTTATGATTGCATTTGACGATATATCAAGTGTCCTGTTATTAATGAAAATATTTTCTCACACAAACATACATGACATATATATATATATATATATACATATATATTTATTTATTTATTATTATTTTATTGTTGTATTGCATTAGCAACTCTTTTATTTATTTATTTTTTTTATTACATAGTACACTAGGTGTTTACTCAAGTCGGTTTAATAAAATTAAATATTGCATTCATGGACTTACATGCCCCGAAAGCGAGTCCTCTAATAATAAGGCGAAGAGTATACTTTGGTAGAGAAACGTTACCGCCACATACTCATATAATGAAATTCAAAGTTGGTGCGTCATAAAACATTAAATATAAAAAAAAAAAAATAAAAAAAAAAAAAAAGAAGAGAAGAGTATAAATAAATAAATGTAAAGCACAATTGATCTTAACTTACATTTTACTTTTTCATAGTTTATGCGATATTTCATGAAAAATTTTGTCCAACATATATCTGAGTTTAAATGTTTCTATTCGCTCGCCTAATGCATTATAATTACAGATTGTCGTGCGTACTCTCTTTACAAATAGTAAATACATCTTCGCTTATCTATGATCGCGCATAATAGGCAAGAAAATTAGTCTCACTTTAGTATGACCTGATGCACTTAATCTACCGATGATCGCGCATAATAAACAAAAAAAAACTGAGTTTACTTTAGGATAACTTTAGATGAACGTAGAAAACTTAAGTGAAATGCTTAAGCAAATAAATAACTAACAAAAATTTTTGTTTACTTTATGGATACTAAGAAGTTAATAGCGACCAGATTTTAGGATCGCAATGTAGTCGTTAGTGATGGACTTTATAGCTTTAATAGTACGTTAAGATGTAAAGATTTTTGTCGGTCGAGAAGATTCATTTTCAAGTACCCATCCATGTAATTGATGAGGCGTATAGTCTAACGAGTAGTTGAACGGGACTTTATTCCGCATGTGGTAAGAGTGTGTTCTAGCCAAAGAAGTACTGGAAATTATTTTGAGCAAAACGTTGTATTTAGTTGAGCGTGAAAGTTTTATACGAACACCTTCCAAATATAAATCATTAAGAGCAATATAGTACAATAGGCGCTTGCATGTACGTTGATCAGCGATGTCTCTATTGTTAAAAATGATGAAGTAGTGCTCAGTATCAATGCGTACAATGGTTAAAGTCGATGATTTTGCCCCTTTTCCTCGGTCGGTACAGACGCTTATCGCGGAACGCGTAAAATTGCGTTTTCGACAATCATTTCATTTGCCAGACAAAAAGAGAAGAGATTTCTGTAGCGTATTGTGATTTGCGAGAAAAATTGAATCCATTACGACAATCCCAAGCGCAAAAACATATGGATTTGTCCACAAGAGCCATGTACATCGATATCGAAGCGAATCATTTATGGCCATAAAATTTTCTATGCATATGCCGGGATCAGCAAGGTGTAGTATATGACACGTGACTGAACCCGAATGAAGCTGTCATTGGAGATGTTTACTGACGTTCATCGAACAAATTGAACGATGTATTGTCGTAAAAATGACTAGCAATAGCTTGGCATTTTTTGCTAAATATTGGAAGAGTTACCAAGGATACGCTGTTGTGTTGTTGTTCTGGCGCACCCAGCCTAGTCACCAAACATAGCGCACGGCTTGGGTGGCATGCAGTTTCGAAATGCTGAAGAAGTGCCAAAATGGATCGACGATTGGATTGCACGGTTTCGCCATTTTGCCAGAAACACGACAAAAAGTTTTAGAAAATGATGGAAAATATTTTGATTAATCTATTATATAATGTAGCAAAGTTTCTCAGCAAATGTTGTTTGCAACTGAGAAATGGTCGCCTGCCATGTCGAACTTATTTAAACCAGTTATTAACGTTTCATCATCGATTCTGAAATGTATTCTTTTTTATGCATCTATTGTTAACGAATACATTGACAATCTATCAGTTCAATTATGAATTGAGATTTCTATTTCAATATACTTTTTCAGTATTTTTTTTTTTATGCTGCTTGGTCGGTCATTGATGCCAGTTAAGCTTTTGTTAAGGAAAGTTCTCTTGACATTGTATAAGGCAAGCTAAAAATGTTTCTGGCGTTTTTGTAAAAATCATTTGAAATTTCGCAAAGAAATATCTGAACAAAAAAAAAAAAAAAAAAAAAAAAAACAACAGTGGTTAGTAGTTCAGCCTTTACCGGTATTGAGATTGATATGCATTTTGAATAAACGGTTCCCGTCATTTTCTTGACAACTAACATTTTGACAAATATTTTCTTGGTTTATAAAGAAAATGACAAAATTACTTTATCCTTGTTTTTTGTTCTTTTTTTGACAAGTTTTAACTATTTACCAGCGGTGGCTGTCCTACCAGTAAGAACATATTTAAACAAAAATTTTTATTTACATAAGAAAACGATAACGCAACACCAGCTGCGCATATCTTCCTTTCTTTTGTAAACTGATGCAATATAGTACCAATCTCGCAGCCTTAAAGTGTGTAAAAACTGATGAGGATTTCTTTATATGGAGTATATGCGTAGTTTTTTCTCTTCTCCTTTTTTTTTTTTTCATTTAAAGAAAAAGTATATTTTCTATAGCACGCTCACTCTATGACAAGCAAAGTTTCTCTTCTTCTAATTGTTTTTTTTTTTTTTTTTTTTTTTTGGACAGAAAAAATTTTCAACTTGATTGATTAATATTTGTTATATGATTGTATACGGTTTGAAGTTCAACTTGCCTTCTGAGACAGTCATGTGTATTGTATATTGAGTTTTACGAAATAAATTTGATTTAAATTACTAGACGCAATATATATAAGAATCATTTTAAATGATTCTTTTGTTTTGTGTTTATGGTGAGACTTGATTGCTCATAAAGACTCTTTATTAGGAATTCATACTCCTTTTTAATGACTTGCTCTGTGAATAGATTTAAAAACGGCTTCCATAAATACGTTTTGTGTTTGGCAATAAAAAGGTTTTACGGCACAAAACGAATGTACAATAGTTCATTGAATTTTACGACACAAAAGACAAAAAGAAAAAAAAAAAAAAAGAAAAGGAAAAAAAAAAAGGAGAGAAAAATGAAAAACACAAAAAGCAAAAGGAAAAACAAGCACAAGTAAAAGGAAAATTGTTTGAAATAAACCTGTGATGATGAAGAAGAATTTCTTCGTTGTGAAGTGCTAAATATTGTATAATCTTTGAATGTGCATAAAAGTATGATTTATATATATACATATATACATACATGTATTTATTTTCTATGCATCCATATAAATGTACGCTCATAAAAACGTATATAGATTATATATATATATATATATATAAATGAATGGTTATATACAATAGAAATTGCTCTCTAATAGCATGGCACGACGACAAGAACAAAAGCTAAATGATAGCATCTGTTAGATAGGTAGGCTTAACCAATGCTTTTCATGATAGTCATCATTATTAAAATTAAATTCCATAGTAAAGCAATGGGGCTGTAAACAACATAGAGTACAAAAAGTACAAAAAATTGAAGGCTTATTTTGTATAATCAAATCTCGGTCCTCCCACCTATATGTTGTAGGTGATAGTACTCTCATATGCAAAGGTATTAGGTACACAATATTCCTTTTAAAATAACATTCAACTTCCAACCCAACACAATTTTTTCATCCATCATCATGTGAGTCTTCGATCTACCTTGCGGTTTTCTTCTTTTTTTTTTTTGCAATTTCGTCGTTTAAAGGCACCTATAGGTGTACGTGTCCGTGTCCGTGTCCGTGTCCGTGTCCGTGTCCCTTTTCAAGACAAGTGATCAATATTATAGCATTTCTAGTCCAAAATACGGAGGTTAAATTTCCGTTTCGTTAAATTTCTTTTTGAAATGATTTTTTTTAAGTGCAACTTAAAGATGCTATTAGCTCCCTTTTCAAAGAAATCGAAGGCTTAAAGGGTAAGGAACAGTTTGATGTATGCGTATTGTTCCTCCTCAGTTTGCCTATGACGGGCATAGAAGCAACACACCAGGTATGTTTGTGCGACGTCCCATAAAATAATATTTACAGAACAAAATCTTGGTGACTAAAACGTAATTTTTAGACTGCCTGTTCTCGCGCAAATCGTTACGACGATTAGTCAATCTATTAATATATGAAAATGCTATATACGTTATCTTCCTCATTATCCATGTTTCTTATGTCGTCAGAAAATAGACTGGTTTTACAATGGATATGCTATCGTTCTTTAACTTAATCTATTTCGATATATTAGATCACCTTTTGATGGATTACGAGATGTCTTTTTAAGCCGTTTTAACAGCTTTTTAAGAACAACTCTTTTTATCCAGTAAGAAAATGTTTTTTTTTTTTTTACTAAATATTGTCTGTGGAATGCAACCAACAGGTAAATATTACGATGATATTTAACACATCGATCAAATATTCCCGGAACTATCTTTAACAAAAATTTCATGCCATTTTGTGAAAGCGCCAAGGCGTTCCAACAACGCCTATAAGTATTTCGAGCCCTTGCGACAAATTGTTTGTTTGCGAATTATAAGTGATTTAAACGACGATTTTTAATGGGGAAGATAACTTTCGAACATACCACTGGCTTGAAACGTGTATTGTCATACCCGTCAAACTCGAAGAATAGTGCAATTTTAGGCGTTTGCCTAGCAGCTAAGGGTGTGAAGATAAATTCGAATTTAACTGGGAAAGACACCCACCATTTTCAATAAGGAAACTCTAATAACGACTTAACAAAGCTCTGCTAAATAATTACAATTAAGATATAGTTGGATTTAAAAGCCTACTCGTCTCATATTAAAATAAGGAAAATATTTTTGTGGACATTTCATGAATCTATATGAAAATACCTTCCAAACAAACTAAACAAATTCAAATTCTGCTTATGAAAGCTATTTCTGACGATGTTTGAAATTTGGTATGTTAGCGAAAAATGGCTATAGAAGAACATTCAAATTTGAGACTCTAGAGCGGCCAAACTAGGAAATATCATCAAATTTTCACCCATATCACCTGTATCTATATAAAAGTACCCTTTTCTTTCGGGAACTATTTTTAATGATTTTTTGAAATTTGTTATGTTAGCGAATAATGAATGTGAGTATACTATAGTATAGTATAGTACGTTATATACTAGCACAGCACACACTATACTATACTCTAGTGTATAGTGTATTTTGTATATAGTATAGTGTATTCTCATACAAAATACACTACACTGCAGTACAATGTATTCTAGTACAAATGTGTATTAATGTATTACAGTATAGCGTATTTTGTACTGAAAATTAATATACTACAGTATAGTGCCTTTTGTACTGAAAATTAATGTACCACAGTACAGTGCATTATGTGCCACAGTATAGTGTATTTTGTACTGAAAATTATT
>NW_023998414.1:32724070-32726564 GCF_014805625.2 Glossina fuscipes
GTATTTTGTACTGAAAATTACTATACTACAGTATAATGCCTTTTGTATTGAAAATTATTATACTACAGTATAGTGTATTATGTACTAAAAATTAATGTACTACAGTATAGTGTATTTTGTACGGAAAATTAATGTACTACAGTACAGTGTATTTTGTACTGAAAATTAATATACTACAGTATAGTGTATTTTGCACCGAAAATTAATGTGCTACAGTATAGTGCACTTTGTACCACAGTATAGTGTATTTTGTACTGAAAATTAGTGTACTACAGTACAGTGTATTTTGTACTGAAAATTAATATACTACAGTATAGTGTATTTTGCACTGAAAATTAATGTACTACAGTATAGTGCATTTTGTACTGAAAATTAATGTACTACAGTACAGTGTATTTTGTACTGAAAATTAATATACTACAGTATAGTGTATTATGTACTAAAAATTAATGTACTACAGTATAGTGTATTTTGTACTAGAATCAATGGGTATTCTTGCTCTTGCCTCAGTTGCGGCATCCCCAATTCACTATCTACATGCCATTCCAAATTCCGGTCGAAAGATGCCTGGCTTCTCGATAAGTTATTTATATATTATATAATATTGGATGAGCTTTCACTCGAGATTTGAGAATGTCCTTATCAAATTCAAGAGCTCGTCCACGTAGAGACATGTCATAAAGACAGATAATAATCACAGGCAGCAAATCTTCTGAACTAACGTTGTCCGCAAACATTGCAAATTTTTGTTGTTGTTACCGCTGCATTAGATTCCGCATGAAAACGGTATGCAGTGTATGCAGTGACGAATTCGATCTATTTTAAGACAGGGTTAAAAAAAAAAAAAAAAAAAAAAACAGTATCTTTATCGAAAACCGTAAAAGAATATGTGCTTCCTCTTGAACGATAGGTACAGAACTAAAGGTAAAATAAATTCTTTGCAAATAATATCTCGCTTATGGTCACCCCTAATAATTACTTGTGAATGAAAGTGAATTTTTATAGACAACGTTACGTAGATATCTTTTCAATTTTGTTAAGCATTTTCAGTTATTATTTTAGCTTTAGTAGACATCTTGATCTTGCAACCCAGCCAAGTGATGGATTGAAAAACGGTACATTTAGAAGCGTAACAGCGACAGTGACAATATATGAGTTGACAAACTAGCCATAAAAGTTTTGACGGGAAAAATCTTTTAAACATTGCCGTACAATAGAATATTGCGGTAGCAAATTTGCTGACGAATTCGCACATACCGTTACTTAAATATGTTATATGAGTCGATGACGGTACGAGTTGCATTTTACTTCAAAATCTTGACAGCAGAAGCAGAAACTTAACATTTTCCAAATATCTCAACGCATTACGTGATGTGTGTGCGTATGAACTTATCTGACTAAATACATGTAAAAGAGAGTAAATTTACTATTCAAACGTTTTCATATCTACACTGAAGCATACATACATTTTCGCATCGGAATGCTATGCTATGCTATTCTACGCTATGCTATACGTGTAAGTTCACGTTTGTTTACAACATGTTATTAAAGCAAGCACTCAATGAATGTAAAAATGTTTGTGCATATGTATGCATGTGTGTAATTTTTTTTTTTTTTTTTTTGTAGACACAAAAATATATTTTTGTATATGTGTTGGTTAAACTTTGAAACTCTATTTTAGTGATTTGTAGTATAAAGAAAAATCTTTATTTAACAAACCCTCTACTCTCGATGCTTGAATGTTGTTGCTTCAAATATATTGTAGAGTTGGTGTGACTCCCTTATATGTATATATATGGATGTATCCGTGTATGTGTGTATGCGTAGATGCATGCATTTGAATTAGTGCAAGGATACTGCTAGCTAGCTGATGTTGGCTCCAGATATTCATACATTTTGTGGCTGAAATGGGCCGTACATTATAAATGGCTTTTGAAACTATTATGAATGAATGACTAAGAATACATATGAGCAACGAAAGAGTAAACAAAACTTTAAAATCCACAATACGGGCCCCCCCGCAGTATACGCAGTAACCACACGCATTCCAATCACAGTTGCATGACGACATGCCGACTAAAGTCTTTCTAATGCTGTTAGCGTGTGTATGTTTATGCGTTTAGCTTGTTAATGAAACTTGGTTAGCATTTGCGTTGGAATCAAAAGGGTGGATTTTTAACATTTTTAAAATAAAAATATATTGAGAAAATCGGATACAAAATAATATAAATGTTACTCTGCAGATTTAATTTTAAAATGCTATGCAATTTCTTTAAAACTTAGACTGTAAGACATGGAAATAAATATAGGAAAACTTTATATAATTTTTCTACGCCATACCATTTGTAGTAAAAGGCTATATATTAACTTTGCAAGGTTGTATGCTAAGGTCAGAAAGTCTTGCCATATACCCAACTTTTATGATACCGATGTCTCATTACACATTACACCGATCAACTCGGAATTTCTCTCTTATTATACATTACACCGATCA
>NW_023998414.1:32726574-32735356 GCF_014805625.2 Glossina fuscipes
CTCTTATTACACATTGTACCGATCAACTCGGAATTTCTCTCTTATTATACATTATACCGATCAACTCGGAATTTCTCTCTTATTATACATTGTACCGATCAACTCGGAACTTCTCTCTTATTTAATATAAGCTTGTCTTGTCCGCCTGTCCATTTTATTTTCTTGTCTTCAACGTATGAGCCGCAATTTCATGACATTTGACTGACTACACTGACATGTTTATTGCTCCCAGGGACCAACAAGGTATGGAGCATGGCTCGAATCGCACCAATTTCCGTCCACTTGCCTTAGTTGAAAAAATCATTGCATGAGTAAGTGTAAGGTGATGTAAATTATTTAATGATGCGCCACGACTAACTACGACTACCACGACCGACTAGTAATGTTTTTATTTGTTTTATGTATGCGTGGATGAGCGAATTTTTATTTATAGCAATGAAAGTAATTTTAATAAAATATCGTGCTATCATCGTATATCATACTATTAAAATATATATTAAAAATAATATACTAATGCGACATTAATATAATATATAGTCGGCTGCCTTTAATCAAGGCCGAACCTTTAGTATATTATTACAATAATGTATGATTTAAAAGGTTATTTGACATAACATGTGCGCGCCCGTTTTTAAATTGCCGTACAAGTGCACTTTTATTGTACGTTGTCAATAGAATTATGCGTGTTTGTTCGGCTTTATAAAAATTATTTATTTATTTATTTATTTTTTGTTTTGTGGGGTGGGTACTCTAAACGAGCATTCCTTTTAATAATAATAAATATTATTTTGCGTGAAATATAAAAAAAAAAAAAAGAAAATAATCATAATCAGAAGCTAGCATAACTCTGTCTGCAAACAACGAACTTATTCTTATATAAAAATGCATCTGCGAAATATCGTAAAATGAAGAGGCGAGTACAGTAAATAATTTAACTTGCGCGAGTTACAGTGAATTCTTAGTATTTGCATAATTTGCATAAAAAGATGCTAAAAAACTCAAGTGCATTTTTCTAGTTATCGTAATGCGATAAGTTTCAAAGACAATTTAACTAAATATTTGCATAGTTTTAAGACAGGCAAGCGCAAAAAAGGGATATACCTTTAACTTAAGGATACTCAGATCTCTAGCCTAATATAGCTTGCTGTTTCTTTATAAATATGCCTAAAAGCCCTTTATAGACACATACGTATATATATATATATGCTTAATCTATTACAGAATGACGTTGCTTTATAAATAGCAAACACCAACACTCGCTATTACATATAACATTGCACCTTAGCCAACAAACCTTCAATTATAGTTTACTTTGGAAAAACTCGACTTTATTCGTTAGCATAGGCTTGTTGGAGAATTATAATATTTATTCTACGCATCTCTAACATTTCGATGACTTGTTTTTTTTTTTTTTTATCAAGATCCTCATAACATGCTTTGGTTGCCGCAATGATCTCATCACTTGCTCTAAATCTTTTCTCTTGAAGCACTCTTCCTGCCTCATTGCGTGTAAAGGGAAAATTTCCATTTGGAATTTTTCATATACTGACTTTTGATATCTTAATGATATCAGCTGCAATTTCACCTTTTGATTTTCAGAATTTTTTTTTCAGGCTTGGACGTTTAGTGCGCTGAGAGTTATCGATTTTCGTATAAAATGTCATGCTCTTCTTTCTTTGTGTAACTTGTAATGAAATCTATCACTTTAGAGTGAGGTGGGCTTAAGCTCTAACTATGACATTATAGCAAAGAATATCAATCGGAAGCGGGAAGCAAAGATAAACGAAACTATATACAATATTTTAAGTTTAAAATATTAGAAGCGAAGATAAGCAATATGCAGCTATTATATAAAGTAATTAATCATATAGTATGCTCCGGCGCACTGAAATTCGAACGTTGCGGTCACGGATCTTATCCTTTCGACTAGGCGGTGGCGCATGCCATCATGCAAAAGGACTAACAAAAACATCATAACAGATATTTGCTGCCTGTTTTGACACTCAAAGCATTTGCTCAAAACCAAGTAAATTGAATCGGAGAGCATTTAAAAAATAAAGTTGATCAGGTGTGTTGTGTGATCTATGGGCCATCCTTATCTAGTTACTTATTACAGATAAGTTCATGCAATTTTTTTAAAATAATTTTGCGTAAATAATGAATTTTGTAAGTAAAGCCCTCTTCACTTCACCATGCAGTGATACGAGTCTGATTAAGAAACTTTACGACGAAACAGTTAAACTAATACGATTTTATATAACGATACTATTCTCATATAACATTAACCTATTGAATAGTACATATACACATATATATAAACAAAATTCAATCGAATTTCCGAAATAACTAAAGTTGATAAAATTTCATCAGCCGTATTGGCTACAGAAGCCAGTTCTATCGGCAGTATATGCTGCTGGTATAAAACATGTCATCCATAAGTACTCCAAAGTTAATTCTAATACAGTTAGGCAAACCGAAATGTAAGTGCATTTTATTCGTCACAAGTGCGTCTTTTCAAATCGATCTATTCCCGTGTGCCCAATCCATTGTCTACTTATTCTCGACGTTCTTAAGTTCGTAAAAGCTGGAATCTTAAAAAACTCAAAGAAAACAATTATTTCATGAATTATGTAAATCAAGTATGAAAATATAGTAAGGGTCAATTGATCGTAACGGATAATCTAAGTCGTTGTGAGCGAAACAAATATGAAATGAAATTAATAACGTCAACATCTTTCTATTTTCCTAATTTCAAAAACGTTTGTAACGCCTCTTGCCTCGATGCACATACATGAGCAATTTAACTAAATAGTGTATAATATAAAATCATATCAATTAAAATGTATTCAATTAAAATTCATTAAAAATCACAGATACATACATATATATATATAACATAAAATAATTTATATATATAAATGACGAATGCATGTTACTTCTCCATATTTCGTACATATGTAAATATTTAGTATTATTAATGTAACCGAATAATGTGTTAATATATTTGTACAGTTGTTTGATGCCAAGCTATGAACATTCTACGAATATTGGACACCTTTTGGAAAGTTTCGTGCGTACTATTATAGGTTTCATGTTTTCAATTATTCATCTAAAATTTCGATTTTCTGAAACTTATACGCGTTTCATGCGTATTGTTGTAAGTTGGCCTTTCGCATAGGGCAGCCTGTGAGAGAAGTTAATTAGGATAGCTAACGTTTTCCCCATTTAAAGCATTTTTTTTTGGTTTTGTTTTTCTTGGAACTCGGCCCATTTAGCAAGCAACTTGACGGCCATGTTCTGTACGTGTACAACAGGAAAACTCATTCTATTATGTAAAGCTATAAGTTAGTGCCTGTTCATCGAAAAGTTGCGAACTTACTGTTCGAATCGTTGCTATATCTCGATCATTGTTTCAATAAATCGAGACCTAAGCTTAAAGAGCATTTAGAGGAGAGAAAACAATTTAACGAACTTAATAGAAGTTCTTTATAAATATATTGAAGAGCATGGAGAGAAGTGCTATTAATTAAACCTCAACAATATATGAGTCTATCATAAATTTTTTATAGCCCGTAGTGTACACGAGTGCACACATGTATATAGATGTTTATGTAACTGTGGTTTAATCACTGCATTTAATTATGTCGATGCTTGGTATATTTTGCTTTTGCTTATGTGCGTGACTCTGTTATAATTTTGGGAGTTTTTTTCAACATTTCTTTTTTTTTTTTTTTTGTTGTTAGTTAACTTTACGTGCATGTGCGTTCTGTTATTATTATAGTGCGAGCGAATTAAGTTGTTTACTTGTTTATTATGAATTAGCCACGAAATGACTCATCAGTATTATTGAATATGATTTCAATAATGGTACAAATAAAACAAACACAAACCTGCATATCATTTGCATTAAAAATTCACCACAATTTGTTACGAGCTTTAAAACGCAATAAATTGTGAATTATATATTATATATACATATATGTATACATATATATATATATATATATATATGCTTTTATTACCTATATAACATATATTATAATAGGTTAGCGAGAAAGTTCTGTCGACCCATTTTTACTATTGCAAGTAATTTCACTTGTCAGGGAAGCAAGCATCATCAAGCATTGCGTCATCCAGGATCTTATTATTTAGCGTAACTCTTAACGTAACTCGAACATAAGAGGATTACTTTCAATACTTTCCATCAGTTGATTGCGCGAAGTGCAAGGCCGAATAAATTGCATATGAAACGTCGTATTTGATATGAGTTCCAGAAAGCAAGCAGCGTTTTAGTTGCTTTTAAAAAGTTATGCGACACTTTGGGAAGTGGAGTTGCATCTGCCAAAGACGGTTTGTCATATTTCCTTTCAGAAATATTATTTTCAAAGGAGATTATCGATCTGGGAGTAATCCATATCTAATCACTTTCCACCACTGCACTGTTCGACTGCTAAGAGAATCATTAACTCTTTTTCAAATTCAAATGTTTTATTTAAAACACGACAGGACTTTTCCACCAACCTAATATGTATATATATATATATGCAGATTAAATTGTACTATTGTTAGCTTTAATTAGCATTTCTAATTGAATATAAACTCTAACCAATAAATTTTCTTCGAAGAAAATGAATATATATAGTGTTTTGAGTTTAAAATCGAGCAAAATTTTTAAACATCATAAACTTCAATTATTCTTCGAAAACAATCGAATTAGAAGCAGTAAAATTGTGTTAAAGTTTAATTGCAGCATGAATGCATTTTTGTAGGTTATGCTCCATGGCATTATGATACAATTATAATTGCGGTTAAATGTTTGATTAAAAGAAAAAGTCTTAGAATTATATATCCAATGAATGTTGTAGATGTTGTCGATGTCACTAATCAAGTAATCAAGTTTTTCGATCAGAAATTTCCTGGAAGCATTCCTCAATTATGGAAAATCTGTCACCAATTCCCAGTTTTACCATGATTAGGATGGAGTAAAAATAATCAAAGACAAAGATAATTTCAGTTACAGCTCAAGTGCGCGTTAAAACATGTTCCAGACCTGGTCGTTTGCTATACAAAAGTGAAATTTTTTTACCACATTTTTAATGCATCTAATGAAGGTGATGATCCGCGATTTTTTGCCACTAGATGGTGTTGATGCCAATATATCGGGCATACCTTCTCCTATTTGGTTGACAAAAACTAAACTAAAATTTAAAGGGTGATCACGTAAATGTCTCGCATATATATATAGCTTTTAATATTGCTTTGCTTATATATTGCTTTGATTTCATATGTTTCAAGTCTCTTCTTCTTCTTCTTCTTGCATATATAAGTTGAAAAGATTTCCGCAATGAGTTTAGCTAATAAATACAACCTGTACCTGAAATTGTCTGACTGCCTTTAGAACATATGTCATATAATATAAAGTAATTTAGTTTATAATTGCGTAAGAACACGTTACACAACTATTTCTCACTTAAAAGTAATAGAACAGCAACACAATCATATGAGTTTGCTTTTAATTAAAAAAAAAATAAATAAATAAATAAAAAAATTTTCCGACAAGAGAAAACAAGTTTATTGTTCAATCTTCTAGTTGTATAAACAACCAAGCAAACAAACAAACATCTCTCAAGTTCAACTAGTTTTTTTTTTCATAAAAATGCATTTTATGCATTCACATCAAGCAACTGTAGTAATAAGTAAATTTAAGTCAATTTAGCAAAAAAAAAAAAAAAAAAAGCATCCAAAAAAAAAACAGAAAATAGAAAACAGAAAATGAAAAAATATGTAATTGTTTTGTTTGTTTTTATAAACAAGTGATGGATGAATCAATTGACTGAACCGTTGATTATTCAACGTGAAAGGAAATATTATAGCAAAGGCATACCGTATCTAAAAGTTTTTAGCATTTTCTTCGATTCGCTATGATAAGACTTTTTGTTTTTATTTTTATTTTTTTTTTTCATTTAACATTGTGTAAATAAAACAAGCAAAAACATTTTAAATGGTTTTGTGCATGTGTTTAATAATTTCTGAGCACAACAACAGCGATTTTTGCACGGTCGCCTTTAAAATCAGCAAACCAATTTCTGCACCATTACCTCGATGGAAATAACACATGTCAAGCTTTTGCTTTGCTTAGGCTGCATATTTCCCCGGTGCATACACTTATGTTCATTTATAAACTAATAGCCCGAATGCCATGAAATTTTAATAGATTTTCTTTGAACATAGGTACTAACTAAAAATCATATGAATCCGTTAATCTTGGCTTCAGCTAAAGTGAAGCATTTTTATTTTTCATCTTTCAGTATTTTTTACATTATTATATATATATATATATATATATATATATATATTCATTAGTTCATTAGTTGTAAAGTGCATCTCAACTAATATATGTATCCGTGCAGTCAAACATTACAACAGTCATCATAAATTTTATTAATTGGGAAAAACTTTCAAGATAAAAGCACCAAATATTTAATAATTGTCGATATTGTGGTAGAAGAACTCAGTCACGTCAAAGTCGATCAACTTGTAGTTTTCATTATGTCGTTTCCACGAAATTCGAATCGGATTAGATATTACCATAGTTTGTTCTCTAGTTATACGAAAGTGCTTTAGACACTCGCTGCAGACCATTTGAGAATATTTTAGATATCAAATATTTGGAATTAGATATGCCATTTGCAAGCCTATGAATAAAAGACTTATTAGGCATAGCTCGTCTGGTTTTAAGCGTGGCAAACTTTATAAGCGATTAATGGCTCCTATATGGTGGAAGCCGGATCTTAGGATTCTTGTGCGAACACCGCAAGCGAAACGGTAGCAAATGCTTTTGAACAGATCGCAGATGATCGTACAATATGGCAGATTAAGTCCACCTAAGCGGTAAATAACAAGTAGAATCGGGCTTGATAAAGTCCAATGGGCTTTTTGCCTTAGCGACGGTAACATTTATATGTGCATTGAAGGACAATTTTCTACCAAACAGGATTCCGAGGTCAGAGAGGTCAGTAACCGAAGCTGGCACATTATTGACTTTATACGATGTATTGCATGCTGCGATTGGTCCATCTGCTTACAACTGTTATGTATATGTGCGGAAGTCTACCTGGAGATTGCTGTTCAGATTATTTTTTTCATTTACTATTTGATTTGCCTGATGCGTTCGTGCTACTTTCGATTTAGTGCGGAAGTGCGACGTCAGTCTATGTTTTTCGTAAATCACTCGAAATCGTGTTTTTCTCTACATTTTTGTTAAACTTATACCCTCTCTCTCTCTCCTTCCTTCCTCTATCTATGGTTCGCGGTCTCGCTTCGCTAAGCAGCGTATCCTTATCCAAATTTATGCGTTTAGATATCTATTGTAAAAGTCTTTTACGTTTTTGTTTTTTTTATTTTTTTTTTATTCAGATCGCTTATGTATAAATTATTTCATTACAGTTCTTTCTCTCTATTTATTTAGTTTTCATTTAAAAAATTAATAAACGTAAGCGAACTTTTTCCTGCTTTCTCTTTTATATCCATTAGTGGGGTAAATTAAATATTACAAATGTTTATAAAGCATATAAATATACATTTTTACACCCTATAAAATATACGTCAACGTAAATAGCGGAATCAATTCACTCGTGCCATTTGAGTGTCCATTGACAGCACAATTACGATGCAGAAAGAGTAGCTTAGGTAGAAGGAAGAGAATCACGCGCCCGCAATTATCCACGACATTGATAATTTTTCCATAAAATTATAACTTGAAACTTAAAGGAGATCTTATTACAAGTTTTTCTTTATTAAAATAATTTTTGCCTCACGTTCGCAAAGCCCATAATGTGAACCAAGCGTTTGGCGTTTGCTTGTAAACATGATTTTTACTTTTTAAAAATTGTCCATAAAATGTGTAGAGATATGGTGTAGATAATGGCCGATATGTGATATGTTTTACTTAAGATGATATATTAATCCATTTTGCCGTCAATGACGGGTATTAGAAGGGTCGGCCCGAATGGAATATAACTGTATTCGACGAGACTTTAACAAAACCGTTTAACTACAAAAAAAAAATAAAAATAAAAATAAAAAATAAAAATTATTCATAGGCCAAATAGTTTAGTGTAGCAGGAATTCCATTTAAAATATACGGTGCACTACTCGCAAGTCCACCGAATTTACTTGTACCATAATTTAAAATTATTTTATATATAAAAAAGTGTAGTGTTTAGTAAATAGTTTATAGCCTTTTTTTTTTTTGCTTTTTTTTTTATTTATGCATTTTTTTAGGTCAACCTGTTAAGGATTTGCTTTGAAATTAAGAATTTTTTTTTGTAAAAATTTTGTAGATTTTTTTTTTATTTTTTTTTATTATTATTATTATTATTATTATTATTATTATGAACGTTTTTCCCTATTTTTTTTATTTATTTATTAAAGCTGCTTGTGGCAGCAGTGAATTTGATTCAGCCGCTTGGTCACATAGCATACTCTTATTATCAATGAAAGGATTTTAGAATGAGATAAATTTGAATAGAAAATGAGCTCAGCATTTAAATGTATATTGAAAATATGAAAATTTTAGATTTTTCGAAAGAGGAATTAGACTGTAAAATACGGACAGACAAGCTAATAGGTAGATTAAATGAGTAAACTCCTAAATTAGGTAAAGTTTTCTTTTCTTTTTTTTTTTTTTTTTTTGGATGCTGCCAGAAATGATTATGTGGAAAACAAAGAAAAAGAAAAAAAATTTAAATAAAAATGTATACAAATTAATAAAAATAGTAAT
>NW_023998414.1:32735456-32757690 GCF_014805625.2 Glossina fuscipes
TAGCCTTAAGAGCACATCGAATCATACTTTGATTATATTTCAGATTGCGTATGCTATACCCCTTCAGCGATCATGCTTATGTTAAAGCGACCACAGTACGAGGAGGAGGAGTAATATAAATAAATAAATAAATATAGGAAATATAGAAACATTAGTTGGCCTGTGTAAAGAGATATCAACATCATGGGGATTACTTTTCTAAGCAAAATAGAAATTATTATTAATAGTTTTTTTTGTTTTTATGGCCGCTCGCTCAGCGAATGCTTCCTAAACATTTAAAAGCGCGTTACTAATCAGTGCAAAAGTAGTGAGACAAAAAACCTATTGAGCGAGGCCGCAGCCTGGGCGGCGTATAGTGAAAGTATAACGCTTACATACACAAACACACACACACACATCTTCGCGTATAGATGTATATGACCACAGCATTATCTAGCATGGTCTATTCGCAAGAGGAATTGAATCCAGTTATCCAGTGTCGACTTAATAGCGGCGCTTGTTATCTATTAGGCTGTGCGGCTTTGTATGCGTACCCGAATTGGGAAAAATCGCGTCAATGTTCGCGAATTGAAATTTCGAGTGCGATGATTTACTTTGGTCGTACGTACAGTGAGTGGTCAGTCGGTAAAGGGATAATATTAGCCGTGTGCCCCAAACACGTCCACTACCCTGCAGTCACAAATTCCCTACGTGTTTCTCTTCTCCGTCGCGGTGTTCGCCAAATTTATGTTAGAATGAGAGAGTGTCAAGACACACACCGCACAGATACGTAACATACACAAACGGCCAGACATGACTTAATCGATTCTCTTTATAGGGTCGCTTAAGCTTCCTTTTGACTGTTGCAAACATTGGAACGAAATGATTATACCTCCATCAGCATCGGTGATGGGTATATAAATCAAGATAACTAATACTAAATTTTCGTATTATTATTTATGCAAATTTTGGGTAACTGTCATAAAGAATTCAACAGATTTTTACATTCAATGCACAACAGATGATGTTCCAAAATCCTTTGATATATCAATTTTTTAATTAAACTTCTGTTTCGATATTTTGACATTAATTTACATATCGTGTAGTTAGTTGCTTAGTCCGAAAATTATATACAAATCTTATTTCTTTTATACGATATCGGCTTCTTTCCTTTTAGGAACCAATCGGAACTGTATTATTTATAAAACAGTTACATATATCTTTCGTTATTGTGTGCCCTTGCTTTGAGACATATAGGTTCACGACTAGCACCAAAATTGACAGGTAAGGTTTTGATGCCTCGTGATGCTTGAAATTTCTTAAACTTTATGTTGCCTGGCAATCGATTCTTGCATGTAGGTTGGGTTTGAATAAGGGCTAAATCAGTTAAAGGACACGCACCTCCAGTACGACCTAAACTGAGCATATCATTGTTTTTTGCTCCACGAATATTCTACTAAAATGAAAGTGATCGGCCACGCCCATCGATATTTATTTTTTTCGTTTTTTTTTTCTTTGGTTTCCTGTTCACTGCTGTAAGGCATTCCTTTCTGAGGGTACACCGTGATATGATTTGTTATAAAATCGCTCACAGGGATCAGGATTAATTAATTATTTCCGGAATCAGAAAGTAATAACGCGGTATAGAATCACAAACGCATCTATTCATCTGTAAGATAAAAAAATCGTTCAGATTTGTTACGAATTTAAAGTTCACTTTCGAATATAAAAAGCAACATTTTTGCTTTAGTACAATCGACGGCAGAAATGTAAAAGTTTTGTATGAAATAAAATATCCGATACATGGGCGCGTCGGCCGCTTTCGTACTTCTAATAAATCTCAGAAATACTGAGACAAATTTTGATTTCAAAGCAAACTATTGAGAAAAAGTCGGTTATATATGAAGTCACACGATTTCCAGTTCGCCAAATAGCGTAATAAAAAAATTAATTAAGTATTCGTCAAAGTACTTATGTAATCTCATATGCATTAGAACAGGCTAAAGCGTCACATTAAACGCGATATTAGATTTATTAAATGATTACGGCGCGTGTTGTATAACGTGAATGATAAGTGCGTGTGGAGTGGCCCTAGTGGAAAAAATTGGAATTAACTAAGACTCCTATGGCTTTTCAGTTGAGTTTATTTCATCTGCGTTTTAGGGGATTGTTTGCAAGTACTCGCAAAGCGAAGGCCGAAAGCGGTTGCCATAGACAAGAAATGAAGACAAAAGTTGACGATGCTCCCTACATTCTCGATAAGTGTGAAGGAATGATCTTGAGGGGTTTATTTATTACACAGATTTTTAACTTGGCTGAAACTTGACTCATAAATTTGAGAATCAACTACTGAATGGCGGTTCCTTGCTTACGGTATTTAAATGGAACTTAGCAAAATATGAGAATAAAGACGGGATCGTCGTATATATGGATATATTGGAAACCGAATAGATTAACGTTATTCGAAACAAGAGAAGAAGATCTAATTAATTTGTGTACCGAATAAGTTCGGGAAGATAGAGCCACGTGACTCTTACACATGTATTTACAAAGCTAGAGCTAATTTGCGTATTTATGATCTCGATTATCAATCGATATAACAAAGCCTATAAGAGTGAAGAAATTTTCGTTTGTGGGTCAATTGAATTCTGTAGGTATGGAAATGCAAAACTTTCGTTGGCACACGCTAACGAAAGCCTATCGAAATGCCCAATGTCTCAGTAAGAGGCTTTGACTCTCAGTAATGCTTACACGAACTTCTTCGATGCTTTGCGTTGTGTTCGTCCTGTCACTTTAATTGATTCAATTGATTTTAAAGTTCATGAGGTCTGATCACAATTTTGAAACTGTCTTGCGTGAATTTGAGGGCAACCTGTAAATATTTGCCGCCATATAGCACTAACTTTATAAAATTATGAAATTTGCTTTTTATTTGTATACATAACATAAATAGGTGTTATAGTGATTTCGATCCTTGGATTGATTAATCGTACAGATAAGATAATCCAAAAAAAAAAAAAAAAAAAACAAATACTTATGCCAAGTTATGGATGCATTGAATACAGATAAACTTGGACTCGCCAAGGCATAGATAAGATAATTATTTTGTAGACAAACAGAACGACTAAGTTAATCAATGTTCAGGCGGATAGTTAACATTGTGACACAATATACGTTTATTTAATATTTTGGCACTAAATGTTACTCTTGTCATTATATGGTGGCTATAATAACCTTGGCAAAATGTGACACCGTTTGCTGAAAAATTGGAATACATGCACAAGTTTATGAAAGAGAAAACAAAATATTATAAAAAAAAAGAAAAAAAAAAAAAAAAAAAAGGATAATTGCGGACACAATATTATTCAAATTACATATATAAGAACTATATATATGTGCGTGTTTTTATACACGTATAGCTAGAAAGCAGTGTAAGCAAATTCTAAAGTAAAAAATAAATTTTCTACAGACCTACTTCTATTGTAATATAGGTTACGTGAAGGAGTTATTGTTGCTTTCATACATTATTGTTATAATTTCTTTGCAAACTTTCCATTTCTCTTTCTTCGTCTTCGTTTCGAATGCGTGCATAAGTATTATACGAATATATTTGGATCATATAAAATGAATATTACGGCCGGCCAAGCCAGGCAAATGAAAAGCAAGCATGACCAGATCATTTTGCAAAGTTATCATCGCTATCCTTAATATTGTGGCCATGTATGCATATATACATACATAAATACATACATACATACATACATGTCAAGTTATTGTGATAGGTAACCGAAATATGCGCACGATTCATTTCAATTTTTTTTTAATTATTTAGGGCTTCGCTTTCGCGATTAACTAGTAACCAGTAACAACTTTCGTTATTTTTTTCATTTTATTTATAACATTTTTATGCTGTTTTTCTTGTTCTTTGATTTTCTTCTGCGAATTAAATCAATTTCTTCGCATTTCATTTTACAGCCTCCGGTGTTACAGTTTACTACAGTACATAACTATTTCTCTTTCCCTCCCCCCCTATATACATTTTAATAGGTATTTATGTATAATAGTTTGCTTTTTCAGCCTTTCCTCGTTTATATAGTTATGGCCGCTGGGTGAATTTTGATAGTCGACCCTTTGCGGTTGTATTTAAATCTAAAAAGTATTTACATTTTCTGTTTGCAGCTGGAAAACAACGGGTAAATAGAAAAAAATGAAAACAATGTTCAAGCTTAAGTAGAATGCGAAAATAAACACTGTGAACTTACTGACACAATTGCGAATTACGGGTATATTCTTTTCATCATATCATCCGTAATGGGTAATCAGTATCAGACAGCCTTAGAGACTCCGCAAGTATTTGTCTGTCCGTACGTCCAGTCTATCATTCAATCCACGCATATCAATGTTTGTCTTTCTTTTTTTCTTTTATATGGTCGCTCATCAAAAACATCTCGCCTATATACGGATAGAGTGGGGGAGAGGGAGAGGGAGAGGGAGGGGGAGAGATAATTTAACGTCTGTTAATTTCCTTAAAGTTTCACTATTTAAGAAAAATAAAACAAAAGTTGAACAGATATTTTCTATTAGTCCAACGATATATTCCATTACTCTCACGCTAGCCAACTAACACTATTCGCTCAATTATTTGAAAGAAAGAAAAAAATGGACAGGTATTACGAAGGTTAAGCTTTCGGCCGGTACTTGCAGGATATTTATAGGATGAGTCGTTTCTATTGCGAATTTTCGAATTCTGGAAAGTTTCTCGCATTCGTAAGCTATGCGTTCACTTACAAGATTCTCGCCACAACAGTGGCAGACTTGGAGGATCTATTGTTATGTTGCAATCACAAGATATGTTTGATTAAATTGTAAAAATCGATTTAAACTATAATCGAAAGTCAAAATAGATCAAACACAACAAAGTTCCAAAATTCAATTGATAATCTTTAGTAGACAAGTATTTCATAGACCTGCTTGAGCATCACTATGTCGACTAAGGAGATTTTAACCTGGCGAAGAGAAATGCTTTGGAAATTTGCATTAAAATTTTTATTTTATGACGAGTAACCGATATTCGTTTTAACGCGCAGTTAACACTTTTTTGTTTTTATTATTGTTTTCTCCTAATAATTATAATTTTACATTCTTTGTTGACCCCTTGACGTATATTGTTCTTTAACTATTCTTCTCGTTTGTATAAATCTGAGATTGTCGCAATTTTACTTTTTAGTGCTTTTCTCTTTCTATGCTAATGAGGTTAATTGCTGGAATTATGAGAATAAAGTTTAGAACAAAAACAAAAACAAAAACAAAAAACAAAAGAAAATCATATTTATTATCCTTTGAATAAAAGAAAATGTGTTGGTTTTTAATAAAAATATTTTTGGTTTCTTTCTTTTCATTGCTCATCCACAGGTTTTTTCATCAATGTTCCAAAGGTAAGTAAACTTAAAATATTTCATAGGCTTTTACACATTTAAGATGGCGGAAAATTTTACGCAATCTAACGTAAGATGGTGTAAACAGCGTAAAAAAAAAATTTCTAAATACAGCTAAGTAAACGAACGTTTTATGGCGATTTTTCCATAATCTGCGTTCCGAACTTGCCTCGACTTGAGCGAAAGTAAAAGTGTTTCTTAGCAAGATATACCACTTTTGATCTATCTATCTATCTGTAGCCGTATGGCAAAACGTATTGTTTTCAATGTTGGGTAAATTGCTGAACTGTCGCGAAACGATTCTCATTCATTCGACGATATTTGACAAGCAATAGTTAGCAATATTTTCGAATATATCTCTCCATAGAGGTGCTGAACGCAATAAGCTAAATTTGATTTGTCTGGACAGCACGTAAGGGAAAACAAAAAAGCCTTTTGCACGTCCAGTTTAATGCAGTTTTTTGGCTGGTAGTGTAATCCGAGCATTGAGCTCTTGAAAATGCCTCAAACTTGAATTGTGTTGTTTTTCTAAACCGACATTTTTTCAAAAAAATTTTTCGCTTGTATGCTCTTTACTGGAAATTTTAAAAATTGCATTTTTTTTTTTTTTTTTTTTTTGATCGCCTGGATAGGCCGAGTAGAGTCTCGACTAGCAACTCAGTGGTCGTGGGTTCAAATATCAAGTGCGGTAGTGTTTTTAATAAAGCCAAAACCCTTAGACGCTAATGCTTTAAGACTTTGATCTTAGATTTTAATCTCTGGCTAAATTAATAATAATAATAATGTTTTTAAAAATATACTTATGTCAGATAAAAGAAAATATATATATATTCACTGGAAATGTTTTCGTGTTCACAAGGTAGCAACGCTGCAATCAAATGTCTTTTGCTTCTAGATAATATGGAAAAAAATATTTTTCCTTAAAGTTTCGATCTTCTTCGCTAGAGATCGCGTGGGTATTATTATGTGAAACTATTGCGTTGTATCGGCTGACTTTTAAACGTCTCCAATACACATTAATAGATCATTATGTGAACAAAAGTATGTGAATTTAGCTCCACTAAGACAAGCATCCGATGAATACAAGCTTTGGGATTGAAAAGCTTTCACTGCTTTTGACAAGAAAAAAAAAGTTTGGCATGAAATGTCGTTATCGCTTTCTATATCATTTCGAAATCATGTAAGGCGTTAAACCTGCGGTTATCTGTGACAGACGCAGCAAAACCAACCAAGAGAAGAGAATGAATAAAAATTTCCAGACATGTAAGAGCATTTTTATGGCCCTTGCGATGATTGCGGGCTAAGGGTGAAAATAACAAATAATAATAAATTTATTAATAATAACAAATTAATAATAAATTTATGGTAATAGAACAAAATATTGACAAACAAAAGCATTTGCCTTGAAGAAATATGATTTTTCGAAACGAGAAGCAGCAGAGCTACAGAATCATATTCAAAATAACTTTCACTAGTGCAATATGAAGGATATTATCAATAACTTAATTTAAACATTTTCTATTAATAAAACAGTGTTTTTTTTTTTTCTTTTGTTCGACAATTGAACTTTTTTTCATTCAAATACGCGTCAATTGTGCATTGAATAATTATTTGTAAAATCCGCCACTTCATCAGATATGGGTTTGTAGATTACATCCAATTTGAAGCAGATGCGCTGCTTGGCGTAGAAGTCCTTGATTTAATATTGGTTTAGTGCGGATATTTCTTAATATTTTTAAATGTTCGCGTATTACTTACTCTTCCCCAATATTATTATTGGGGTACCGGACGTTCCATGAAGAAAACAAAGAAAAGCTGTCAAAAGCACATTGTTTTTTATGCTCCTCGCATAGTGTTGTTGGTCCCTCAATTAGGCTACGCAACTTCTTATATAGCCAAAGAAGAAATATGAACAACCGATGACGATAGTGTGAGCGTAGCACACATATTTTCATAACGACAATAATTATCTTAATAGATTTTAAATTTCATAACACAAAACCTTACTAAAAGCATTTCATTAAGCTGTTTAACATATATATATATATATATATATATATAAATGATTGATTATCGGAAAAGAGGGAAGAATTTAGATCGCGGTTTAATTGTCGTAATTGTCAGCGGGTGAAGTTTAATTTGCAAATTGAATGCTTGCATGCAACAAATATTAATTTTGTTTGTTGTCGTTGTTTTCTCTACTAAATAATAATCACTTTATGTATTTTGTTGTTAATTAAATCCTTAAATAAGGGAAATGGAATTTGAAATGAAAAAAGGTCGCTACAAAGACAAGGCGGATTTGTGAAGGCGGCATACATTAGTAACTTTGTTGTTGTTTACATATTCCGAAGCTAATTGCATCTCTTGTCAAGGATGGTTAATCATAAAGATCACTCATTTTGTGATAGTGCGGTTGATTGTAAGTGCACGGATGTGCGTTTAGAACAAAAAGCAAATTTTGCATGACATGACGTTTATTGTCTGCGAAACAATTAAGCCCGTTATATGCAGACATGCACACATCTCCAGATATTTATCAATACCAGCAGCAAGTAAGCGCAAATCATATCAACCACACAATTGTAAAAGAGCAGACAAACTATGCAAACAATTGTTACGTAGAAATGCCAAAAAGCATACATATATAGTATACATGTATATATATATATATATATATATATATATATATATATATGTAAATATATTTACTTAATCATCTACAAGTCTACGGACACTTGACTTCGAACAAGTAGTTTACAATTCATTCATGACTAGATCCTGTATAGTTAACCAGTTTTCTAACATGTATTCATATCCATTCATTTATTCATTCATTCATTCATTCATTCATTCATTCATTTATTTATTCATATACTTATGGCACATGTACGTTTGTGCAGAGCTTTTCGAATTAAGCACATATTTGTCATTTCTAATATGAGTGCAGTATACAGCAAATTGTCAAAGTGCGTTAGATACGCTATTATAAAGTGATGTGAACGTGTGATATACACTTAATTATTTACTGTATTTGACATCAATTATGCACATTTTATGCTTTAGAAACTTACCATACCATCATGACTATATATCAACTTTGTCATTGTGCTTGCAACGTCTTACGATATTGCATCGATTAGCGCGTAACGCGCACATGGCTATCCATGTATATCTAATGAATCTGAAAGTTTTTCGCCCCTTAACCCGTTCTTATGGCGGATCGGGTGCTGGACCTTTTTAGAATTTTTTTCTTTTTTTTTTTTTTCTCTAAGTAGCTTACCATTTTTCTTATCTTTTGCCGACAAAACGGTACCTGGAGTACATTTTGTGAGTATCGCCACAAGGAAGTGGATATCCGATGCTAATGCCAATGAGAAATAGAAATAATCTCCGGCAGGCAGAGTAGATGAAGAATACATTTCAATTCGGTGTTCGGATCGACGCGTGAAAATATCGTAAACATGAAAAATCACGATAAACCATTTCTCGACTCAATTGCAGCAGTTTTTGTTGATAGCATTCCCTTGTAATGGTCCCGATTGATTAGAGCAACGCATAGGCGCAATAAATTTAGTCAAGTGTTGGGATTTTTTTTTTTTTTTTCATTTTTGAAGATGATGAGGAAGCTAGCTATCGATTATGATACAAATTTCATGTAGATTGCAATTATCAAATTAGGAAAACATATTCACTCATGTTTGATTAATGGACCGCACTTTTGCATGTTTTTTTTCCCCCTCTCTCTCGCTCACTCAAATAACATTCTATAGCTAATTGTAGATGAATTCGTCGATTTGAAAAAGAAAATTTAGTGCATTGCTCTGTCAGTGGCTTTCTCGTTGCTCCCTTAAAAATTATAATTAAGTTATTGGGGCGCGCATTATTAGCCAACGACTTTAAATGTTCGTTTATTTCACATTTTACTTATGATAGTTAGATAGAATGTTACTGAGGAAAGTTTCATAATTCCGTTCATTGTTAGGTCAGTTTGGAAAGTTTCCCATTTTTATAATTTACACACTTTCACTATAAAACCTTTGATTAATTTGACTGCTTATACAAATTAGTCATCACTTACCGCTCGACCTGAAGTTAGCAATAATGTGTGAAAGGAGTCTGCTATTAATTCTTGCGAAATTCGGTGTGAAAAAAAGTTGACCTGTAAGAGATAGGTTAGGTTAGGCAAAAAAAAAAAAAAAAAAATTAAACTTAAGAGAAGAATATTTGAAATTTAATAATCATTCAAGCGGAAAGTCATTGTAAAGTGTGGAAAGCTATAGCTATAAAGATGTCAAGCCGTCAAGATGTCAAGATGTCAAGAAGTTTCGAAATAATGAGAAAATCTCGTTTCTTAAATTATGAAAAAATGGGCAACAATCGAATAGACGATCGAAGGGAATTATCATCATTTGCAAAAGAGACGAAGCATATATAGAGTGTATCCCGAACCGTAATCTAATTAATATGAAATTGTGATATCGCTGAAGTTTACAATGCATCAGTTAAGTCATCGCTAATGGAAAGTTTATTATGATTTATTGGGTATCGAGTGTCAAGGTGAAGAAATTTTGTTCTATAATAATTGTTGATTGATGCTTTATGCTATATGAGAACAGTTTGCAACGGGGGTGAAAGAGATAAATTTAGCTCAGTTGCCGGAAGATAAAATATTCGTAATACAAGAAAGAGAGTAAGTAGTCGGGCATTTCTTATGTATTTTAAAGTGAGTCTGCATTTACTATAAATTTGTTTCTTGTCCTTTGTTCAACGTCGCATCTCTATAGCGATAATTTCAGCACAAAATGTTGAGGTGCAGATGTTGAAAGTAAGAATCCTTTTTAGAGAGATTAATGAAGGTAAATTTGCAATCTTTAAAGTTGAGTTGTTTTTCATTACATTTCGATGGGAAGATGAAAATTGATTCCATTTAAACCTATAGTTATTTTTGCTTAAATTTTTATACTTTTACTTTACTTGTTTTTATTTTCTGTTTTTGGTTAAAAATTGCTAAAGAATTTTTCTTAAATTTTTTGCTTTTTCGATTTTTTTTTTTTTTTTGCTTACAAAACGGAGTTAGTCTCTCACCTAAATGACTTCACATAAGTACACGACAAAGGAGGCAGAAATGTGATAGTGAAAAAGTAAAATAATGAAAATTATTTTAACAAATATTTTTATATGCCTCTGAAAATGTACGAGGTGTGCTTACACAAAAAGGTGACTTTTTCTCAATAACTAATATTTACTTAGTCATCAGTGTCTACTTTGTTTCCTTTAAAGTTATCTCCTTTGAGTCAGCGTTTTTGCCAATCGTCGCGGCTCTTTCGATAACCGATTTTTCGTACAGCCCTGAGTTCTTCCAGCGAAGCGGTCTTTATGCTTTTAATCTGTCTTTCAAAGTTCTTTCAGTTTTGAAAACAGAAAAAGTCGTAGCGGGCCAAGTCGGGAGAATTTTGGATAAAAAATTACGAACAATATCCATGATTTGTTGTTTCACAATTCCACCCATTCCGCAATACCATAAGCGAACCGATATAACGACATCTTCAGTAACTCCTCTAATAGCGGCGCTTAACGTGCTGGGGGGCGTCCATGACGGACAACGTGATTAAGTTCTTCTCGACCTTCAGATGGCCGTCGCCAGACGAGTTATAAGCGATGACTATGACGCCGCCCAAAGAGTAGAAAAATGCCTGTCGAACAGTTTCCTACTATCGCTAAGGCCCCAAACGAGAAAAAGAATGTGATCCCATTTACTCCAGCTTGGCCAAGCGTCGAGTCTTACCTATCATCTCATGGTTTAATTGCCCCACGAAACTTCATGGTAATCACAGCCAGCACGAAGGACTTTATTTAGCAATCGGGCAAGAGGACATTCATCCCAGTAGTCGAATAAGAAGTGCATCGTTATATCAGCAGCAATCCTACTTTCAGCAAAATTCACTTCCGTGGATACCTTCGATTTCATGACTTGTCGTCCTTTCATCTTATGCTATGCTATACATCTATGGACGTTATTTTAGTGTAGGCAGTTGGAGCCACGCTTGCTAACGGACCGTTTACACATATTTTCGAAAGCTATCTAAGAGACCCAATACGTCCGCCACAAATGATTTGAGTTGGACCCACTTTTATTGTGTTCAATTTACAGATCGTGAGACGTTTTGATGACATACACCCCATAATATGGAATGCTAGTGAAAATGGCTTACATCGAACCACTGTTTCTAGCACTTCTCGTATAAAGCTCGATGTTAAAAATTCGTTATATGAATAATTGTAGAGTTGTGTGTAACTTATTTTAAAGTGGCCCGTGGCCCGTGGCCCATCATAGGGTTTTTTCTCCTTTTATTCCGTGAAAAAGAAGAATTTTTAATATTTAATTGAATTTGATTTTTTTCTGTTTCCTTCTACTGCGCAATATACTGCACACACACACAAATGTTTCCCGTTTCCACTCCATTAATTATTTCTAATTTTATATCTAATTAAGTTAATGCTATTTGTGTCTGCATTTTCCTTTACTTGTAAATGAAAAAAAAAAAAAAAAAAAAACAAAAAACTCGCAAAACCAGGAAAAAAGTGAAACGTAAAAACTATTCCGGTTTCATTACATCCTGTTTGCTTATTATGATATATGTGAATTCGTGCACCATGTGCGTAAATGCATACATAATACATTAAATATTTCACAAGTCACGAATATACTTACACATACATACCATGAATTGGTCGTGAAATAAATTTTAAAAAAAAGAAGAAAATTCGTTTACTTTTAATGCGAATCTTAGGGAAAAGTACATTTAGTATAGAAGAACATTACTTCGTCTAATGCAGTTATTCTTAGAACGATTTTTCAAGATAGATTGGTATGGGATGTGGTCGAGAAAGTGATCCGATCTGAGAACCATTTTCGATAGCATTCGTTCTTAGATTAAAACATGCCGGCGTACAAAAATCATTTATATCAAAATATCTCAAAAATTGTGATATGTCGGATGAACTTATGATTATAGACGTGAACAGGTGAACAGACAGAGAGACAAGCTTGAATCGTTATAATAATAAGAAACTGAGTTGACATCAAATCGTTTTGTGTGTTCCTGTTCATCCGCATAAACTTAATGTACCGTTATAGCACAAGCAGTGTGTACAGTATAAAATGGAAAAAATTCATGCCTTTCTCTTATACCCAAGTTTAACTTTTGAACACAGTAAATTTTTACTGGCCTTATGATGGCTTGTAAAGAAGAAAGAACAAGACATTCTCCAGTCTCAGTGCTCAGTGCTATTTCCGTCAGTGATATCCATTGTTAATATATCATGCGAGAGTATAAAGTAAAATTTATTTATTCTCACTTTCTGCACCGTTCGATGAGACCAACTTTCTTGGGCGCAGGTGTAGTTTAGAGAACTCATTCGGCAAAGTCATGACGCATACCAATCAGGCATGCATCCACCCATTAGGATATTATTGTTCACAATTTTCTTTCTCTTTCTTCATATCTTTCTGATCATCGTGTATAGGGAACAACTTGATAGACTGCTTGGCCATGTCAAGAAAAAAATAGATATAAAAAAAATAACTCTGTGAGAATGTTCATGAAACCATTGTAACTCACTGTAAATTAGCATTTAGCATAGCAAGCCGTTGAGCGTCAGTATGTCGACTGTACATTGTTTCCAAATATCCGCAATTGCAAAACGGAGAGCATAAGATATACTTCTTGAATCACCTGATGGAGAAGTGATAATATTTGCTCATTGAAAATTATTAAGGGTATAATCTGGTATCATGATCGATAACTAGTCATATAAAAAAAAAAAAGCAAAAAAACTAAAGGGAAAAACGCGTGTTCTTATTCTAGTTATTTTGAGTTTTTACCAATTTTGGTATTCCGGAGGAATCGTGATAAGAAAACGCTGCGATATCCGTTTTACTATAACACAGACGCGGAAAGTTCCGCAAATCAGATATCAGGAAAACAGATATCATGTAACTTATGATGGCCCTGTAACGTCGATCAGAATAAGGCTATTTATTAATCTTTATTTTGAATGAAAAGTTGATCGAGATTTATTCTTTCAAGGAACAGGAAGGTAGTTGTGAAAAAATTCCGACATTATGAACATTTACGATGCAAAAAATAATCCAGCATCGATTTATGTAAAATAAAAAAAAAAATAAAAAAAAATAAGAGAAGCAACCTCAAACAAACAAAGAAGTTTGTGTTCAGCTTGAAACTTTTTTTCACTTGTTAAAGCCGCTTCTCATCCGTCCAAGAAGAAATATATTGTTGAGTTTCATAAAGTATTCCCTTCAAAATTTTCAATTTTAAAAACATATATATATATATACATTTAACCGAAATCATTTTTTAAAAAGCAACAATTACAACAACAACAAAAAAAACACAATATAGAAAACAAAAAATGCTGTGTCAATCAAGGAATATATGTGTAAATTAGTTACGATTGAATCTCTTCAAAATGTGAATTCATTTCAAAGCCTGCACTCAACCATTATTTCCTGTATCTTTGCAAAAATTGTTGTAGTTTGTGATAACATATCCCGTTCGGCAAAATAAAAAAATATAAAAAAATATATAAAACAAAAAAAAAAAAGAAGAAAAGAGAAAAGAAAAGGAACGCGGATGCCGCGCTGGAATGCAACTTAATTAATGTTTTACAATTTAGAGCCAAATTTGTTGTAACCATGGTGCATAACAAATTAATATTTGAGTATCTTTGTCACCAGGCGGTTCTTCGTCGTTGATATATATACGAAATTCCGTGGCATATCCTCATAGACGACAGCAAGCATATACTTTTTGACTTTTGTGTTGATGCTTCTTTCATAAACATGCGATTAACTAAATGACTCATGAGTCAACATAACTTTAAAAAAAAAAAAAAAACCATATATTTGCATCATTTTATATTTTATACAAATTTTTTAGTTTTGTTGTTTGCAGTGTTTCAATTGCAGTTGCAAATATTCACAATTTTTTGTCGCATCATGCTTCTGCTTAGAGAATTTCATGAAAAGGTCTACTACTCTTAACGACAAAAGCCATTGAAAACGATCCTATTCGTGATTTACTTAATTATTATTATGATTTCGGGATTATATCGCTGAAAAACTTGTAGACATTTTGCGCGCATACTGGGCGTAACATGTATTTACTGTATTTACGTCGGTAATGGATTGTAAGATGGTAACCCGGTAAAGACAAGGGTGATGGCAATGCTAAAGTTATATACTCTTTGCCATATCCCTCTTTTGTTTGCCTACTTTGCTTCTGATCACACGTGTGTCAGTCGCTGTCACTTTGCCTTTATAAATATACATTAAAAATGAATCGAAGAATTGCATTTGTATAACACATACATACAGTGAGTCTCATTAATATCGAGCTTTTCCGCTCGACAAAAATTAAGAGCTTGCTTAACCTAATCCATTGTCCAAATATAATAATTTTTTTTTTACCATTTTTATATACCATCACGGAATACGTATTAAAATATAAAAAAAAAAAAAAAAAAAAAACAAACAAACAAACAAACAAAGCGTTATTTCAGTAGACAAGCGAATTATATAACTTCAACAACTTCAAAAACATAGTGTCATTAATATTGGATTTGTTTTTACATATAAGAAAGGATAGGAAGATAAAAGACAGCATAGAAATTTTTTGTTTGATGAGGCATTCTTTTTGTTTAATAACGGGGATCGTAGTGCATTCCTCTTATAGTCTGTTTTTCAGAATTTGGACGGTAGGGGTTTCGGTGTTTTCGCGCATGACGTTCCAATGCATCTCACCTAATTTTTAATGGGCTCATGCCTGATGATTGGGCAATGGGTTGAAGCACTTTAGGGCAGTTATATAAGAATCATTCTCGAATTAACCGAAATCACTCAATCCCTTCGGTCCAAAAATTGAAAAAAAACAAACTATATGAGCTGTTGATGATAGTTAGCAAGTGAGATTAGTCATAGGGTAATGTCCGATCACTCTAGCAGGAAGATTTATTTCGTCATTCAGTAATTTGATTAAGTGTTGCGTGTACGATAAACAAAGGTAGTCCATGCCCATACAGATGGTAAATTGCGACTGAGATCCTATCCCAAGAATTCACAAGGTGAATAGAAAGAGATATAACACCCGTCACACCAACGAAGCACATTCTAGACTAGGGGACTAATGGGACTAAAGTATAGGGCCCTTGTAATGCCGCGGTCCTATATGTTACTATTAACCTGGCTGACTAATTTCCTTTGGGAAAGTAAGAGGCAATAAATAATAAACTCTTGGCTTGGTTTGAAATTCAATGAATTGATCGAAAAAAAAATTTTTTTGAATTTCACACTTTGTCAGCAAAAAAATTTGTAATTTTGCTCCGACATTAGTTGAAAATCAGAACAAGCCTTTTTGCCTAAAATGATAAATTGTTTGGCGATGACTGCACTACACGTATATAATCATCGCAGTTAAATGCCTAAAATGCCAATTGATTTAGTGAAAGGCTATTTGTCACTGCAAATGGATGCAATAGATGCTAGAAATTTTAGAATAAAACCAAATTACTTCGTAAATGAAATTTTTCCAAACCGATATTTAGATGTATATGTGCTAAGAAATGGATATATAGTGGTATATTTACATAATCCAATTAAAACAAAGCAATTTTCAATCTAGCATAAAAAAAATGATTTTTACTTTAGTTTTATTAGGCTTTAGAAATATTTTTATTCATTTTGCAATTAATTTTTTTTTTTTTGTTGTTATTTTTTCTTTTAATGCTTTTTTTTTCAATTTTATAATTGCAATTTTTTTCGTTTTCAAAACAGAAAAGAAAAAGACGAATAAGTTCGAAGACTAGTTTTATTATCGGAGCCTAAATACCTCGGATACCTAAATAAAACCTAGGGCTAAAATACAGAAGAAAGGATTTATTTTTCCTTTCTCAAACTTTCTAAATCAGTAAAGTCCGTTATTGTAATAAATGTACATAGAATGTATAGTTTTAATAGATACTTATATACCGATTTAGTGATCGGTAATATTTCAAATCTATATCATTCATAGGCCAAACGGTTTTTGGGTTTTACAAGTTTGAGACTATGCATATATTTATATAAACAACATTAAGGGAATGCAGATACCGATCGACCGAATTATCAAAAATTCATCTAATTCAGAGAGTCAATCTGATTTGATTTTCCTCGCAACGATAAACTAGCTGCAGCGACGAATTACTTGCTGTAGATGGCAGTATTTGATATTAACTCTCCGATATATCCCGATATTACAACTAGAACAACAAGCTTAGCAAACAACAGCATTCTTATTGCCATGTTGTGGGTGTAAATATAATGGAAAATATAAAATAAAAATAAGTTTCATCCTTATACTACATTTTTAACGAATCATTTTAGAGAGATAAAAAAAAAAAAAAAAAAAAAAAAAAAAGAAAGAAATTGCTTAGGTTCATAGCGCAGACATTCATACGTTTCCTGGTTCTCATGGTAAACAAGAGAAGCAGACAGTCGCACAAATATGTACGTTAACGAAATTGTTTGTATTTGTATTTGTATTTGTGTTCGTTCTTAAAGGAACGGAAAAACATGAGGAAAGCTTAAAAACAATTGCAAATGCACATTACTACATAAATTCATACCTACGCATACCCATACATGGATCTATGTTGGTTGGATATCCAACAACAACAACAAAAAAGAAAAAAAGAAACAAGTATTTCTATTTAGCTTTATTTTTATGTTCATCATCTAACTTGAGATAAATAAAGCGAAAAAAAAAAATCTTGTTAATGTCATGTTCTTGTTAATGCATTTCAGACGTCGGATTAAATCCTACAACTTCCTGATATATGAAAATGAATTTTTTTTTAAATTAAATATTTCTGCCTTCGTATGTGCTTCCTTTCAGAGTCGGTTGCAAATAACAATACACGTTATTAACGTGTACAGTGTTCTCAACTACAATAAATTTGCGCTCGATTTTTCCTAGTTACTTAGACGAGAAACTCAATCGCATAAAATAGTTCCAAAATAAGAGAAAAAGTTTTCTACAAATTTAACATTATTGCACTCAAGCAAACAATAATGTATGAAACACTGGTTCTCGTAATCACCACAGAAGGACAACGACACATCAGAAACCTGGGGAGATTCGATACGGGTTGAGATCCCTCTCAATATTGAGATCCTGCTGGCATGACCGCGACGATGAAATCTTGACACTTGAATGTCCTGAAAGTGCTGCTTGCTATAACACTTCTTTCTATAGCTATAGAGAAGAAGAGGTTTGCCTGAGCACACTTAGACTGCTGAACATCGACAAATTAAAACCGGGAGATCTCAGGTAATGAAAAACTTCATAGACGAACACTTTATGGAAATTCCTCACCAATGCATTGTAACCTTAGTACTGTCCTACGGTACGGGCAAGGTTTTGACTTTAAAATTGGAAAATGGCAAAACCGGGGGTTGGGGTTTGCGCCTCGAGTTTTCAGAATGTCATATCAATGAGATATACTCCGTCCACATTCCATGCAATCTCTGCCTGTGCCTCTGATTTCTTAAGAACGCAATGCAGCAGAGAGCTGATCTGCTTTTATTAAGACAGCTAAGCTGCCTTAAAGTCTCTAAAAGAGCAAATGATAACATGTAAGCTTCCGTTGGAGTGCTTTCGAACATTTAAAGAGCTAGCCAAGCACAATGACGTGCACGTAATATGGTGGTCTGGCAATTTGGGTTTTAAGGTCAACGAAGGAGCTGACGGCCTAGCCAACAGGGGGGGAGCCCGAGGGACAATGGTAGAGCCTGAATCTGAAACACACGACAGCGGCAAGCAAAAGGACTCGTAAAATCTTTCGGAATGGCATATAAAGCACTGGAACTGAGAAGAAACGACGTACACTTGATTACAGGCTTCTAAACGGGTCATAATTCGCTCAAGATTCATGCCAACTCATACAGATTCTGCCACGGTAAAGATAATACGTCGTTCGATGGAAGTGCAATTTTTACGCGATAATTAATTCGGTTCAACGGAGCTACGAAATATTGCTAGATTTCGATAGCTGGCTTTATAGGTTAACCTCGGTGTTACTTATTGTACACAATTTTATATATCATATTTATTTTACATCTATAAATATTTGAATACCATTGAAATATAATAGATTTCGTTTTTATTCGTTAACTGATTCGTTGAAATTTGTTTCGTCTTTCGTTACGTATTATTATTGAGCAAGATAAGTTTTCAAAAGAGGAAGATGCCGTCAATAGGACGATCAAATATTGGTTTCGATCAAAGTCAAAATATTCGACAACTAGGGAACATGCGAGCAAATTAATCCGAAAAACAGCTTTCGCATCGAAGTGAATTAGGAGGACGCGTAATTGTCTACAAGTCGTAAGGAAAAAGAAAGTCGACAACAAAACGAAAATAATGACTTACTGTGTTTAAGGCGGTCGGTCATTCTGACGTTTTGATCGATCAAAACGTCAGAATCAAATCAAGAAATCAAATCGAATCCGGATTACATCTTGGAAATCTATATTTTCCAGATGGACTAGATGGATTATATGTGGCCTGTTCATGCGTTGGGCAACTATCAGTATTATTTGTATACGCGCCAGATGAAATAATAAAATATGTTGCACATTAATGAGTGCATTAATTTAACGCATTATTTTTATTATATTTTTTTTTTTTTTTTTTTTTTTTTAAAAAAATTAAAAAAAAAGTTTTGCGGGGGGACCAGTATTTTTTCGTAGAACAAAAAAAAAAAAAAAAAAAAAAAACAAACATATTGAACTTATTTAAGAGCTTAGTGCAAAATAGCTCGGCGAAGCAATTAAAAAAATGTTTTTCGATTTTTTGCATATATTTCCTCATACATGTTAAAAATTGTGTCAACGTGTATTTGCGTCGGTATGCTAGGTTGTACTAATTTTGAGAGTGACATTAAAATCTTTCTTGGAAGTAGGAAAACATTTTCACTTTCTCTTCTTCAAATAGTTAAGCACAAGGCATCTGAACACTGCACTAAAGAAATAACTGGAAAACATGCTTCTATGCTTAAGTAAAGATTTACTTTTGTGCTAATATTTCGTGCTTTCAAAAAAAAAAAAAAAAAAAAGAAGAAAAACAAGGAAATTCTTATGTATAACATACACTCGGAGTTATTTTATACTGTATATATATATTATATGTAATGCATAAATGTTAGGACTGAGGACTAAGGCTTGAAAAAGAATGGCCGATTAATTTTAAGCACTAAAGATGTTATTCCTTGTTTCCTTTAGAAGATTTAACTAATTCTGCAAAACAAATTGAAGAAATTTCTTGCAATAGCTTCTGGTCGAGAGTCATTCAAGCCGTTAGTTACATCAAGAAACATTGCCGCGAATGAATTGTTCCTATAATTTGGATATTTAGCTGTAAACTGAGACTAGGGGCTTTTTACAGGCCATCACATATTCGCATATCGACGCAACAAACATTTTTTTTTTTTTATTGTTTACAATTACAAATATACATTTACACATTCTCATGGATGTGCCATCTTGTTAAGTTCATTCTCTTCAATTGGAAAACATTAAGATATCACGATGATAATGGAAGAACCTCCCTCTTCCCTCTCTCTCTCTCTCTCTCTCTTTCTCTTTCTAATTAAAATAGCAAAATATGTTCGACCTTACAATGCAAGAAGAGTGACGATAGGTATACGGGTTTTGCTTTTTTTTTTCATAAGTGATTATGTTAATAAGCAAAGATATGAGAATTTTAAAACTGGTTTTAAAAGTCTAAACGAAAATAAAATATATTACCAGCCTTCGTAAAGGGTTTCGAAATATGTCTGACGTCAAATAAACCCGAAAGATCTGTCATAATAAAATTTTTTGATTACGCCGGTGTCAATAGATCAATTTAAATCACTTAGGATTTTTAAAAACGATATTAATGAAAATATCGGCAATTTCAATTACATGTAATACTCCTAGCCTGTGTTGTATTCAAACCGTTGCTACGTTAACATTTTGCCTGAAATTGATTCAAGGTCAGGTGCGGTAATATTTCGTCTTCAATTTCAATGTTTTCGTCAGTGCGATTACTAATAGTAGAGGGGTGGATAAAGGTATAGTCGTAGCTACATCAACAGAAAGGGGTTTTTGCTAAGTGATGAGCCATAAGACTGCATAGCTCCAAAGAACTGATACCGTCTCACAAATAAACAAGATATGTGATTCCAAAGATCTCTGATTGGTGAGATAAGTCTCCCAATATAAGCATAATCTCCGAACTAGGCCATCTTCAGTAGCATTTGTTCCTGGGTCAAAATACGTCTTTATACTAAATTTCACTAACATAGCGCAAAAATTCCGATTTGTTGGCTGAATTTAAGGATATAAGAAGGACGGACGAACAGCCAGGCTTAGATCGATGCAAAAAGTGATACTCAATCGATCTAAATTATAAAACCCGCAAACTAAAATATACCCACATATACCACAAGTAATGTAAGGCGAATAAGTTCTTACTAAAATATGGAAAACTTGATTACATAAAAACCAAGTTTTCCTATTCGTTCGTACCAGAAGGAAGCAGAGTTTCTAAGGCACAACAATTGTATGGCGCCTTGACATCTTACTGTCAGCAATGTTAAGCCAGATTTTGTCACGTTTCCTGTTAGGCAAATTAATCGACATTTTTTTTTTAGAAAAAAAAAAATGCAAATAAAATAAACTTTATCCCATATGCTTTATCCAACGCAGAAAGAGGGTTAAATGCTTTCTTAATTTGTCCTTTAGTTTTTACTAAACAAAAGTATTTACCAGAGAACTTATAAATCATTATTTATCAGTGTCAACTCTTCTCTTATCCTATTCTTTATTGTTGCAAAACTATTGATCCACAATTAGCCAAAATTGTAAGTTATAACCTATGGCGAATGGCGATATAAAGATCATTGCGAACAATCATTGGACGCTATTGAAAACTTCTGTGCAATAATTCGAAACTACTGGCCTAAAAGCTCGTAAAAATGTATCTGAAGAGTCATGTTCAAATTATTTAAATGACTATGCAATAGTGTGTGCGTGCAAGTTTAGATTTCAGAAATTCGACTTACGCACGAAATATAAGTTTTTTTTTAATTTAATTTATCGAAATCTTCAAGGGATACACAGGGGTATCTATAAAGTCGACCATAGTTACTTTAAAAAGCGATTTAAGACAAAGAAATATCAATCAATATCTCTGCATTGCTTACGTTTGTATGATCGGATGCAAGTGTCGATATGTAATATTTGATTTGAATCTCTGCTAAAACCATATGAAAGTTCCAAGTATCCAAATTTGTGTTATTACAAAAATATCATTCAATTGCTTGATCTTAACAAATCCATTTAATTTGGCTTAGTCCTGTGAACCTTATACCGCAAGAGATTTTAAAAAAAAAAAAAAAGGAAAAAAAATAATTTTCTTTAGCTTAAAATCTTTAAAAATTGAAATATGTTGTGTACTTTTAGGATGAATTAACATTATGAATATTTAATAATATATTCAATGTGTAATGTAAATTTTGTGAAAAAAACAGATTTAAATCTCTATACAGTAATAATATCATGTATCATCATATTACCGCCAACAAAAATAACAAAACAGTCTCAAGTATTTGCAAACAAAAGATTTTCCTTTTTGTTGTTTCTTCGTCTATTTGTGTTGTGTTTATATCGTTTTTTTTTTTTTTTTTTTTTTTTTTTTTTTTTTTTTTTTTATTTT
>NW_023998414.1:32758090-32768140 GCF_014805625.2 Glossina fuscipes
TTTTTTTTTTAGAAAAAAAAATGCAAATAAAATAAACTTTATCCCATATGCTTTATCCAACGCAGAAAGAGGGTTAAATGCTTTCTTAATTTGTCCTTTAGTTTTTACTAAACAAAAGTATTTACCAGAGAACTTATAAATCATTATTTATCAGTGTCAACTCTTCTCTTATCCTATTCTTTATTGTTGCAAAACTATTGATCCACAATTAGCCAAAATTGTAAGTTATAACCTATGGCGAATGGCGATATAAAGATCATTGCGAACAATCATTGGACGCTATTGAAAACTTCTGTGCAATAATTCGAAACTACTGGCCTAAAAGCTCGTAAAAATGTATCTGAAGAGTCATGTTCAAATTATTTAAATGACTATGCAATAGTGTGTGCGTGCAAGTTTAGATTTCAGAAATTCGACTTACGCACGAAATATAAGTTTTTTTTTAATTTAATTTATCGAAATCTTCAAGGGATACACAGGGGTATCTATAAAGTCGACCATAGTTACTTTAAAAAGCGATTTAAGACAAAGAAATATCAATCAATATCTCTGCATTGCTTACGTTTGTATGATCGGATGCAAGTGTCGATATGTAATATTTGATTTGAATCTCTGCTAAAACCATATGAAAGTTCCAAGTATCCAAATTTGTGTTATTACAAAAATATCATTCAATTGCTTGATCTTAACAAATCCATTTAATTTGGCTTAGTCCTGTGAACCTTATACCGCAAGAGATTTTAAAAAAAAAAAAAAAGGAAAAAAAATAATTTTCTTTAGCTTAAAATCTTTAAAAATTGAAATATGTTGTGTACTTTTAGGATGAATTAACATTATGAATATTTAATAATATATTCAATGTGTAATGTAAATTTTGTGAAAAAAACAGATTTAAATCTCTATACAGTAATAATATCATGTATCATCATATTACCGCCAACAAAAATAACAAAACAGTCTCAAGTATTTGCAAACAAAAGATTTTCCTTTTTGTTGTTTCTTCGTCTATTTGTGTTGTGTTTATATCGTTTTTTTTTTTTTTTTTTTTTTTTTTTTTTTTTTTTTTTTTTTTTTAATTTTCACTAGTTTTTCATTTCATTCCAGTTACTTTAGGCAAACAATTTATTCTATCCCTTTTAATATGTAAGGATAATAATGAATATAATGATTAAAAGATTTTCTTTCTTTCTTTTCTTTTTTCACTTTGTTTTATGTTCGCTCGTTCAACAATATATAATATATTTTCATCTGCTGTAGCAGTCAGTTAGTCAGTCAATCAGTCAGTCACTCACACAGTCAGTCAGTCAGTTAGTCAGTCAGTCAGTTAGTTAGTTAGTCAGTGAGTGCATATACAACTCGAGGACGGTTAAAACAATTACATCGTATAGTGCTCATAACTGTGAAAGTAGCGTAAAAAATGCGATTTAAAAATAAAAACTGAAATTTACTTCAAATCGTTTGTTCGTAAAAGCACTCCAAGCAAAATAAACTTTGGCCAGAAGTACTTGCAATCTAGAAGAGAAAAAATAATTCTCTACATAATATACGTTTTTCAGGAAATAAAATATAATAGAAAAAAAAAAAATAAATAAAAAACAAAATATATAAAAAAAATACAAATTTGGAACATACAACTACGTACAGTTTTTGTTGTTTTTGTTTTTATTTTTTTTTTTTTTCCATTTTTTTGAAGGTAACAAAATAAACTGATATATAATCGAAAAGTGTATATTTATGGTTTATTTTATATCGGAATACAAATATGAAAAAAAGAAAAAAAAATTAGAGAAAAAAAAAAAAGAAGAAGAAAAGCAAAAATTGTTGAAATTCTGTCTATCTCTTGAACCTCTCGAAGCTTTTTATGTTTTACACTTTTGTTTTATTCAGTCTTTTGCCCGACTATAATTGTGAAGTGTGCTCGCTCGTACTGAGTTAGTTGTGAATTGTATTGCAGTTAGTAGTAATAGTGTTTTCGTATATGCGTATGTTTTATTGTTTTCCTGCTATAGTACAGCAGGTAGTGAGTGTCGTTGAGAAGGTGCAAAATTCTAAAAAAAAAATATATATATATATATATATATATATATATGTAGAAAGAAAGAAAAAGAAAAAAGATTACAGAGGTAAACTGAGCTTATGAACGTCAGCATTGGAAATGTCGGTGGAAAAGTACAAATAACAAGCAGGAAATAATGTTACACAGCTTTCTCGCAACGAGATTCGCATACGTTCATATACACGTTTATGTTTTTAACAAGCGTCTCTTTGAAATGACATTTCCCTTTTTTCATTTTTATCTTCCCCTTTAAAATATTAAGATCCTTCTCATATATATATATATATATATATATATAGACATATATATGCATTTCTCATTGTTTTAAAAATTTCTTGTAGTTCTTTTAATAGCGTATAAAGTTAAGTTGAAAATTCTTTACGAAAAATTTCAATTTCAATATCTAAATAATTAAATTTAAAAACAGTTCATATTTCTTTAAAAGAAAGCGCCACGAAGCTATCAGAAGCTAAGAAGAGGTTAATAAATATTCATAATTGCTTTAGTTACTTGGCACGATTCACTATACTAGAAAATATATTAGATTTTGCCATATATTCTTGAGGCATAGAAATATTAGTTTGGGGAAAAAGAAATCCATTATTTTTATATGAACTTCAGGACTTTATTTAACATGCATCGGATTGTCCGATTTGCCATTTGTTGCCATTTTAAATGTAACTTCAAAATGCCTCTCTCATAGAAGTCCTGGTCTCTATTTGCAAAAAACTCTAATAGTCGATTTTCACAATCCTCCCTAGATTGCAATTTTTTATCATTAAAGAAATTTTGCAATGCAAGAAAAAGATGATAATCGCTTGGTGCCAAGTCCGGACTGTATGGCGGATGCATTAAAACATCCCAACTCCCGAAGCTCCCGAAGTTTCTGGCGAGTCACTGTAGATGTGTGTGGCCTAGCGTTGTCCTGGTGGAACACGACACCTCTCCTGTTGGCCAATTCTGTTGACAGTAGAGATCAGAATTTAGCGTTTGGCCAATTTTAACACGCTGTAACTCACAACTGAATGCACCAAACAAAAACAAAAACAGCAAAAGAATTTTTTTTACTGCGAAATGTCACCTTTCCAACGAGCATAAATCTGAAATTGTTTGATCGATACTTTACGAGAAATCTATCAGTGCAGCCATCTACCGAAAAAATAATGGATTTCTTTTTCCCCAAACTAATATATATATATATATATATATATTCTGCATGTTTTCACAAACACCATTGTCTGACTTGAAAGTGTTGGTTGATGTTATCAAAGTTACACTACTTTAAGTCCATCTTGTGTCAAAAATCCTACGAATGCTATTTGTGTGCACATTACGTTTTATTTATATACGGTTAGGCTATTAGGCGTTTTATTTATATACGTGGCGGTTTTCTTATACATCGTGTCAAGTCATCTATAACAATAATAAAAATGTATAGGCAAAAGTGTTTAGAGTCTGCAGAACGGTGCCCAGATCTCTAGAAATATGCTTTCAAAAATATATTCTACATGATCGATATACTCTGCAAGGAAGCAATAATAGTCGACTTTAAACGAATCGCGTTACTGGCATTAATAATTATAATATTTAATTATTGGTGCTCATGGACTCATGAGGAGCCCAAAAATAATTCAACTGAAAACAAAAGATGTTTCTTTGAAACATTATTTCCGATATCCATTGTACGGGGCTTTAGGGCGCTGTGAACTTTTCAAAAAACTTTTTTGCTTTTTTTGTTTCTGTTGTTTGGCTTAAAAGATCTCTTTGTTAGTCATGAATGACATAAGAAAAGTAGAAATTTTAAATAGTCAAAAATTGCATTTTTTTTCAATATGATTGTACGGATGTTTCCGGACTCTTGAATCTTAATATGCGTTTTTCCTAAATGGAAATTATTGAAAAAAAGCAAAAAAAAAAAAACAGTAACATAACCTCAATAATGTATTTATTTTCCTTCCAGTTTTTTGCAGAATTTTTAAAAAAACATTTTCCAATGAAATATGTCGTAGGCTGTCTGTAAGTAAGTTAAGAGTGTCCCTTTTTCGGTCGAAAGTTGAACAATCGCTTACCAATTACATGAAAATTCATTATTTTCAAAAAAAAAAAAAAAAAAAAAAAAACCATTTATATCCCCCGAAAAAAAAAAATTTTTTTTAATCTATTTTTTTTTTTTTTTTTTTTTTTTGTTTCAATTCAAATTTGGATCACTTACACTGCTTACCGCAGAGACTCTCACATTGATGGCACCATTCTTTTCATTAGAAAAGAAAAAAAAAAAAAAAAAAAATTAAATTGTCAAGAAACGTTTTTCTTCTTCTTCTTTAGCCTATAATAGTGACCTACATATATTCTCAGATGTAAATTCTAGTCTTCTCGTCCACTTCTACATGTTTAATCGTTTAACATAATTGCTTTATTTTTCTCTTACGTGTTTAGGGATTTACTAGCCTATGCGGTTGGTAGATATTTACAAAATTTTATCTTGGGATAATACTGCGCCTAATGCGTAATCCGATGCATCTGTTGTTAAGATGAACGGTTTATTTGTTGAAGTTTCGGAAGAGAGATAAATGTGTCTTTACGGTTCCAAGACTAAGAGGCTCGTTGTATAAGACATAGCGCGGGAGTTTAATCGACCAAAACCATCTATGTGTCCCTTTGATCGTCGTGATACCGTTGTTATATATTTCTTGATTCTTCGCATTAGGAAAAGACCGTTAAACTGGACTCTTCTCAATTATGAACAACTATGTAAAGAGCAAAGTTACTGCCTGGTAGCAAAGCGTAATATAACGCTAGTGGTCATCGGTGACGTTCCCGGAGCGGTTCTCTTCTTATTGTTTTCGGAAAGCTTTTTGCCATGTCGCCGTCCAATTGAAATTTTTTCTTTTCCTTAAGAGCTCGCTTAAAGGTTATGCATTATTAGCAAAAATTTTTCATTTTTATGTAAGATAGTGATCCTATGCGATGCAAAAGAAGCTTGAAGCCGGCTTGACTTATTATTAGGAACCATCAAGCACTTTGAATGAACATTTTTAATTCGACTATCCTTTGCTCGCGTGAAGCGGACATCCTAGAAAAGGAGGGATCACGCTTCCACAAACCCATCTTTTCTTTCGACTTTGTATAAGGATAAGTAGGAAAGCAAACAAAATGACTGAAGTGATTGCGTGGTTCGCCCCTAGCAAAACTATATATATATGGTTTTAGTTTAGCTATCGAGCTGCGTTTTTTTGTCCTTTTTTTTCTTTCACTTGCATCCACATAACCTATTGATAAATGTTACTTCAAAAGAAAACGTCCAACTAAAGATTTTTATACGCAATCGCTTCATAGCGGCCTGAAAACCATCTTTACCAATATTCACTACAAGTTATATCCATCATCCGCCTGAGTAGCCGAAGGCAGAGAATCTCGGCTAACAATTCTTAATGGTTATGAGATTAAATCTCAAGTACGGTAGTAGTGTTTTCAACAAATAGCCTTATGCTCGAGAACCTTTGACTTTAGTTTCGTGCTTTAGAGTCTTTAGACTTGGAATTCATTTCTCTGACTTAATTAATAATTATAATAATAATAGCAAAATGTGGTTCGTAAGGTTTTCCACCTTATATAAGCGTGACTATGAGTATTGTTGCGAATGCGATTTGGCCACAAATTTTAAATTTTCTCAATGACCATCAAAACTATTTATTGCTGAACGGCATTTAAGTCAGAATCTAATTGAACTTAAACAAGAAGTGTGTATGTGTACATATTCGGTAGTGAGAGTAAAGAAATAAAGAAGAAAAAAAATGCGAAATTTTTTGTTTTTTTTTTTTTTTACCGAAAACTTTACGAACAAACTGCAAAGAAAATATAAAGAACTTTAAAAGTGAATTAATTTGTTGCTGTGGGCTTGCAGTCTTTAACAGATAATGCACAACTGATATCGGTAACAGGAAAAAAAAAAAAAAAAAAAAAAAAAAAACCCAATTGTTTTCTTTCTTTTGGTATATAGAAATTCATAAGATTACTCGCACATAATAGCAGAGAATGTGTGCACTGCTATGTGAAAATCAAGGGAAAACTTTAAACTTGTTTATCTATATTTTCTTTGTTTTAAATGTAAATTTGAATGAAGAAAAAGCAAGAAACAGTTAAAAAGTTTTCTCTTGTATGTAAAACTGAACTTGTGCACTAAGGTTTCGTTCATTTCTCAATACCTTACAAATGCTGCGACGAAATTAACAAACTAAGCATTCATGAAGCTAAGGTAACTTTAAAGCCCTTAACCAAAAAAAAAAAAAAACGAAAAACGAAAGACGAAAATCATAAAAAACCTATTAAGGAACTGTTAAAAACAAAGATGAAAATTTTCATTTGCCTGCAAAAGAAAAAAAAAAAAAATGTATTAAAAAATAAAAAAAAAAAAAAAAGAATGCTTTCAACAGTGCAAACGAAACCAGGCAAGAAATTTATATGTTTAGGTTTCGTCCCATCTGCCGCACTCTCCTAACACAGACACTTGTCTGTTGTCTGTGCCGTAAAATAAATGTACAAAATTCTAGAGGCATGTGTTGAAAGTCTCTTATATGTGTAAAATAAATTTTAAGTTAACATAGGAAAAAAATTCCAATTTCTAACACGCCATGCTTAACTGGCGACAATGAACTACAGCTAGCTACCATATGTCTTGAAGAAAATTACATATATATATATATATTGTCTGCTGTTTGTTTTCTTTTTTTTTAATTTTTTTTTTTTTTTTTTTTTGTTTTTTATATATACCTCTTGAGTGTGTAATCACTTCTGAAGATTATATTAATATTGTCCCGGCCTGAATGGATGATCTAGACGAGAGCTTGCTGTACATAAGAAAATTTCATTTCAAATTACATTCGTAGACTGTTTATGTCAATTTGCTGCAAATTATATATATATATATATATATATATATATATATATATATATATATGTACGCACAATTGTTTTGATGAATTGGATTTTAGAAAAAGTTATATTCCGCTCTTAAATGAAACTCTTAATTATAAATATGTTGATCACGAGGGGGGTACATATGCATACGCCTTCTCAGTTTGAGGACACTCACTAATTTCATTAAGTATCATTAAGCATATTTTTTTTTGTACATTTTTAATAGTCAAATGTTTAAGCTTACATGTAGGAAGTACAACATACATGACATATTTGTGATCTACTCATCAACAGGTCAATGATTGTTTTTATGATAATAACGGCATATCGTACAACAGTATAAGAAAAAGAGGAGAAAATTTGAAGAAAATGTACGAGAAAAGTGGATACAAAATGGAAGAAAAAAATAATTATAGTGTTTTGTATGCATTCGTGTGGAAAATTTGCAAAGACGGGCAGACGGGCGTATAAAGAAACTTTATTCATTTCTTTATCTATTCATTAATTTCATTAAACCGTAGAAGAAGAAAAGATTTCAAATATAATAAACTGAATATATATTTCAAAAAAATTGTAAACAACATTGAACCTTAATACCTAAGATAGCTTCAATTTGCTACCTTTTTTTTGAACAATGGGATTATTTTTCTATCCATTCTTCCCATACCACTTGTGGTAGAAGGGTGTATTTAGCTCGTGCGGGCAATCGATTGAATCAGAAACACTTTATCGATCACTCTCTGAATCGATCTAAATAAGATATCTGATCTGTCCGTCTTGGATCCTTGTGTTCAACCTAAAGTGCACATTTTTTTTTTCAGATATTTTGGCATAACGAACGCGATTGCAAATGCTCTGTATCGGAATCATTTTTTCGACCACGTCCCATCGAACACCATATTTTGAAAATGTGTTATATCAATACAACAGTATTCAGCGAAGTGGTGTAGGGCAGAGTCTCACTATAATGGTTTTACATTTCTCCTTACATTTCGGTTTTCGTAAGTTAACAGGTCTGTCTTAGCGCAAAATTTAATATTCCCCTCAATTGTAGTGCCTCGCTCTCGCCAGAGGGGACCATAACGTATCTCATCTGGTACTCGATGACTTAATCTTTCTCATGGCAACGTGTGCGCCGATTTCGGCACCGTATGTTGCGAGGATTATTAACCTCGGGGAGTTCGAGTGTTTCACACTCCGTGTGCCATCGGGCATCGTGGGGTTAAATCTTCGCGGTAGTGTACCCACGTTAAACCCTCAGAGACATGTCCCTCAATTGATTTTGTCACCTTTGCTTCAGTATATGAAATTTGAGCGCAAAGGGAATGCAAACGCAATCACTCACTTGCCATAGTCGTAACAACTAAAGGAGCTGAAATTCGACACTAACATGTCTTTATCGATTGAGAGAAACCAATCTTAGATCAGCCTACATACACGCCCACCATAAATGAGAAGCTACAGCAATCTTGAAAAAAAAGAGGACAATTTTTTCTTATTTTCGCCTATAACTTTCGATCGTGTGAAGATATCTCAGCAAACCTGGTACCTGAATGTTCTTCAAATCCACAAGCTGGTCTTGATTGGTTGTCTAGTACGTCCAGAATTGAGCGTTAAATAGTTGATTTTGCATATTAAGTTTATTTTATATTCATTTATACAATGCTTTTTGATCCTGTCCTTAGACGTAGTTTTGCGGTATAGAAATCTTCTCGGAAAAGTAAAATCTTGAGCAATGTATTGATTACAATTTGAGAGATCATTTTCGATACTTTGAAGATTGGTAGACATTGATCTTCCAGTACGCTATATATAGCGGATAATACAATCTGTCAACTTTAGTTGCATTTACTTTGTATTTCAGCTCAATTTTTAATAGCCACTGGTAAATTTAGTAAAATGTTCTTACAAATCATACTCTTTGCATACAAAGCTTTAGAGCTTTGATATTTCCTCTAAAATGCAACCTTTTTCGCGGACTACTATTACTCTAACTCTAATAATTTGCTACGTGAGGGTAATTCGCTGCATAATTATTGGCCAGTGTTGCATTTTAATATGTTTGCAAACGTAATAATGTAATGATAAAGTTTACATTTAGTTCCCAATGGATTTATTAAGCGATTTAATTTTTATTTATTTATTTATTTATTTATTTTTCTTTTGCCCTCAATTTATGTAACTAATGTATTACAATAAAAAAAAGGGAGATTTACAAAATAAAATAAATGATATTTCATACAAGCCCTTGGTTACAACAACAGCATATATTATATAAACGAAATTTGTGTAACTTCAATGTTGGCATTCGTCTAAAGCGTGGACTGTTAATTCAAAGTGTCTCGTCAATTTCCGCCTTGGCTTACATATATACTAATGTTAAGGTAACATTTATTTCCCTTTGATATATATATATATATATATATGTATATATATATATATGTTTATAGACATACCATGCATGGTTATTATAGCCTTGTAAGTCTCATAAAAAAAGAAATGGCACAATAGATATCGCACGAACTGTCTTATGTCCCTATATATTTTCTAAAGTCAGATAAGCCGCCGCTGTTCCTTAGTATTTCTTATAAAGACTTTTGTAAATTTTTTCTAATAATTAATTGCATACTCGTTGTTCATACCCTTGAACTACTTATGTAAATCAACGATATGCACAAAAGCAATTTTTAATTTCTTTTATATTTATAGATGTTTAAGATAACCTGAGGGCTTTACAATTTTGTGAAAACCTTGAGTGCGCACAAAAAATGACAAATTGCTCTTTTCTTTCTTTACTGCATGTTACTTTATCTTTTTTTTTTTTTTTTTTTATATCTTTCGGTATTTTACTTGTTATTAAAATCTATACGTGGAATAGAGTATGATAATGATGATAATGATGATGATGATGATGATGCCCTTGTGCTTATTTTACTGTTTCTTTTTTTTTTTTTTTTTTTTTACATCTAAGCTTATAGTGTGAGTTCTTTATAAGACCGGTTTAATAACAAAAGAAATGTACCGTTCAAGTGTTAAGGCCATAACCTGAGGCGATTTTCGTTCAAAATAAGGCAAAA
>NW_023998414.1:32768540-32828515 GCF_014805625.2 Glossina fuscipes
AAAAAAAAAAAAAAAAAAAAAAAAAAAAAAAAAAAAAAAAAAAAACACTTCTCATGTGCGCATGTTTGCAGAATTCATAATATTACTATTATTGTTGCTTGCAAAGCATAAATTACGATGACATATAAATTGTTGGTCTACAATTACGTGTAACATGCAAATTTTATATTAATCATAAAATATGAATGATATCCAAAAGAAAAAAAAGGGGGATAGAAAACGAGCTAATATATTATGCACATCATTAAACGGAATTCAGTATTATAATGCCTGCAGAGATATCATTTTCTTTACCCTTACGTTACCCTCATATTTAGATAAGCTCGCTTGCGATACGAACAAACACAAGCAAAACAAGTGAAACCTCAACTATGTAGATTGATATCTGTGCTATATAATAATTATATAACCTTATCACCTTAAGGTGTCAGATCATTCGGCTTAGTGTTCGTGATTTAGTAAATCGTATCGAACATGAGAAGCCCGCCGTACGCCCTATACGAAAGATACCGGGACTTTGTTTCGACTTTTTAAACAGAAATTTGAGAATACGGAAAACACGAATGTCGCCGCTCTCTTTCTCTCTCATTCTCTCTCTCTCTCTCTCTCTCTCTCTCTCTCTCTCTCTCCGATAACCGTAAGCGACATAGGTGCATTCCGATGGTATTTCTGCCACCCGCAAGGATTTAGCTTGGAAAAATTTAATTTATCGCGTCGTGTGGCTTTATAACCAATCACACCACTGCATATGATTGCCAGTGCTAGGCAGGGCGTATCGGGGTAAGAGTTAAAATGTTATTGTTTTTCTTTGGACTTTAAATTCATTCACTTATCCAAACAATTGATGCATAAACAAAATATAATACACGGACAGACAAATCTTCGTTTCGAATTATATAACAAAAAGAAGAAGAAAAATGCTTTTTATTTATTTGTGCAAATTCTTCGTATGTTCGGTGCGTATATTATTTTCTTTACACTGTTTCGATATTCTGCTTGTCTTGAGTGAGTACATGTGATGGCGATTGCCATCGATGTGTCATCTGCCTGGAATTCAATTTTCATACTGATAAATGCGTAATAAAGCACTTCTTTTATACCTACAAGGGCACCACCACAAGGGCTTATTAAAGTATCGAGTATTGCTCCGCTGTATGTAACATGGTGCTACCATGTTCTGCAAAAACTTTTTAGGATTGCATTGCATTGATATCTAACGATTCCAACCAGGATATTTATTCACCCAAACGATTTTCACTGCTATTGCACATAGGAAACTCGGCCACTTATTGTTAGGTTTACATCTTACTTTACTTTACAACAACTCCTCGTTATGTTCTATACAGAAAGTGCTGTTTTTATATTTGCTTATGTTATTCACATCAATTTCTACCCCATGGTGTAATGTTAATAATTGAAGAATAGCGTTAGGTTTTTTTGTTTTTGGTATGTGGCTTAGTAACCAACTACTAAGTCGAATATATTGCTTTCGCCGCTGTGTGGGCGATAAAAAGGCGGACGAAATGCAATTTGAATTTTTCCATAATGCTTCTATGGCTTTCAAACTTATCCCGTTACAATTATGAAAGACTATTCACGATTCGTTAACGCATCCCCGTTCCAAATTTAGCCGTACCGGATAGTCTTCAACGAATAGTTGTTGTTGCTGTCACATCTCCCAAAAATTGTAATCCCCTATGTGGCTGCTTGCGTGCGTGTTTTATGCAAATGATAAGGAACTAGTCTGTTCATCAATCGTTAACTTTGCTCCAGAGGTGTAGTGCTTCAATAAATTTTCATTGATTATTTTTAAAAAAAAATCACAAAATGGGGCGAGATTAGCAGACATTCTGCGAATTGAAAGTGTGCTCTTATTGTCGAATCTCAAATTCCTGTATAAAACTATATAACGGTACTCTCTGGGACACATGTGCACTCGCAAATACTGTAATAACTGCTTCATAACTACATGCCAGCTAGAACTGACCATTTTCTTGCCATTTTCCTTCAACAAGCAATGGCGCCAAGGACTTTGAAATTTACTTATGTTCTTAAGGATTCATTTAGCTTGCATTATCGTTATTGGCGTTTTGAAGATATTCCAACGCAGCCACTGTTCATCACATGTCAACTAAGCGTTCATTGTTCCTTCGAAATCCTCTCAATGACGTCGTCTTTTTCTTTTTCAAAGAACTCGACCTGCTTCGAAACTCCACAAAACTCTATTGTGTACAATTCGTTAGTGTACTTCATACTGACGAGTATTATACCTTGAAGCGAATGCAGTCCAGGATTGAAAAATGGCTACAGAGAAAGTAAGGCCATCTATTAGAAAAACCGTTAAGAAAAACCGGTAATTTTTAGATTTGATACATAAATCGGATTTGCTTCTGATGCTATGAATTAATTATAACCTTTGCTGATTTTATACAAAATTTAGTTTTCAATATTTTAATAAATAAACATTTAATTATATAGTTTCTAGTAAAGGGTTTGGTGTGTGTTTTCCCTTTGATTTTCTTAACGAATCCTGAAAACGATCTGTTCTTGTCATAACTGCTGTATAACTAAGAGCAAAACCATTTAGAACATTGCAATCATTAGAATTCTATAGAATTTTTTATACGCTTCGTCTATTACTTTCGGTAATAAACCATATCAGTCACGTAGTTAGAACGCCTGAAATAGTTTGTTGAACCCATTTTTAACGAAAGCATATTTTTATCGAGTGGTATGAGGAAACAAAAACAAAATAACAAAAAAACAAAAAAAGAAAAGAGAAAGAGAAAGATGATTACAAATGCTTTTGTCTTTAGAAGTTTTTTCCTATTCATTTAAAAACGGTAGACTAAGAAATGAAAAGGCAAAAAAGTAAAGCAATTAATTTGAACGGGTTTTGCTTTACCAGAAATCTCTGCGTAGCAACGAAAGTGGAGAAAGAATGCATCACGACTTAAGTGGAAATATAAGCAACAAGCATTAATGATGTCGTTATGTTGTAAATGTTGTTGTAGTTAGTATTTAAAGAAATTTTCTAAAATATAATCAAAAGCAATTAATCATTAAACTAAGTACCGAATAAAAGCGAAAGCAGAAAATTTTCCATATATATATATATATGTAGCTATTACTTACTTACGTGACTACGTAGCCGCGATCCTCTGCTAAAAATCAATAAGTGATTGCTGATAGGTAAATAATAGAAGAAGCGATTCCTATTTTTAGGAAAATGTATTCGAATCTGGCGAATTATTCGCGTCGATTATACCACACGCTTGATAATGTAGAAATCTGACGAAAGGCAAGTTTCTTAAAATGAATGCCGGAATCTGTTGCCTCGTTTATCATAGAAAATCTAAAGTTTGAATTGAAAATGATCGACGAATTCACTTGGCTCTATACATTACATTATTCAATAAGTATCTGCTGCGACACACGAACTTTTATGATATCCGAACCATAAGCTTAAGGTTGTAGTTACACTAGTTTATCGTTCGAAGATTGGTGCTATCCAGAAATCATATGGGTCTGTAAACAGACCGGAGACTTATTGAGTTATGTGTGTCTATTCAAGAAATCAAAAAAAAAAAAAAGAAAAAAAGAAAAAAGAAAAACATAAATGGCATTCAGTTTTACATAATTACATAGATTGAAAGGAAAAAGTTTACAAGATTCAGACATTTTTTTATCCTTCAGTGCGTCTCGCACTCCAAATCCAATAAAGAAATGATACAATTAAAGTAAGTTTTATACGCCTTGGCGCAACTCTCTCAAGCACCACACATCTCTTGTAAATGCACAAACATCTTATAAGTTCTTCGTAATTACAGACGTGTGAGGCGTTGTTTGGCTATGCACAAGTTTCAGGTGACCTTCATGGATACATTTTAGTTTGGCATTCCTCTTGTGCATTTTTTTTTTTTTTTAATTCTGACCTTTTCTGAACTTGGAACATATTCAGCTCAGTTTTCGTTGTTTAAATAACACAAAGTCGTCCGATAGGCAGATGTATATATTGATATGGTAAAAATTTATGACCAATTATGATTTAATGGCCCAAATATTTAATTACTGAATGATGATGATGATGATGATGATGATGATTGGGTTACCAGATCGATATTGCGACAATAGATGTAATAAAGATATAGATATGTGGATCGCCGGCAATAAGATGAGGAAGAAGAGCGTCATAAAATCTTTGAAATGGCAACAATATTTTCTTCTTATCATCTGGCTTTTTAATCCCTTTTTTTCCCCTAAAATTTTACAAACAAATAATGACGTGTGGACTGGCGCATTATCGTGATGCAATATGCATGACTGGTTATTCCACTGATAATTTCATAAGCGAGCCGACATGCCCACATCCTCAGCAATTTCTTTAATAGCGATTCTATAGCAATAATCATCACTGCTTCAACGTTCTCGTCGGTGATTGACGTGCTGGGGCATCCATAGAGGCATCGTAATTAACATCTTCGCGGCCTTCTGCGAACACCTTGTACAACTTATGTACATTTTTTTTTTTTTTTTTGGTCAGAGTAGATTCATCAAATGTCACAGACCAATGTCCAATGAAGTGAGTTCAAGCATTTAATATTATTTTTCATAAAAAATTTAATATAGAGAAAAAGTCGTGGAGCACGTCAAAACACGTCTAACCTTGGTCTTGTGTCTAAAGCAAGCAGAAAATGCAAAATGTGTGACAATGTCACATACGTTGGGAATATGTGCACCAAAATATCAGAAAGGAAAATTTGAAAATCGAATGTGCGTAGAGTTCACGAAATTTGATAAGTCACCTGCTTTATGAACACTCTTCGTATATATTGATGAGTTTTTATGCCCATCACCAAAGGCCGGCTATATACGTATTTTAATCAAAATGTTTGCAACACTCCGAAAAAGGCTCAACGGACCCTGTAAAGTGTATATGTTCTCGATCAGAATGATATTGTGAATCAATTTAAGCCTGCCTGTTTGTCTGTCTGTCTGTCTGTATAAATCCTGTGTTAACTATTTTGCTGATTGCGAAAGTGAAGCTATTGGCTTAAAAAGTGGCATAAACATTGGCCCCCGCTGCACTTTGCAGGTTCGCTATTGAATACACACGGCACAATGTATACCGAGAACACGTATGTTTTCAATTGCAAAAAGAGGCGGTATTTTGTATAATGCATTATAAAATGCACTAAACGAATTTTAACTTAATATAAAGTGGAATAAATAAATAAATAAATAAATAAATAAATAAAATACTTAAATAAATAAATAAAGATGATGTGGGTATAGAAGAAATCGGCTACAGTCGAATATAATTTCCCTATTTGTTTTTGTTTCATATAAATTGAAAACATATAAATACCCATTTAAACTTAATTTAATATTCAAGAAGGAAAACATTTTTTCACAAAAAAAAAATAAAAAAAAATACGTTTTCTTTACTTACCTCCTCTATGCTTAGATGAAATAGCAAAGAATTAATATCCGTAACCGTTTCAATAGAAATAACTATGTTTGTAATGTTGATGCAGTGGAGCCATATTCTATTAACACACTCACACTTATACTAAATATACATTGTTATGTTTCAATGATGACTATCTACCGCAAACAAAAACAGCAATAACAGTAACACATAACTACGGCACAACAATTCACAAACAATCAGAATTTTTAAAAAGCATTTCACTTGGGAAAACGAAGACAGGATAATAGCTATTGTCCGGAAAAAGGAATAGAGATCAGGAAATGTGTATATGCGCGTTCGTGATAATGTTGCAATAGTAATAGTAGTGGTAGTAGTAGTAGTAGTAGTATGCGAGCATAAAAATTAACAAGTTGCTCTTAATACGGTTATGGTCGCATAACGTAGCTGGCGTCAAGTGGCATAACATAATGAAAAACTAAAAAGCACTTTCTCAACTCGAGATCCTGCCGGGATGTGAATAAACGGAAATAAAGTAACTATCCGGAGATGTTATGATACGAAAATGTTAAATGAATTCAAAAAAAAAAAAATTGTTTTTAATTTTTTATTATTATTATTTTTTTTTCTTTTCTATCTAACTTACAAGTGATAATAAGATAGATCAAAAAGTAAAAGGAAAATAGAAACAAAAAACATTTTTATCTTTGATAGAAGAGGGATGAGAGGAAAAGAGAGAAAATTATATTCTCTTCGCGACGTAACTCGCATATATAACATATAGGATAAATGTATGGAAATTATTCCACGTATTGTTAGTTGCGATTGTGTTGCTTACTAAGCCAACTGCAAGCCGTTTCTTTTTTGTTTTAAATTATTAATTCACGATCCACTTTATTTCGTTAACTTTTTAAAAAACTGAACATTTTCATTGCGAAATTTTTGCAAACGAGTAAGTTGGAAAGCAAAAGGGTTGAGTAGGTTGGGAAACAACAGCTAGGCTAAGTAAGTTTAGGTTAAGGCTATAATGCTTTAAAGTATCTTAACAAGGAATAGAGAGAGAGAGAAAGAGTAAGAGTAAGAGAGAGAAAGAGAGAGGTAATGGCAAATATAATGTTTTTATATCATATTTTTGTAGTTAATAGGGACCACATAAACACTAATAAAGTTAATCATAAATTTACACGATTTTAGAATCCAGATAAAGAATGAAAGATTTCCATCTTTATTAAAATATGTTTGTTTGTAAACTTGATATTGTCAAATTATTCGCATTTTATTTATATACTATTTTGAGTATCAAGTCCTTAAAAAAGAACAACAAAAAAACTGCCTCAATCCGTAGATAACAGTGCAATCGAATAGGACTTTTAAAAGGTCGACTTGATCTCCTCAGTAGGTATAAAGTAATCTGCCTTTACAGAGAAATCTCTTTCTTCATTCTTCCTTTTTAATTAATTATGATTTCGTTTTGCTCCCGTGCTCCCCTTTAGCTGGCAGACGATTCTTACTTATATCGTTTTTAAGTATTTCTATTTTCTACAATATATTCGGGACGTGTGTCGAGAATCATAATTTCTCATATTTTACCGGTGTTTCATTTCTGTTATCTATCTAACTATCTAAATCTAATAGTTAGATTTCTATTTTCTACAACTATAGTGGTTTCTTTTACCCACGGTGAACATTTTTGAGTTCAACTCGTTTCCATTGTTTAAGTGTTTTGGCAGTAAATTGGCGAATGGTGTATGCCTTCAGTTTAAGTTTTATAACGTTTGGAAGTTCAACAGCTATTGGGGCAGAAGTAGTTAGCCGTTGCTGACGGACGCTCCTAAAAATTACTGAAGACCCTACTCCGCTTCTCTTAATACACTTATTCATGTAACGGCGTAATGTCAAAATAAGGCATTGTATGGACAAGCGGTACAACAAGTGATTCGATTTACACCAAGAATATACGGACGAATAGACGGACGGACGGACAGACAGACAGACGGGCAGACATGCTTAGATCGATTCAGAAAGGTGGTCTATTTCAAGCCCTTTCGGGCGTTGTATTCGCCCGCATCGTGCAGCACAAGAGTTGCATGGTATAAATTAATCAACAATTATTGCTCAGCGATATCAATAACTCTTTTTTAAGTAATCGAAGGCCAAGTTCTATGTCTTTTTCTTTTTGTCTCGATTTTTATTGATTATCGGTTTGTAAAGGACAATTGCATGCGTGCTTTAAGTTAGCTAAAGATCGTCAATTACATCTGGTTACCATCGAAAGTATTAAAGTATTTAACCACTTAAAAGTGATTATGTTGTCATCTCAATGTTTTCGATTTTTTTAGAAAAAGGTTAAAATATGTTAACAAATATCCCATATCTGTCCACTGACTGTGACAGTGCAAAATTCGTTGAAGAACATTTTGTAACCTTTGCTTTTTAGCGCATCATTGATTATCAGCATTATTGGTGCTGTTACTGACATCATTTCGTACATATATTTTCATAGCATGTGTATAAGGTTTGTAAAGTGAAAATAAAATCAAACCGAAGACCTATCGATTTGTGGTGAAATTTACAAACAAAAACCGACTTGCCCATAAAATAAATAAGGGGAAATACTTTTTTATGACCTCGTTAAATATGAGCAAAGTTTAAGCAGAGCTCATCAATTGGGTGCGAAACACAGAAATTTACTCATCAAATCACTACTTGTTCTACTATGTTCTCTTTTGTACTTTTTTTTATGAGACTATAACATAGCCAGATAGTTTGATATATATATATATATATATATATATATATAGTATATATGCATGTATGCCAATCTTACATAGTTTGATATATATTTATATATATGTATATTTATATATATGTATATATATGTATATATATATAAATAAAACAAACAAGAAAGGAGTGCGCATAAAAACAATTAGTCTTACCGCAATGTATATGGGCACGTATAAAACCTTTAATATAAAATATAGAGGTGTGAGCGTGCTTTGTAAATATTTAATTAAGCATTTGCATGCAATTTCAATTTGCTTGCCATCCTTCTGTGTTGTTCAAGAGATGAGTTTTTCCCAGTTGCTAATTAAGTAAATACTGATGAACAAATAATTCATAATATGTATCCACAAATTATCGTTGCATCACTTACATTATACCAAGCTATGATTAAGGCCAGCTGTACTTACCTTTCCCATCGATTTGAAAAAAAAAAGAAACTTGATATCCGTGATTGTACTTTCCCGGCACAAAACAGCGGATCTTTTCGAGAAGGAAATTTTTCATTTCTGTTGTATTTCAACATCGATTTTCATTTCCTTGAATCTGAACAGATTACTGAGTGAGCGGATGAATGCAGGCGGATGGCATACAGATATAAAATGATTATTACCGAAACCGTACAATTTTTAGTTAATATCAACCCTCAAACGAAATGTGTCAAATATTCAAGTCGGGTCGACGGTTAGCTTACAAGTGTGACGCTGCATACAAAATTCATATTTTTCCAATGTGTTACGAAAACAAAGGTTACTTGCAAAGGCATAGTCAGAATGTTATGAACTTTTCGCTTGAAGTTGTCTGATGCTATCTAAACAAATCATATCGATTCGTCGATAATGTCGACATCTAGATGTAATCCTACCAACTTATTGAGTAATGTGTTAAATTAAATAAGAAACTTGTTGGTTCTATGAATTACAGAATGTATTCCAACGATCAGCATCATATTATGATATCGTGTTTTTTGCATTTTTTCCAATTTTTGCAATCCCGTAGCACTTTTGTTTTTTGTTTTGAGATTTTATTTTCGTACATATCTGGAATTTGCCAAAAAAACTGCGGCAATTTTGTCTTCTTTTTTTCATGACTGCGTGATTGGTCAGCTGTATGTGCAGGACAGTGACTATCAAAAATAAGTTACGAGCGTGTGCTGAAGAGTGGCCGCCGTCTCGGAGATATGTGTCCGATCGGCATATGTTATGGCTTTACCGGCCGAGCACCCGTCGTAATTAAAATATGATTTACCGCACTAAGGATGGCATCCAAATACGCCGACTTGATGATCCAACAATCGTAATAATGGTGGAGGATAAGGCAAAAATTAACTGAAACATGACGTAAATAAGAAATAAAAGAAGGAAGAAAGGATAAGGCGAAAAGTGAACTCCCAATATCGCTCCACATGATGATAGTATGTAATTAAAAAAAAAAGAAACGAGCAAAAAAATTATATTCCGTCGTGACCGAATCTTTTACACCCATCACCGTTATCCTAAAAATGGCAAGAAAAATGAACGAACTAAGTCTTTACGGTCTATGATGTGTAGTGCAGGACCCGGCTGATTTTTTTTATTTTCGAAATAAAAGTCTTCATCGAATTGGGCGGGCGAATGTTGTAGGCGTGTCCTTAAGATCACTTGTAAATTTTGTTGTAAATATTTAGGCGGTATCTTCGTTTTCGCTTACCACACATACTACGCACTTTGATCGATATATAGATGGACAAACGAAAAGGCGGATATACTTATATGCATTCCGAATTTGAAACTGTTCAAGAACATACATACTTTATGGGATTTCTGGAGCTTGCTTTTAAGTGTTGTAAAGGTTGTGCAAAAAAATTAAAATGTGATACACAATAAAAATTGAATAGGCGTGGCCGATTTTTTCGTTTTTGTACGAGTACTATATAGCATTGCGTATAGAATGTGCGTTTAAATCCTTCAAGATTGATGAATTTATGCATAGTGAGCAAAACAATAATTTTTTAATCCTTTTGAAAAACAGAGGTTTTCTCAATTTCTGTAATACTGTAGGTATGTCATCCGATCGACTTGGATCATTTTAAATATGAATATGGACGAAAAAATTTCCAATACTATTGTCAAATTTAAGGGCGATAGCTTCATTTTTGCGGCCAAGAGCATGTTTAGAACGGAGAGACAGACGGACAAGTTGAAATTGATTCAGAGTTCGATGCTAATCAAGAGTATATACACATTGAAGGGCGTGTGAAGCTGAAGTACTCACTTACTTGCTAAAGAACTATATCTCGTTCTGTTGTCAAAATTTTTGGCTGAACAGAGTCAGATTGGCTTCGGGCTCTAAACTGAATTTAATGGGCGTGACTTGTAAATTGACCTTTGTAGTGATGTAGTGATAAAAAAAAAGTATCATTTTCCTAAGGAAGTTAGTTTGCAATCAAGATGATTAAGAAGACTTCATTCTTTCTACAATGGTCCTGATCCTTTTCGTATCATTGACCTCGAAGAATCGATTTCGAATTGATTTCAAAGCTTACATACACATTAATAAAATATATTTAAATGTGCGTAGGCTTTTGCGGACGGACTACGTTCACAACATTTGCAATTTATTCGAGTTAATTAAAGCGAATCTGTACTTAATCAATATCTGTTCTATGGAATTTATTGTTGTGTTGGAAAACCCTGATGCATATATATTCTTCTAACTATAGTTTTAAAGCTATTATAACTCGTCTCCTTGTTATTGGTAATAAAATAAAGCGTTCTTTTTGCGCAATTCTAAGTTTGTGTTGAACTTTTGGTTTTCTTCTCTTACTTCCTTCGTGCATTCATTCGTACCAAATACAGCTATTGTACCGATAAAATGGTTTTTCTCCGTGTGGAATTGTTTTCCGTTTACGTTTGGTTTTTTTCCTTTTTTTTTTTTTTGTTTAAAATATGTTCGTTTATTTGTGGTTTCGTGTTTGAGTTCATTTCAACAGATTTCTCATAGCTGCACTAATATTAACTTGATTAATGCGAATGTAAATATTTTATTTGAAAATCAGCGAATTTTTCCTTTTTTTTTATCTTGCATACACACATGTACATATTTATTATATACACTTGCATAAATACGCCCGAGCGTGCATATATACATTTACTTATAATCGTATGCTGTTACATTTATGATATCTGGGATTTATAATATATATATATATATATATATATATATAACATTAAGGGCCGTGTTTGCATGCATTCGTGACTATGTGTAGCTTGATATCTAAATAAATAATGGCAAGCTTTTTACATTTTTATGCTTACCATCATGAGATACGTGTACATTAGTTTAATCATCGCATATATATGTAAATATTGAAAATATAAGATATATACATTTAATCGGCCATATATATATATATATATATACATATATATCCCCCATGTCCCATGTCCCATGCTTATGCTGAAATAACAAAAACGATTAGATAGTTGCATAACACTTGGGCAAAAATATATTCGCAGATCTGTTCAAATTTTTATTTGATCATATCGAAGAGAAATTTTTGGAAATTTTTTACAAAGTTATTCAACATATTTAACATATTTTGACTTCTTCTCATTTATGCTTAATATGCGGAAATTGTAAGCAAATTAATGATGGGTGCCCGCGATTCGTTCCTTAACGAATATAACTTTGTCTTCGTTTTATTTATTTTGTGGTTAAAGTGGAAAAAAATCTCAATTTCAGGCAATGCGACGTTTATTTATTAATGTCATCATCATTGCTATTATGCCATTGTTGCTGTGAATTCTTGTTGTTTTCGTTGTTGTTGTATTTTTCCATCCTGGAGCAATATCAGACCTGCAAGTCGAAGTGGTACTTTTTTTTCTTCCTCTTCTCCTTTCTACCATATAGAATAGACGCATGATAATGAGCCCTTTGGGTATCGTGATAATTACCATTTCTTTCTGTCGCTAGGGTGCTTCTCTTCTGCTGCTTAGTTTGTAATATTTTTTGCGCGCTTTTTTGCCATTTTATGTATTTATGTATTTTCGTCGCGGGTATACATATGTAACTACATATATATATATTGTGTATGTATATATACATATGTGTGTGTGTGTGTGTTTATTATATAATTATGTGTGAAAGTGCAATGCAGAAAATCGTAACGGCAACGGCAGTTGTAGTTGTTTCCATAAGAATGCTTATGCTCGCCGCGGTATGTTTGTGTTGTGCTGCTACTGTGATAAAGACCACAAAAGATTAGGATTTTTTTTCTTTATTTTTTTTTTTTTTATTTTTGCTTAAATAAAAGCATTTCGTTTTAATTGTTTAAATGGGTGCTATATAGGTTTGCTAAAATGAGTTTTCAAAAATTAGGAAGTCTCTTATTATATTTTAAATTGCAATTGAAAACTTGAATAAAAACATTTTGAGACCAAGTCCAATGATAAGCCAATAGTTGCTGTCGGAACCTATCCCATCTGACCCGGGTCAGTTGCGGTGAAGTTTGCGGTTTATCTTAAATTTTTATAAAAATTTTCCTCGAACGTACAATTATTGTAATCGAATGTCTTAAAAAATCGCTTTATTTTCTAAATGAAGAAGAAAAAGAAAGACATGCAACCAACACTGCGTAGATAACTAATTACAATTTTGTTCGTTTACTTTAGAGTTTAAACTGTGACCTTCCACACAACTTGTCCTATTCTCAACTTAATCTATCCTCTTGAACTTTCTATCGTACAAAAGTGATGCGAAGGTGCTTATCAGCAAAGTTTGATGAAATTTGATTTGAAATCTTGTTTTCACTGAAATGCGAACTGAATTGAATGTGAAATCTAAATAATCATTGATTAATTATATTAAGACTCTTCGTGCTTGCTGCCTACATTTTAAAATTGGTTTATTTCCCTTGACCGCGTCGTGTCGAGTGGTTATGCGAAATTGCCCGTAAAACTCGCCCATTCAGTTACAGAAAATGTTCTTTCGCCAATAAAGCACACAAGTGATAGCTCTAAGCATTAAACGTCTCGATGGTCGTATGGTAGGATAGCTGGTAGTTGTCGATCGACAAGCTCTTATAAAACCTAAATCTTTCACAATCGAATAGAGACGATTCCTGATTGATGATAACCTGATTATTAATTTCAGTCTTCGGATGAGATTTGAAAGGAAGTAGACCATCATTTTCTTCTTCTTCAGACATATCTTGAGTTCGTTGAAAGGATATAAAGATGGCTGGTTAAATTTCTAATAATTTCGAAGAATTGTTAGACTAAACCGTAGATTGCGATTAGCTGAATAATTGAAAATAATTTAGCGGAAATAAAGACAAAAAATAAGAAGTGTAGTCATTTTCCAAATGTCTATAAAAGTCAACAAACTCTTAGTAACAGAAGTCGTTCCAAATGTCTATAAAAGTCAACAAACTCTTAGTAACAGAAGTCGTTCAGTTAATTAAATTAAAATTACATCACTTGATGTTAATCATAATAAGAAGATTCGCGAAAGCAAGTAAGTAAAGAAAGAAAGTTCATAACGCTTTGCGAAAGGAATGAAACGGTTAAGCCGTCAAATTCTTGGCCATTTTAAATTATTTATCTCAGAAATAAAGACAAATGTTCTTCGAAGTAACACATACATGTTGACGTAATTCATAATTCATTCATTAGATGCGATTCGTACTATCATCTATGCGACTAATTGCCAAAAGTCGAAAGTGCTCGCTTGTAAAAGCCGAGTTTACCTGAAAACTACAGTCGAGCAACTATGATGACCATAAACTATATCGCGGAAATTAGTCGAATCATCGTCATTGGGTAATGGCGCTTCACTTTATCCGCAACAGTTTGACTGATAAGCGAAATTTCCGCATTTAATTAAGTTATCATTTCGTAGCTTTACGCGAAGTGGAATTACATTTGTAGAAAATCATCGTTTCATTCTGGCAACAAGAAAGGACATCACAATCCATCTGGCAATGCTCGCCAACTCTTCTTGCCATAAATTGCATAAATTGGTTACTATCAATGGACGGTTGCAACCACGGTCGCGCACAACACAATATATCACAAAGACGGCAGAAAAAAAAAAAAAAAATTGCGCCAAAATCTCTTTATGCGAAATCGAGACAAGATGCAATGCCCGAGCATGTAGAAGATTTCTTAGTAAATTTCATAAATCGCTTAAGAAGAATTTAGGTTTTTTATTTACGTCGATAAACTCTTAAATAAATTAAATTTAGTTTATATACAAAATAACAAAAGAGGAAAGAAAGAAAGAAAGAAAGCAAGAAAACGATACAAGCATTTTGCGTGACTTTCGTTATTCATGTCAGAAAACTCTCATAAATTGTAAGCGATGGCGAATAGAACACGAAAGAGGTTTTCTATTTTCATTTCTTAGTTTCGTTACTATGTATGTATGTATATATTTATGTATATATTTATATACTTGATTTATAATAACATGTATTATTATTATTATTATTATAGCCGCTATTGGGGAACTGAAACATACAAAACTTTTCATTGTATTTGTTATATATGAAAATTACAGATCTCATCGAGTTCAGTTTAATTCCTTAGCTAGCCTTAGTTAGTATAGCAGGTATTTTATCTAATCTCGAAGATTAACACGGAATAGTTTTGAAATCAGTAAAACAACTTTAAAATAAATAATTGGTTAGTATTGATGCCTTTCGTCATGCCTTGCGTATGAAATATTTTTATTTATTTATTTATTTAATATCGACTGGCGGGTATTCAAGATTCGTTTGAAGGCGAACACATGCCTCTCATAGACGTGATATCCTTTCGCTTTTGCACTCTTTATTGTTCGCTTAGAGCATAAGATATATAAAATTTAATTAATGTTTAACAAACATGGAATATATTTAAATAGAATTGTATTACGCTAACCAAGCGCGAAAGTTCTTCTTATTGAATGCGATCTAATAGATGACGTTGGCGACGAACTCTAAATTGAGTTGAATATTCCTTTTCGTCTTAACCATCTAATTTATTGGTAGTCTATGTTAACTTGAAATTTTATAATCAAAATAATGCGCTAGAAGAGGAATCTTGGCTTGGTCTTAGAAATGCTCCAATCCGAAGCGTTTTCCATAGTGTTTGCCCTTGAGGCAGTACATGCCGGTGTAACAAATTTCATCGAAATATTTCAAAGATTTGCAAACTGTAGATTAAGCACAAGAATACAAGACAGTTAAACGGACGGACAAGCTTCTGATCGGTATAATAAAAGATGGGATGTTGCATTCATCTGTCTGCGAACTTAATATACCCTTTCATCCCAAGCTGTTTATAGCATAATAAACATTGCTTTGTTCATAGCAGGAATGTACATAGATAGGTATTATCCCTTGCCTTTGCCATGCGGAGCTTTAATTTTGCATTTATTTTGAATCAATTGTAGTCATCTATATACATATATATCTAAATTCATCTATCTATATACTATGTCCAAAAAGTTGGGCCAATTAAATTTTTTCTCTTTTAAATCTATACTCAAACCTAAAAGATATTCTTTGTTAACAGTTGGACCGGGCGGAAGGAACTTCCTGAGCATAAGACCACGATTAGCAAAGAAAACTATGAAGATCGCCTTGATTTTTGAGCAACTTTGGCACGTTTTTCTCGGTCTTGGGTCACCTTTTGCACGGTATTCCATCGATTGTTTCCAGCTCGTATGTGTAGATCAATGATCAATGATCTCCCCCGTGATAATGCCTCTCATGATCACCTGCTCTGCAGTTATCATCTCCTCGAGCACATACTTTTTGTATCGTAATGTTTAAAAAACCAAACGCAGCTGAAACACGAATGATGTTTATGGTGTCAAATGGACACAGATATCTGTCACTATGCTACCAATTTAGAAAAGAAATATTTCTCGACATATTCGCGCAATTTAATTTGAATAGTGGTCTTAACTTTTCGTCACAGTACTACACACATATTATTCTATAGATTATTGCTCTTGAAAAAATTCACTTTCACGAGTAATATTGTGTCAGCTATAACGGTTGGCGTTGCATGGAGAACTTTTTTTCAAATCGTATGAATTATGGAAAAAATCAATTTTTTTACAAATACCTGATCGGTGTATAATAAAACTTGTGTTCATCGTGCATAACTGGAAGTTCGTCAAACACTCTTAATTTTTTTTTACTTTTACTCAATAGAAGAAATCCTGAACTTTCGTAATTTCGTGTTACTATACTTAAAACGTTGCCAGGGTTTACAGTTATGCTACACATGTGCATTGTATTTCCGGTTTATCGCAAAATAGTCCCCTGAACCTCACTTATAGTATTACCGCTAGCCATCATTGAATGCGTCGTAGTACGTATATGGATGAGCTGTACTGCATACTCTTTGTTCCGGTGTCTCACAGTCATTCCGTTTGATAGAATGCCCGTCAAATTAAATCGACATATCTTTCTCACTTCCCGCAACAAGGCAAAATGATTAATTGACTTTGACTTTAACTTTGACTTTTTGCATAATTAAATCTTTATTTCAAATCCAGCCCAAATACCGACAATCAATCGTATGAAACTTGCATTTGACTTCAATCGATATTCATGATTAAAGGCGCGGTATAAAATCTATGTATCGAGTGAATGGACTTTGGCTGTTTTTATTTTAGACTTAAAACTTCTTTCGGTACTTGGAGACACTTCCTGATGATATCATTTCCCTGAATGAAACTGCAATTGCATTGCTTTTCGAACGCGGCCGCATGAATAGTCGATTAGCTAAGACTTGCGAATACGAAGGCCGCGTTTTTGCGGGTTCAAATCTTAAGGCGGTAGTGTTTACTTTGGTCGCACTTGCAGTGAGTGCTCAATTGATAAACCGCATAACATGTCTCTTTCTATTTCGATAGTCATCGTATTACACATAAGGGGCGACAATCCCCTGAGGACTGAATTCGTACTAATAAAATCGAATAGAAACCCACCAACCATTATTTTTGCGTAAAATCTGTTTAACGAATGATTTCCGTATAAGTGTTTACATAAATGAAGTAAAGAAATTATTTGATATATTTTGTTAGTAGAAATTCCTATCCAGTACACTGTATAAATTATGAGTTCTTGCGATAGCTATCTATCTATCTATCTTTGTTGATTGCAAACAGAAAGAGAAAACTCTCTTTTGATGTTAAGTAAAACGCGTAGTCATGTTGAAAATTTTTAAATATTCTACAGTTTATTTATTTGATATTTATATGAGACCAGTTGTACGCGATCACGTTTGCCCGATACGCATGCAGTTAAAGCGTGCATCCTGGTTGGATGGCTGAACGGACGGGAATCGTGAATGATTGAGCATCAACATGGAAAGATAGCTACAGATTAATTCGTAGTAACAATTCAAAGTGAATGTCCGAGCCAAACAAGCATATGCTCCTTACATCCATATATTATCCATATATGTATATATATGCAAGTGCATGTACATATACATGTAAAATTTTATCCGTATGATATTCATTGGTTTTTGGTTAGCTGTGTCGAAAGAGTTGTTCTTTGCTGATTGATCACTGTTGGCCTATTCAGATGCCGCACATTTAAGTACGCGAAATATGCATCAAGAGTGTGCCACATATATATATATATGCGTGCGGGCGATATGTAAACATATGCACTTCGACGGTACTAAAGACTGCTTGCCATGTGTAGTTCATCATCAAGTATAAGAAAAATAAATAAGAAAATTATCTTAGCTTTATAACGAATCATGGTTGCCCAACATTTCCATATACACGCGTATATGTATATAAAGGACATCATTTTTATCTGATCTGAGGATGGCTCTATCAAGCGGTGCTTTTATAAACGCTTACTACGAATTTATTAAGAAAAAGAATTACGTTAGTGCTACACAGAGAGTCGTGTCGTTAAACCAGAAGAATTTTTTTATTTCGGAATTATTTAAAAAGCATTTATTGATCGATGACAGACAACACACATATATGTTTAATATTGCTTCAGCTCAATATTTGGAATTTCGAAATATCCAAGACATTAATGACAAAAAATAACGGGACGATTGACGTTAAAATGATTCATTATCGTACAGGAAACATGATTACCTAACGTACAATACAATGCACGTTATGTGAGACGTATAACTGGCATTACAGACAGATTGATAATATATATATATATATATATATATGTATATGTATATATCCTCGAAGTAGAGTTATTTACTTGTTCAGTTGCTCAGTTGTGAAAAGAATTCCTTAAAAAAAAAAAAATTGAAAAATAACACAAAATAAAAACATCAATATCAGCAGCAATTGCAACATATTGGTTAACAGTACGTCAAATGTAGCCGCGTCGGCATGTAAATGGGCAAAAAGACAACAACAACAACAAGAACAACAACAAGAACAACAACGACCGTACTAAGAGAAGAAAAGGAAGAAAAGTAAATTGGCAGAAAAAAAAATTTTTTTTTTTGTAAATTTCGCAGATGTCTGAAATATGTATATAAGAATATATGTACACGTATTTATGCTGATGCAGCAAGTCTGTGCTGGTCGTAATGCTGATTATTATCATTGGGAAAATTCATGTGCATTCATAAACATGATGTGCGTAAATGCTACATAAATATATAATGAATTGAGTTTATTGTTTTCTTTTTTTTCTTGTTTTTGTCTTCTTCATTTTCAGCGTATTTTGTTGTGAATAAATATTAAAGTGTGTGATAACTGATGGATAAAAAATTCTATAAAATATTCAGCATTTATTTATTTAATTTTTTGTTTTGTTTTTTTTTTTTTTTTTTTTTTGAAATTTAATGAAATAAATTTCAATTTGGTTTTTCTGCTGTAAGAACTACGGTCATAAATCATAATGTTAACCAACAGCAATTTTATGTGATTTGGCTAAGCGTGTGTGTGTGTGTGTGTGTGTGTTTGCGTTTGTGTATGTGTGTGTGAATAAATGGTTAGGAACTCTGCAATATGTATGGCAAGTGTTTTATATGAGAAAACCGCTGGGAAAACGATATGTCACAGTTAGCCATCAACTAACCGAACTTACTCGGCCAACCAATCAGGCTGAGTAAATTTAAACATTATTTTGTACAGTGCAAAATGCATAAATCCAAAAAAGAAGCAACCGAGTAAATGGCGAAAATATGAAAAGCAAATATTTTCATAAATATTTCAAAACCCTTCAAAAACCGCACATACACATGTTTTCAACTAAATCCGTTAATAACAACAGCAATTTAGTTTACACAGAGTCGAGAATGATAAACAATTACAATTACAATTATAATGTCGTGTCAAAGAGAATGCCATCCGTGAAGGGATAATAAGTAGCCGCCTGCGACTAAAGATCTACAGCTTATTCTGCCATGCACATGCATGCATGCATTCACGAATATTTCTTCTTAGTCGTAATGAATATTAATGATTGATTTCTCCTGTTGCTAAAAAAAAAAAAAAAAAAAAAAAAAAAATTGGATCGCAAAGAAGAATACAGAAAGTTGTTCTTGATTGTGTGTAAATTCTCTGATACGCATTGAACGCACATTGAACGCTATAAAGTGTTTTAAATTGAATCCCTAGTAATAAATACCTTCAGGCTCTTAAGGAGCTCTTTGTTACTTTGAAAGTACGATATATGCCATTGTTGTTGTTGTTGTTGTTGTTGTTGGTGTTCTTGGCTATTATGTGCTTGCCTTTGATATTGAATGGAAAACATATGAGACAAGTCTTCAAAACTGTTTTCTATTTGGCGCTACTTCGAAAACTCTAGGAAAATATAGACGAATTGTTGCAAGTTGTTAAGATAAGAAAGTCGATCGCGTTGACTTCCATTTTGTGTACTTTGCAGGATTCCCATTGTGTTCTGAGTTTCAAAAACGGGAGAACGCAATTAGTTCACAAATGGACCCGTTCGAGAGTGTTGCTATCTTCTTTCAAAACTGGCTCGCATAACTTAGTGAACTTTTCGCAGGCAAATGGGCTTTGGCTGCTTTTTACATGTTGTTACAAAGGGAAAAGCAAATATAACCCTATTACCAAGTTGCTTGCGGACAATGAATTTGTCCTCGTTTGTTCGAGACTCTTGAACAAATCCAAATACGTCTGTAGTAATAGAATATATCGTTTAATTTCACAAGACTCATCAAGAACTTTAGTAAATAATTGCTTTATAGGATTACTTTATCCGGAATACCGCGTCCAATTGTAGCCGCTACAATGATCTTTCTTGAACATGATATATCCATCCGTCTAATTTGGTCTGTTTAAGTAGCCGAGTAGATATGATTCGCGACTATCAAGTTAATGTTCGCGAGTTTAAATCTTAGTCCGGTAGTGCTTATCCAGAGATTCTAGAACTTCTACGGATATGGGTTGATAATGGTTTGATTAGAAAAGCATCATATGGTTAGTTTTAATCATTTTTCCTCCTAATGTTCTAAGAAAAATGCGTTCAAATTTTTATTGAAAAACTACCACAAGCTTTCGTCCTTGATCTGTTCTTGTATACCTGCCTACAGGTAATCTACAAATTCTTTTATTTATTCAAACATTCATGGGATGTCCCTTGCGTGTGTAACACGGAGAGGGTAGGAAAGATCCACGGGAGCCATTGAGCCACTGAGTCACTCAGTAAAGCCTACGACCAAGAATGATCAAAGCCTACAACTCAGATCTGTAGCCCCGAACATCGAATGGGTAGTTAGATAATTATTCAAAAGAATGGGAATTTAAGTTCCTTTCGTTGTCCTTGCATACTTACATCAACATTTGTCTGGTCTGGTCTTTGGATAATGGACGCATTCTCAATAAAATGCGAACGTGGGACGTTAGTCACTTTTCTTTTTTATATAAAATTCTTTAGTTTTGTTTTCATCAGCTTGTAAAACGAAACAATTTCATAGATATAGAGTTCTTGTCAGTATCGGTGGCAGTGTCATGTGACAAAATAAATTTAATATGCTCACTTGTATAAAGTTGCATGAGGCCGCATGTCGAGTCTGTTGAAGCGAACGCAATGTACACAGTTTTAAGTTCAACCACCAGTCAATGGTATGCGTGAATGAATTGATGATTATATTTGAGTTATTACCATAACTGAGGCAGCACTCAGCATTCAGCCACAAAACTAATAAATAACAATAAACATAATTAAAATTGGGTACGATTTTGCTAAAAGGGAATAGTAAAGCGGTAAACAGCATTATTTCAATTAAATTTTGCTGCTGTCTGCTAAACGACCATTAATTGATTTTTTCATTTTGATGATGTGTACAGAGTTGGGCTTAAATCCACCCATTCCCCCAACGAAATCCATCAAAGGCACATCGATTTTTGTTAACAATCACCCAAGCATACCATGCGCTACGTGTGCGGACGTATGTAATACGTTCGAGGAAACCTTAAGCCTCTCCCTAAATCCATTTATATAAACCCATTATATAAAGCCGAACGATACAGAATAATTTTCTGAATCGACTGGTTTTTCTATTCAACCAACAGATCGTAATTTTTAAAGTACCTTGACAAAAAAAATTAAGATCATCCACGCCAATAGACTGATGACTTATAAAAATAGCTCTCAGGTTTATATTTTGAATCGATTTGTCTGTCCAACCTCTAAGTCTCATGTTCTGAGATACCGCTAATATTTCCAACAGTTAAGATATAAGAAAAATGGTTTCGACAATGGATTCGATCGGACAATTCTTGCGACAGCGCCCCATACGTTGCTCCAATGGAAACGAGTCATTCCAAAAAAAATGGTTAGAAGATAGTATTTCGGAACATAAAATAAATATGAAAAATCTGGATCCAATGGAATCTGGATCCCCAACCCTCGCCTGTCTCCACCTTTCCATGACAACAAAGTCAATTCTTAGAATTCTATGATGGAAATTATTTCAGAGTAAGTCTTTCTTCGCGATCCCTTTTCTAGAGAAGGAGCTTACGAAAAGCACAATATAGCACAACAAATTCTAATTTTGGATATTTCCAAACCATGTGCCATGGAGCCCGAAAATCCCACCCCTTAAGGGTTTCTACAGAACCGAGATATGTAGCGTGTAGTATATCAGAAAGACAATAGGTAAAGTATTGTATTAGGCCAAGTGCCTTAAGGTACTTATGGAATGGGTCTACTTCCGTCATACATATGTCATTAAAAATATAGTCCAAAGGTAAGACGATACGTATATAAGAGTTCTCGTTCTTCCGTTCTTCATCTACAATTAAAATGTATACTGCATGGCGGTTAGATTCACGAAGCACATTTTAATTTGCGTCGGTCTATGGGATTTATTTATCGATCGATTTATGGGATTTTTCAATTATATCTGGCAAGATCAAACTACTGCCTGCTTATTGAATACGGTTGACTTGTTGTACTTCTCTACATTTAACATTCGTTACAATGTTTTTAAACTCTTAAAGCGACGGCTGAGAACTTTCATTTTCATTTAAATGAGGTTTCCAACAAATGGTATTCGAATCGCAAATCTTTTAATATTGATTTCTTCTTATTGCTTACTTACGTACATAAACCTATTTTATGGAATATTTTCGCTACTTGTGCACACACAGTCAGTCAAAACTGAACATGCATAAGTTCATCGATATATATGTACTTACATATGCGAAAAACGGAAAATGTAAACGCAAAAGTAAAGCCTAGATTTTTATGTATGCCATAAACATAATTGTGAGCATAATTCAATAACTTCGACTTTTTCTTTCTCTTCAGCAAGGAAAAAAAAAGAAAAAAAAATGACGCGCATATATATATATATATCTAAATACTTATGTATGCATGAAGTTTAAGTTACTTTTATGATGCAAATTTCCCCTGAGATAGAAAGAAAGAAAGGTGAGGAGAAGAAGTAGAAGAAGAAGAAGAATAGAAAAGATCTGTTTTACAAATAGCAGTCGTTGATTCTAATGGTGAAAGCACTTATTGCCACACACTGCCATTCAAATTTATGTATATATGCAATAATATCTACAATATGTACATATTTAGTGCATTCACATGCATATGCATGTATTCGTTTGCTTGAATGAATGAAATGAATAAAGCTAAAGTTGTTTTCTTGCATTACAATACCACACGTTGCCTCACACATATCCATTTATATATACATATACATATATATATATATATACATATACATATATATACATATACATATATATACATATACATATATATATATATATATACATATACATATACATATATATATATATATATAAGAATATGTTCAAGAATTCGTATACACTAATATATATGATTGCATTGTAAATATATGTTCATTACATACGTATGCGTACGTTCATAAAATTGCAGTAACATGATCAATGACTATTCGTATGCTTCTTCGCCTACCTGATAAAAATGTGTTTACGTATGTGGACCTACGTAACTTTCCTAAATTTCTATTTCATCGACTTCGCAGACATACGCTTCTCTGTATATATACGGTATGCTTTACCCATATTCCACAATTTAAAAAAGCTTTTATTGAAAGTACTATTAGTGTTCGAGTGTAATGTTCTTTTTCTTCTTTTTCTTTTTCTTCTTCTTTTTCTTTTTTTTTTTTTTGTTTTCCTTCCATTGCTTGTAAATGTTAGACCAGCAGATAACATTAAAGTAAAGAGAAAGCGATGATGAGTTTATTTTTCCTTTCTCTTCGTGGAAGAGTGCATTTCATATGGTATATGAATGTACATCCATATCTACATAATGTATATATTCGATTACTCTGGACTTGTTTTCCACCATTAGATTTCAAAACAAAAACGGAAAAAAATTTTTGAAACTTGAATTAATCCTTAATAAATAAAAGAGAGACAGAGAGAGAGAAAGAGAAAGAGAGAGAGAGAGAGAGACAGAAAGAGAATAAATGCAAAGTACAAGACTAATTATTATGTGGTAAACTCTATTAATTCATAACATTTAGATTAGCAAGCAATTGTTTTTATGCACATCAAACGAAGCAACTAAGGCAACTAAGTGGAAAATGACTTTGACTAATCTATTTTGAATTGAATGTATTTGAGTTTTTGCAATTATGCTTAAAGCAAGGTGCCATTACGTTCTAAAAGGAAGAAGCTAATGGTAGTCACTGAGAGTGAGTTACCGAACGATTGCTTTTCTATAGATTCATTCATTCATTCATTCATTCATTCTTTAGCATTAAACAAAAAGAAAAAGAAAAGCAAGTCAAAATATTATTATAGTCGATCAAAGGTGACCTTTAAAATCACCTCTCTATGCCACTTGACCTAAGACAATTTTCTATTTTTTTTTTCTATTTTTTTTTTTATTGTACTTTGTTTTCATGCGAACGCTTTGCCTTTACTCTTAATGCGAACTCTTAGATGGGACCTGAATGAACCAAATGATGAACGTGTCATTATCTACATTTCACTATTCTTCACTTATTTTTATCTTAAAGCACTGGATATTAAATAATTTTGCCATATAAAAACCTAACTTGGAAAACTTGCCAAAAATAAACTCATATCGCAAAATTTTTCGCATATAAGTTCGAGTTCTTTCAAGTAACTCATTACATGGGGAGGATGGTCGCAAAACACATTTCCGATACCGTTCCTTCTTAGACCAAACAAATTCATCATGCTAGTGGTTAGTTTAATTATGTGTTAAACGTACGACGGACAGTTAAAACGATTTAATAAATTATTTTAGAATCGATCTGCAGTGTAGAACGTTAAGAGTTTATATTAAAAATTTTCAATTTACAAATTGACTAAAACTTTTTAAAACTAGATATCATTGTTTTATTGTACTTCGAGTATCACTTCGAGTATCAAAGAGAGAAAAAAGTCCATTCTCACTGCCTTATTAGCACCGTGTAGTAGTACACTGTCTCGAGTTCAAGTGAAACGAGAAAAAAAAAAAAAACTAATATTTTCTTGTGGTGTTGTACGCATTTACTTATAATTTAAATTAATTTACTTTAGTACGCCATTAACATGTGTATTCGTCATTTAATTGATGAAATCATAATTTGATCATTGGCGAAAAATTGAATAAAGTAATTTTCATTTTAGACCAAAACATATCACTTTGCCTAATTTCGATAATTACAAGGCATTGATTGATGAGCACAAAAATGCAAAAAAAGAAGACATGTTTTGCATGCAAATGCATTCGAAAAGCACAAATGCATAGTTAAAGGTGTATCTGTTCGAATCGCTTCTTGGTATCTCGCATGGTATGAGTAGTAGAGTAGAACTTTAACGGTTTTTTTTTTATTTTTTCTAATAGAAATTTCTTAAGTTTATCGTTTCATTTCATTCAAGTCTTACACAATCGCTTACTTAGGCTTTCGAATTTTTGAATTGAAATAAATTTGAAATTTTTTCCAAACATTGGATCTTTATTCACAGTTGCCACGCTCGTATAATTTTTCCGAAACATGATATGATTCCTTAGTAGTAGTAGTAGTAGTAGTAGATACTAATCTTAGCCTAAGTTTATATAAAAGTAAAAGTGTATGTATGTATGTATGTATGTATGTACAATTACATGTTTTGTATATTTTCTGATATCATCATTACTGTCTGTTAAATGCTTGTTTTTTGTCAAACGCAACTGTCATGCAATCGGTTTCCCGCTTAATTAAAATAATCAAAATGTTGCAAAATCAATTACAATTTGATTATATTTTCATTGATGCTTTAATAGAGACAATCAAGTGAATGCGGTAACTATGAAATTCTGTCAAATCGCATCAGCGAGTGTTGCAAACGAAATCTTTATTAATACATCAGAGCTATGAGCCAACGTCTGTTCATGTTCGCATTTACACAAAAGCGAGATAATGTGGGGGGGAAAAAAAAGGAGGGGCTCTTTTAATTAAAATTCCATATAATTCCAGTATTATCCTTATCATCTTTTACTTATTTTTTTATTTTTATTTTTTTTTTTTTCTATTAAATTCAATTTAATGAAAGCCTTTCTTTCGCATTGAATCTATACATGATTCAAGTATACGTGCTTGCTTACCTTGTATGGGGATGTGCGCTTTTTTATGTTCTTTGTTAAATCATTGTAGACCCCAAACACATGTACACACATCTTTACCAGTAGCAGCTTTATGATTACAATAATAAAAATATCACTGCATGTAGGCATTAATATAGATATGTATATCTATATATATATATATATATATATATATATAAACATGTATGTTATATGAATTGCTTGCGTATCGTCGTAACTCGTATTTATGCTAACATTCGCTTTTATGTACATTTGCATCATGTTGCATTAGCTTTCGGTAAACTTTGAAATGTTGCATGCACATGGTTACGTGTTTATATTTATATACATATATACATATATATATATATATATATATACATAAATGTGTTAGGCTAACATATATTATAATGGAGAAGGAGGAACAGTGCGGTCTTGGGTGTACTTATTCTTTTGTTTCTGTTCTTTTCGAATATAATTTCATATTTCCCCTGTACAGACTTTAGTTGTTCTCCCTCTCCCTCACCCCATCGCCTTTTCCATTTGCCATCATCTTCTTTACTGTTTCAATCATTTCATAATTGTGAATGTAATTTAATGTTCTGTTATTATATCATGTATGCAGATGTCAACGACAGTCTTGGCATTATGCAGTCTTTGTTCGAATCTTTAAAGGGGTTTATTATTTAAATATTTCTTCTTCTTCTTCTTCTTCTTGTTTTTTTTTTTTTTCTTTTTCTCTTTCTTTCAATTTATTTATTTATTTATTTTTTTTATATTTTGAAGTTTACATTTATTATGCAATAATTCTTTGAAAAGATGTGTTATATTAGTTTTCGACCTCTTTAATCCAATATTTGTTGTCGTTGCAATTTTTCTTTAATAAACTAATAAATATTTTCTTCGCACTTGAGATTCTTGTGAACAGCATTGTTGTACTTTCTAAAATTGCTTGGGGGCTTCTTTATCTCTCTCATCCTTTAATCACTTTTTTATGCAATCCGCCCTCGATAAACGTTGAGTGTTAATAAGAATCAATTGTTGCTGTCGCTGTTGCTGTTGCTGTTGCTGTTACTGTTGCTGTTGCTTTTGCCTTTGCTTATTCTCGCTATCAAGTTTGCCGTTGATAAATTTAAGTTTTATTTACTTTGACATGACTTGATTGTCAGACAAGTGTTGCATTGTATCGTATAAGAGTAATATATGGTGTACTGTTAAGGGTCGCTGGCCTAACAAAGTGTATTTGAAATTGTTGACACTGATCACGTACTATTATATTACTCGCTATTGATTGCGTGCACTATAAAATTGATTTCATTGTGTAATGTATGTGTAAATGTATGAAAAATACTTATGCATGTATCTATGTATAAACAAGTAAGTGTTTGCGGCAAGGCTTAGCTGCTATAACTTTAGGTGTTTAAAAAATTTGCAAAAAAAAAAAAAAAAAAACTGATCAAAATCATTTTGAGAAAAACCTCTCTGACTGATTCGACTATAAAATCATTCATAACTTGTTGATATTCTGCAATATTATCACTTACACGATTCATTGCTGAACAGAGCAGAAAAATGTTTACTTAATCTTAGATTTTATTTAGATTCATTAAGAGGCTTACGGAAGCTTAGCTTTATTGAAATTACCTAATATTAATGTATAATGAATGATATAAAAAAAAAGTTTCAAATTAAAGAAATAATAATTTATTAAATAAAAATAAAATTTATTAAACATAGCACATAAGTTAAAACCCATTCCTAAGACTAACATAAAGAAGTCGTCTCTAGCAGAAATTGATGTTGTTTTAGAAAAATGCTACTCCCTCACGCGATGCCTGTACTTATTCCAATCATTTGTTGCGAAGAATGGGAAAACCCATTGATTAAACATTAATTTTAATTGGAACAAACTTCATTCAAACTCAGCATTGACTTGATAAATATTATGGGAATATCTTCTCCGTTCAAAACAACCATTTGTCAGTGGCTGGCAAATTTCAAACTCTTTCGTACGAATACTGACCAAGGGTGTGAAGATAAATTCGAATTTAACTAGTAAAGACACCTACCATTTCTGTTAACATACCTCTGTTAACGACTTAACAGAGCTCATGTTAAATACTTACAATTGAGATATAGTTGGTTTGAAAGCCTAATCCGTCCATATTAAAAAAAAGAAAATATTTTTGTGGACATTTCATGAATCCATATAAAACTACCTTTCAAACAAACTAAACAAATTCAAATTCTGCTTATGGAAACTATTTTTAACGGTATTTGAAATTCAGTATGTTAGCGAAAACTGCATATGAAAAAACACCTAAATTTGACACTCTAGTGCGGCCAAACTAGAAAATGTCGCCTATATTCACCTATATCACGTGAATCTATATGAAAATACCTATCGATTAAGCAAAAAAAATTCACACTTTGCTTTCAGGAACTATTTTTGCCGATTTTTTGAAATTTGGTATGTTACCATAACATAGCTATGGGAAAACACCCAACTTTGACACTCTGGTGTCACTATTCGCTGGTGTCACTATTCACTATTTCGCCTAAGAATTTGAATATGAAAAAGCCGCCATCCGAAAAGGCTGACGCGTTCACAGTCTAACAAAAACATTAAAATAACACGTTGCTGATTCGGAGCCCAGGAGCAGCTCCATGAATTTTGCTCGCATTGCCGGTCCATGCAGCATATCCTCCAGGTCTGGCCATTTGCGATGATCAAGTGTTTGCAAATTTCAAAGTGAAGCTTGCATTAAATGATGACTTTGTTCAGTTGAAGCTTTGGAAACTAAAGCGGATTTCGAAAATTGTAATAAATCTATTTTTTTTATATAAGAAGAAGAGACTGTTTTGGTGAATGAAGTTGAATGGAAAAAATAGTTTTTTTTTTTTGCTTAATTCCGCGACCTATTGACCAATGCATTGTAAACAAAATTTATCATTCTCGCAAGTGCTCCATCGTTAGTTGATTTTTAATCATGCCGAGGGAAAAAAGCAAAATGACTTCGGTAATAATATGCAACCCACATGGTATGCCAAATTGAATGAACAGTTGGTAAGTTTATGCCGCACCATCATTGTCAAATGCCGAAGGAGGAGAGAAAACATTTCCAGGAATTAATTTCATCGTAAAGACAGCATAAAAAATTTCTCTTACGGTGCTTCTGCACCTCCAATTTTGGATGATGTCATGGAAAAGTTGAATCTTCAAAGATGCATTGGAGGAAAAGTTAAAGAGAAAATTATAGAAGGAAATCTACAAGATCATCATCAGCGCTACTCCTTTATTAACCGTCCTACAGCACTACACCTTTACATCGAACAAATGTTGAGAAATTCAAGATTCAAACATTTTCGAGAATTCGCTTTGGTCACTTACTTTCGTTCCTCAATACGTTTGCGGTGAGCCTTACTACCGCTTACTACTACTATCGCTTTTCACATTTTTAAGAGTCATGCAACATAGTTGTCGTGAAATTCTCTGGGAGAGGAATCTCTCCAATTTCCGTTTGTACTATCTGTCATTCGTTTTGGTACCCTGGACAGACAAAGAGCCCATGTTCAATGTTCGAATTTGAAGCACCTACGATCGCTAAGCAGTCGGGGCAAGTAGAAGTGTACCTCTGGCTTACGTTTGGAATGCGCTTGTGCCTCCATCTTCTTTTCGCGGATCCACTCCATCACATCGGCGATTCATCGATCAGTCAGCGCCTTGCCAAAGTTTCGACTTCACAGTACGTTAGTGTTTCTCTTCTCTTCTTTTTGCCTCTATTACGTATGTTGCTTCTTTAGCCTAGAGACCGATTGACGTCGAGCTGCCAATGAGCTTAGGAGCTTCGTCAGTAACAGATCGAAAAGGTGCAATTACTCTTACTGCACATAAGCGATATACTGTTAGGATGTCTAGGATGTATGGCAGGGGATGTACATTACTCCACACAACGGATCATCCTTGTAAAATTTTGGAGGTCTTATTATCTATGTGTTGGTGTGCGCGTGTATTTAGCCGGATGATGTTCACTTTCAAAACGAAAATGCATTATTTTAGTGATTAGTTTGTTTAGTGATTTATTTATATAATTGCTAATGATTGCTGCTTAGGCGTGGCTTATACGGTTTAAAAATATTATTTCATTAGCAATATTATTAGTTGGAGACATTCCGCCATATATGCAAACGAAAATAAAATATTGAGAAATCCGTTTCTACCAACATCCAGCTAAGCGGGGTATTCTAAATTGGTTTATTCATATGTGTTCGCCGCCTATGAATACAATATTAATGTAATTCTGAATAGCAATAGGAATTGAAATAGAAGGGTGTGGCTTAGCATATTTACTCTAAAGATTGTTCTACAGGTTGAAGGCTAAGAAGAACATGAAGAAGAAAAACCTGATCAGTTTTCAAGGGTTTGAGACGGCAAAACAATCTGAGAAAAAAGGAAAACTAAATGCATTTTTTTTTGCTTTTAAGCAATTTGCAGCGGCTGGCGCTCACAAAGGTTATATCAACTAATTGGATGGATGTGTGCTTAGGTCATTTAAGATTGCAAGGCTAAAAACTATTTCACTTATTTTGCGATGGGTATTTAAAATTCGTTGTAGATCGATTGTGATTCTCTTACTTGTTAGATATTTACCTTTGAAGAGTGTCTTGTTGATTCAAATTTCTTTTTCCTCTTTTTTTTTTATCTTATCTTCATTTTTCTCTTCTCTGTTTTTTATTATGAATTTCAAAGATTTCCATTTCATTAAATAGAAAAAAAATGAAAATTTGCCTGCCGGTTTATATATAAAAGTCATGTAATAAGAAATCCATCAGTTTTCTGCTTTATAGCAGGTTTTTATATCTACACATGCGAGTGCATGAATAAAGTATTTACGAATCATTATTCTTACGTTCAAAACAGTTAATGAATGAAATGTGTAATATATATATATATACATATATATATATATAAAGAGAAAAGGCAAAAAGTTTTTTATTACTCTCGTTTGGATTGTTGCAAACAGACGAACGTTAAGTACGAAGTTATTAAAATAAAAATAAAAATAAAAAAAAAAATATATAAAAATTGAAGAATATTTTAAGGATGAAAATTTTAAATAACTTCTCGGTTTAACAACCTTACAATAATAATATTCATTATAAAGTATTTTTGAAAGCTGTTTGTTGAAGGGCAGATCGGATTGAAAATGAATTCGAAAAGAATGAAAATGAATTCACAGCGATGGACAAGGGTCATATGAACTTTTTATACTAAACCTTACTCAAGGTTAACGCGGTTTGCATCTATTCATAATTCTTGAAAAGTAAAGTAGCAACTATGCAACATAAGTTGAATAAATGTTACATTACGAACTTATGAATATTTTTTTTTTTATATTTTTTTTTTTTTTTTTTTTTAGTCTTCGTTAAATGCTATCATATTTAACTGCTTCCATTAAGTTTCATAGAATATTTTCAATCCATAAGCATTTTAATAAAAAAAAAAAAAAAAATAATAATAATTTTCTTTCTTTTCTATCTTTTTCAGGTAAATATTCACTTATTCCCGCTCTTTCGTAATAAACTTTTAAAAAAGAATAAAAAACAAAAAAAAAAAAAGGATGTGATTGTATAAGGTAAGTGTAATAGGAGAATTAAATGGATTCTAATTTTGTTTTCCATTCAGCTGGTGAGATCTCATCTAATTTTATGGCGTGAACGGAAAGACTGATTTCATGCAAACAATATTTGAGAAGAAAAATGTAAAAAAAAAGCAAAGAAAAACTTTTATTCGACTTGAGTTGAATAAGATTCTTGGTTACTCTACAAAAAAAAAAAAAATATATATACAAATAATCTCCAAACTTAATATTTCCCAAGCAAAGTCTTTTATGACCTTCATGAATATTCAGAGTCGACTTCGACTTAGCTAGGCTTCGGTCTCTTTGAACTTTGAGGCTAAGTTTTTGTTGGTGACATGAGCTTAAGGCAGATAAATGAATTTACAGCCATTTTCTGCCGTTGTGACCGATCACTAGTTATACGAGCTGGTAACTACGTTTTCTTGCTATAATATTTATGGGTTTGTATTATGTTGGGCATTCTGGAAAAGGACCGTAATAAAATCTCCATCTTTCCGTTGTAAATACAACGATCGAGAAGCTCAATCGAGTACCATCCCAACCCAAAATCGATGCGATCGTATCGCTTTTGCTTTTCGTATCGTACGTTAGGTCGATTAAGTAGAACTGTGAACCGACTCCTGTTCATGCTGCATTTCCCTGTCAAAATTTTGGTTTGATTATGAAAACTTCTATGCGTTACGAAAGAAATGACGAAACCAACATACACTCATCTTCAATAGCTAGTATACCGATAATTCCCTTTTCAAAAACTATTACGAATTTTAGAGTTCGTCGCCAGTACTTTCTACATTTCTATCCTTTACGGATTTTCTAAGAATTACAGATACGTTCTAATGCTATTTACAACTCACACCTTACTCGCTTTTTGTGGTACAAGGTGCTTGATTATGTTTGAATTGCCATCAAAACCACCAGCATCTAATTACGCTTATGTTTGCGAAAATGTGTTTTTTACAACAACACTAACGATATAGCGTTTACTACTTTTTAAGTAATTGTACGTAATTTTCCAAAAAAAAAATCTCTGGGAAAAGAGCGATAACATCCCATGTTGTTAATAATGAATTTTATCGAAGACGCATTGTTGAAGGGGAAAACAGACTCACTACAGAGATTCGATTGCAATCCAATTTAGCTAATTTTGTAATAAATTGCGACTTTATTAGCTGGACTTACATTTTCGAAAATGCTTTTCCTTTTTTCCGATGACATTATTGAAGACATTCACTACAATCCGAACGTTCTTCTTCTTCTTGAATTCTGAATGGTGTGCATAGATCACTTCCACTTTCCGATATCAAATAATATTTCCAAATCTTTATTGTCTAAGTTTTCGTTATTTTCCTTATCTCAATTGGATCTCCCTTGCAACCGTTATCGATGCAATCAAGCCATAAAACTTTTACTTCTCTTGCTAAGGAATTTTGTATCGAATAAGTTAATGTCAAATTTTTGTCCTTTTTATTATTGACATTAGCTATGGTTGTAGAAAACTAAACGTTCATATAAGTGACCAAGTGGCTTGAAGAGGTTAAGGGTAACGTAAGTCTCTCTCTCTCTCTCTCTCTCTGTTGAGGACAATCTTCATAAGAAGTTTGGTGGTCTCCTTTACAATTCTTGGCAATCGAAAGAAGTACTTCGATTATTTTTAAGCCCAATTTCCAGCACAATTCGCGCACTGGGTTCCTTCGACATTGAACTATCCCGATTTTAATTCTACTTTGATGCTCTCATCTCATACCGGCTCTGAAGAGTATTGGGCAGAGACATCTTCGCAATTCGCAATGCTTAGGGCAGGCATGTGCGTGGGCATACATTTTAGTGGATATTTTAATTTTCTTATTCCCGCAGGACGACGGAATTTCAGAATGTACTTCAAGCCCAAATGTATATTACTTTAGACAAGCATAAAGCAGTGTTTATTGTTAGGGCTGAAAAATGAAAAATTGTTTGTTGGGTGACAAACTTTTGATTTTCACAAAGCCACATAAATCATCGTAAACAGCCCTTGAACCTTTTGATCGCATATATATATATATATATATATATATGTAGTGAGTGCTCAGTCTGTAAAGGACTAACATATAGCGCTGGTGTCCACATCCAATAGACTGCGGCCGCTTCCTTATCTCTTTTCTCGCATCTTTCCGGTCGTCATTGTATTTCACGAATAGAAGACATACCCCTAGCGATTCAAAAAAACAAAAAAAAAGGGAAGGGTTTTGAAGCCATTTAAAAAGATCCCAGCAATGAGTGGACAAAATTGGTACTTTGCGGCAAAATTTTCATTGATCAAATGTGTACTTTAAAGCTCTCCTGACTATCAATTGGGTTTCTACTATCATCTACTTTGATGTCTCCGGATTAATTGTCAATGAGGGCTTGGGGCGAAAAAGTTGCGAAGTGGCATTGCGCCAAAGAGAAAAATATTTCATCTACCACGAAAAGTTAAGTGAATTAATTAATAGAGAATTTAAGGCGTCGACCTACTTAAGTAAGCGAGACGGAGTAAGCGGGACATAGTTAAATCAACCGCACGATAGAGATAAGAGATGCTGCGACAAATTATTGTCATGGATTATAAAATGAAATGTAAGGCATTGAACGTTTGCTCTCTACGCTTTCACATCGTTATTCTCTCTCTCTCTCTCTCTCTCTCTCTCTCTCTCTCTCTCTCTCTCTCTCTCTCTCTCTCTCTTTCTTTCTTTCTTTCTCTCATTTCAATTTTTTGCCTTTATTTGTTTATGTATTTTACTTCTCATTTCTTTCCTTATAATTGTATTTCGATTTCGTTTTGCTTTTCTTTGCATTTGAACATTTCCAATCGTTTGATATTACCATTAACTTCCATTTTGTCTTCTTTTACGTTTTCAAAGTCTTCTTTAACTTATCACCAAAGTCTAAGTGCGCATTACTTTACTTATGCGATATGCAGCACGCACGAATGAATTATTGAAAGGAACTTTGTGAAATGGAAGCTAGATGAATAAAAACTTCCGAGTCAAATTGCTTATGTCCGTCCTTCCGTCAATCTTCTTCTTATTAATATATAATATTAGATACTTGCATGTATTTTAATAATTTTTTCTTTTGCAAAAGACATTTATTGAGAAAAATCCGTATCATATATATTGTCAATCAGAATATTTTCCATCAATTTCTCCAACTTTTTCCCAATCTTATGGCAACATCTCGCCCCGGCCAAGCCATGCTGCGTCGATCTGAACAAGTGGTAATCAGAGGTGCTATGGCAGATATGGCACAACCTTCCGTTCACGTCGTCAAAATGTATCCTTAATAACTCTTGCAAGGTGTGGCCGACCGTTATCATACAAGAGGACGACTTCACGTCTACTTTCCTAACACCACATCGTTCAGTTTATTCCAATGACGTCCGCAGACGTCTCCAGTAATCAATCGTTCTATCCGATTTTAGCAAAACTTTATGACCATTGCTTTTCCGCTTCGGTCTCGATGTAGATGGCTATCCTGGACTAAGCACATGACTTTTTGCGCTTGCGATTGTCCTAGCAGTAGATTCACTTTTCATCGCGAGTCACAACACGCCATAGAAAAATTTTTTTTTTATGCCTAGAGAGTAATGGAATCGCGACGAACCGAAACAGTTCGAAACGGTATTTGTAGTCAATTCGTACGGTAGCCTTCCTCTTGAATCTTTCCTATCGCATGTAAACGTCTAGAAACACTTGACTCTTCAGCTGCTAAGCTGTTCGAAAGTTCTTTAAGAGCTGGGCTTTTGTCCAGTAAGTCATTTATGCCGTCCAACTTTTTTGATCATCCAAACCGTAGTTTATCATTGAAATCAAAGCCAGCACTTTTAAGCCGTTGAAGGGAAAACCGACAATTTGAGAACAGCAGCACCACAAGCATCTGAAAGTGCTTGATGGACTTCCGCAGCAAAATTGACAAAACTTTTTCAAAAGCAATTCTGAGCGTTCCACTGATTACCGCCTATATACACAGGATAACTCAATAATACTAAATGGAAAAGCTATTAGTTTATGTAGCGAAAGCTCAAAATCATCGAACTTAAGCGTAATGTACGTTGATACTTCGCATTGCTTTATCATTTTTATCAATAGATATCGCTGATCAAAATACATGCAAGCATCTAGTATTATTGAAGATTTTTACCTCCGAGTAATGTTCGCAGATTAAGTTAAAAAAAAAAAAAAATGAAAATAAAACATGTCGAACATAGCATAGAGAAAACACTGAATTAACTGTCGAGAATTTGGATGCAAAATATAATAGGAATCTTTAGGGCTCTAACGCAATCAGAGATCGCATCAGTGCTCCATCGAGTACTCTTTAAGAGAGAGCATAAAGAGAAAACTGCTCAGAAAAGTATTTAAGTATGCAACATGACTTGATCTAGCTCGTGCTCAAGGCTAACCGTTTGCTCTCTATAGCTTTCAGTGTTAAAATAATGGCAAAATGTAAAGTGCATTTGTATGTATGTAAATATTTCTGGCTCATAAAACTTTTAAGGACGTTATGCTCAAAATCATTAGACGTCAAGTAAAACATTTATTTATTTCTGATTTAAAACCACTACCACGTAAATGCTAATGCAATAAAATTGAAATAACAACAACAAATCTTTTTCTTCATTCATTACTTTATGTAACGGAAAGAAATCTTTAGTAATGATTGGCAATTTTTTTTTTTCTGCGCTACACACTTAAAATGCAATAATGAATTTTAATAATTCGAATAAGACATTTATGTATGTATGCCTTGAATCAGATTTTGGACGCCAGTTAAGTCATGTTTGTAGATAGTTTTTGTAAAAGTTTATAGCAAGCGGTGAATTTTTATATCTGTTGACTAAGTGAAGAAAAAAAATCCAATATAAAGGAGAAAGTGTTGAATGAAAGTGTTGAACACTCCACGTCGCTTTGAAATGTTAAGCGTTGTCTTTGCAATGCTAAGGCATTTCATTCGATTCGATTCTGCGGGATCCGGTAGGAGCCTATTTTATGTTCACTGCGTTTGTCTTAATAATAACTGATAGGATTCGATTCGTTTACATGTTATTTTACTCGATTCAATTCAGAACTCTACTTTTTAACTGTACATTTTTGCGACTCCCTCCTTCCTCTCCATTCGATGCGATGAGAGAAGAAAAAGAGAATGAAAAAAAAAAAATAAAAATAACTCAACGGATTGAAGTAAGTGATATTTCATTCTAAAGTTCGGACATTGCAGTTATATTCTAAAAAATACGCCGGCGGTTTTGTACATACCGAGGCCCACGGTGGCTCCAATGATTAATCGTTTTGTTTAACCTTAGTCGCATTATTGCTATGTTAGGCTGACGACAGATGTTAAATTTGGAATGTTGTAAAGTTTGCGGGCCGGCAGCATAGATTTGGCTTTTGATTTAGCGTCACAGTGCCGCGTCCAATTCACAGATCTGCCAAGTTTGATGCGCAGCAAATTGAGCGTAGTATCATGTTTGTGGCGCCGCACCATCTCATAGAGCATTGGTAGATGTCTCTTTTCTCCCAAGCATCATGACTTTGCCTATTGGCGAAGGCAAAAAAAGAACATAAGCTAACGAACGTTCGATAGCGTGATTAAGTTCAGGAGCTATCGTGTGCATAGAGAATCGAATTAATTCGATTAATCGATTCAATCTATGAATTCATTCTATGTTACTTTATTTGATTCGCTTCCTTCGATTCAATTGCACTCCACTCGATTGTCTCCTATTCGGCATAATTTGATTGTTGTAATGTAAAGCTAATCTGCTCGTAATCGATTTAATTCAATTCTATCAATTAATTGTCGCCATTTCCGTCCGTTCATCCATCTATTGTCTATTTATGTGCGGAAAGCACTTCGACGCCAAAGCATATGAAAAGCATAGAAAGAAAGCAAGAAGGAAACATATGTTTGCAATTCAATTCAAATCAGATCAAATTCGAAAACATTCATTACGCGACCGCGAAAAACAAAAAAAAAAAAAAAAAAAAAAATTAAATAAAATAAAATAACTAACTTATTGTAATAAGCAATAACGAGGATTAAGAGACTTGACGTAAACAAGTCTTAATCAGTTTAATGACTGACTGACTGACTGACTGACTGACACTGACACACGCAATTAATTAGATTCGTTCAATAGATTTGCCTTCAATTGTGATAAGCATTTAGGATTCATTTCAAAGTAGTTTTTGTTATCGAAAACGAACGAAGTCTGTGTCAGTTGAGGCTTTATTTGCAAATCTTTCAAATTTGCTTATATTTAAATGTAAATAAATGAAAATGGAAATCATTTAGAAAAAAAAAAAAGAAAAAAAACAAACTCGTATTCATAACATTGTGAAAACAAAAATCCATTTAACTTATATTCAATTGTTTACAATGCGCACAGACATCGGACGTTAATGCAAAAATTGCCATAATTTGCGTAAATCTCATTTCTTCAATTGCTTTTCTTTCCTCCTTAATTCCACTCTCTGTCTCTCTGTCTGTCTATCTATACATTATGTGATGGCATTGTCTCTTAAGACAATTTGATCAGTAGAATGCCATACACTGAAGGCGGATTATACGAGTTTTCTGTTGCTTTTTCTTCTCTATTTTTTTTTTTTTTTTTTTTTTTTGCGTTGTTTTCTTCTGTGGCATTGTCATGATGCCAAGTAAATAACAATAATACAATAACAAGTAGGAAAGCTCTATGTGGCTTAAGGGAGAATCTCGGATGGCCATCATTTAAATTTCAACCCCGTTTTGTTGTATATAACCTCAATTTATTCTCTGCCTTAAAGTGTAGCATTGTATAATTATATAATTTTGTGTGTGTGTTTGTGTGTGACACAAACGTAACAAAGACAAATCATCATACGGCAGTTATTAAAATCCTAATCTTTTCATTTATTTATTCGTTTGATTAATTGTGTAAGAATGTGAGTATAATTAAACAATTTTGAATATTAGGCGCAACATAAAATTATGTAGGACTACATTTCTAATTTCAAATTAATGAGACTTAAGTGGCTAAGCATGATAAGGAGAATGATATGCAATCGATTAATGGGTACAACAACAAATTGTAATTGATTAACAGTAAGGAAATCAAATCGAAAGGCAAATCGCTAAAGCGGCCAGATCTCTATCGCGAACATCAAGTTATTCAACGGGATGGATCGGACTAGAGACGTTGTAGATTCAATGCGTTGTGGCTTTTATGGAAATGCTTAAAGCTTTGTATTTTTTTTTTTTCTAAAGAAGAAGAAGACAAGAGAAGATCCATATTCCGCTTGATATGAACCTTTTCATATTCGTTATGAACGGCCAATTTTCGATTATCATTTAATTTACTATATATATATTCTTTATCATAGGACGTAGTTTTAATAGAAATTTATAAAGCATAGAACAATACGTTGGCGATTCCTTCATATTCCCTTGAGTAGCGTTAATAAGCAAATTAATTTTGTCCCTTCAGTCAACTGTTGTGAGAAAATACGAATTTAAGAATTCGCCTGCAAAGCAAGATTTTTATTATTACCCTTCTTATGTGTCTTGTATATTTCGTTTTTTTTTTTTTTTTTCGATATTCACTTTAAAGGTGAAACATAACTAAGTCGATCCAAGGAATCGTCAATGACTATCTAAAAGCAAATGAATGTAAATATGTCGAATAACATATGAGGCGTCATGGAATTGTGTAAATGTGTCGTGTGTGTGTGTGTGTCTTATCATATTGTACTAACTGGCCTTTGTTCTATGCTGTAATCTCAAATCGCATATATGTGCAGACAAACTTATGATAGGTAGTCCACACAGTTCGAACTTTTATCTTTTATAAACGGGCATAAATTGCTTGCGATATAAGTTGAACAGTTTATATTGGGATAAATGGATCATGAATGGGTCATTAATAGATGCTTTAAATTCCCCTACCAGGTATATAGGTATGAAACTGACTTTGCCGTAATACCGCGTGAAAATAGTTTATGCCTCTCCAGTTGTGTTTTCTTTATAGCTTACACATCTTGCAAGAAGAATTAATCGCAATACCCACAAATATCGCAAAAATAGTTTTTCCAACCAGGAAAAGATTGCATTTCGCGCCAAATTAACAGCATTTGCTACTTTAAAAGTAACTTGTTTTTCCTTAACGACTAATAAAAAAAAAAAAAAACTTAATCTATATCGAGAGTTCCAAGTGTAAAACTGTATAAATGGGTTCACGTGTACCATCAATATCAACTCGAAGACCGAACCGGTTTGGCGTTTTGGTTTACCATTAACTGGTAAACTGCAATGAAATGTTTAACGCTAACGCTGTCAGCAATTGTCAATCGATCAATTTGCTCAGCGCTCGCTCGTTCAAGAAATGAGCTAAATGCCGCAAAAAGGTAACAAAAGTTCATTTTATTGTACATGACGTCTCTCCGTCCATTTATGTAGCGAGGTCGGTTCACGATACAATGAATTCCTTTAACTGGGAAATGCAGGGCCATTCGGCTCACTCATCAGCCTTGAAATTTCGGCGACATTTAACAGCTAATCGGACTGAAAACCATTTGGTATAACATTATTATATAACAAACAATAAAAAATATTAAGCTTTTTGCACACTGATCAATAAGTTCGTAGGATGACATCCTCGTCGCCACTCTGAACGAATCCATATGATCTTTAGATAGTACGAACGAAAGCCGTCCAAGGCGACGGGAGAAAGTGATGGCACTGAAACAAATGTACCGCTATGTAAACTATAGTTTACAACGCCATGAAATTCTGACACATTCCGTTTGAAAGTTGATAATATCTAAAAATCGCATAGAATCGTCAATAGCGGGTATATCTTTATGACATCTGAAAAGCTCATTGAGTGATGTATTGTAAAACGATCGAGTGAAATGACTTGCGCTAGATCACCAATGGATTTCGAATCACTTTTCAAATCGACATAATTCCGCTTGCTGTCCATTTTAGGTATTTCAGGTGCTTCGCGAAATTTCGTATACACCGATCTGTTGTGATCTATAGCGAAATCCCGTTGCAAATATATTGAAGCGGAAACATTTTTATGATTGACGACTTACTATACGAAGTGATATTTTGAAAAACACGTTGCGAAATGATGCATGAAATTTAATGATCGATCTTCGATCTTCGTTTATTCAATTATTTCTCATATGAATTTTCTTTTGCATCTTATTGTATTGATGATCAGGAGGCTCTCAATCAAGATTGTAATTTTAATCTAAGTAAAAAAAAAAAAAAAAAAAAAAATTATTGATATTTTGCTAATTAGAAAACAACAGATACAATTATCTAAATTAAGTTGACGATGGCGATGCGAACGCACTTTCTTTGGCATCGTAATCGCTCAACATCGAGTTGATTACTTGCGTTTGTGGGCTGTTCAAGGATATATGGAATCTGTGATACGTAGTTTTTTTTTTTATCTTTTGCAAGACTTTAATTAATTGAATCGATTATACCGGCTATGATGACCGGCTATTAAAACGATATCTGTTGCACTAGAAGGTCAATATTGTTTTCTTTTCTTTCACTTTTCACTTTTTAATGAACTTTATAGATCGCGCATTAAGCCGAAAGTGAATCAGTTTTTTTTTATTTATTTAAACTCTTCCTTCCGATTCATTTACATTAGAGAAAAAGATAAGCAAAAAAAACCACAGGCTCTGACCTTATCGGTCAATTAAAACTCTGAAAACAAATAAAGGAAAGTGAAAGGAGAAGAAGAAGAAGAACAAACAAACAAAAAAAAGAATAAAGAAAGAAAGAAAGAAAGAAGAAGAATTTATACTCAAGTGTCTACATCCGACGAACAAACGCGCTTTTAAATTCGTTTTTGTTCTTAATTCTTTAATTCTTGCTACTGATATAGATGCAACGCGCTGCGCTGTTCGTTGATGACTTTTACTTTGTTGTTATTTCATTTTTTGTTTGCGTTTGTTTTTTTTTTTTTTTTTATATATAACGTGAATTATACTGTTCAGTCGCGCAAAAGAAGCACTTGAAAATAAACGAACAGAGATCCATACATACATACATACATACATACATACATACAGACGACTGTATGGGAAAAAATAAAAGGAAGAGGACCGCGAAGGGCCTCTTGTTTAAATACACTTCAATCGGTACGTTTAAAACTTGGGTAAACGGAAAACAGAGCAAACACTAAGAGCGCATAAAGCATAAACAAGAGTATGATGCCAACTGCAGCAACAGCTACGTTAAAGGACGAGAGATGTTAAGATGTTGGTTCAAAACCACTCAATATTGTTGTCAGTGATCTCTTTGGTTTGATAGATAAAAAAAAAATAATATGAAATTAAATAAAATAAATTAAAAAATAAATTCATGCTCACCTCACCTATGACTTTTGACTTGTTTTACATTCCCACGGTCGCTCTTACAAATACATACAGACATATACGTGTACATCTTTAAAAGTAAACAAGCAGCACAATATTCGCTTATATGCATATTGCACATCTGTCGCCATCATCTGCGTGTATATGCATATATATATATATATAATGTGTTGTTTCTCTTGGTAGCAGTAACAGTAGTAGTAGTAGTAGTAGTAGTAGTAGTAGTAGTAGTAGTGGTAGTAGTATCTGTTCAATTACTTACTTCTGGTGGCAAAACTAAACTTGTTGGATCGTAATGCTAGAACTTGTTAGTTGGTAATCCTTTATATTGCGAGTAATTTTAACAATTGTTGTCTGTTGTTTTTTCTTTAATTTTCTTTTATTTTACTTCTTTTTTTTCCTTCGTTATTTTTTTTTTTTTTTTTTTTTTTTTAACCATAAAAAGTAATACATTTACATTGCCGAAGCCAAGTTATGCATAAATCTTGGCAGTTGTTGTTCTTAGAAGGAAGGAAAACGTGTATGCGTGCGTGTGCTTGCGCGCGCGCGTATGTGTGCATGTGAATACACGTTCTTTTGTTTACCCATAAAAACCGCTAGGCAATGCCGATTACATTTGAACATTAACATCCCGTTACAATCCCTTGCACTTACAATGCTCAGTAAGTGCAGATACATGCACAGGAAGCTGCATATATAGACGAATGTCTTACGTTTTTGTTTACACATATCTGTAGAGAATACGTTGAGTATAGTTTCGTATATCTTCCGTCTTTCAGTGTTATTGTTACTTTGTATTGTTCTTCTTCCGTGTCAGTGTGTTGGAATAAAAAGTGTTTGTGTAAGTCAATGTCTCTCGGAAGTGATATAAATCCAACGGGCGTTTCTGGAATGCATACACTTATACATATACACACGCACTTACAATTTCTTTTCATTTTTATGCGATCTAACTTAACGAAGGTGTCGATATATATATATATGTATATGAGAGCCTGAGTGCGAGTCTGTCTTAGTTTTAAGTGGTATTGTTAAGGTTTTTAATTGTGTGAATTTATGTTATACGCTCTAAAGTTTGCTTACAAAGTTAACTTTTACTAATTGAGCTACACCACGTACACATACATAAAAAAAAAAAGAAAAAAAGAAGAGAGAAATCAATGAGAATTTATTGACGTAAGAAAACCAAATAACGGAAGAGCAAAGTTTAGAGCAGAGAGGTGTTGAATAATTATCGAGAAGAAGGTAAGGGAATTTTATTATATTAATGTGATCAAAAAATATGGTGAATTTTTCGTTACAATTTCGTGGTTGCTGCTCTGAAATCATGAAATTATTATTATTTTTATTATTATTATTATTTTTTTTTTGTTTGTTTTTATGATTCGCTAATGCGGTCTTGGACATCTATGTAGAGCTTAATGTATATGTATGCTATTGCTGTGAAGCGTACAGAGCTGAGTTGCTCGATTTTCATTACGTTCGATTTCGTTAAGCAAAGAATTTGCTTCAAATTTCGTTTGCTGCATAAATAATCTGCCGCGGAAACGTTGTGTGAAGGTTGCAAAAAGCTTTTGGTGCTGACGCTAACTAGAGTGATGGCTTCATTTGTGCCTCAAGGATCTCACATCTCGATGGGTTCCAAGATCACTACGTTTTATTTGAAGAAAAAAGCGTCGCTTTGACATCTGTAAAAGAATCATTTCTGACTATGACAGAATGTCATATAACATATCTTTACGGAAGACGCGGCTGGCAACAATCAACGAATCGAGCAAGTAAGTATTCGGCAAAAGCTGAATCAAGCCCACAAAAAATCGTGTCAAAGTCACTCAAAAATCAAGACCATGTTCACAATTCTTTTCGCTTATCACGCCGGGACAAGTTGTTGGAAAAGGATATTATTTGAGTGTTGCGTATCATTTGTTGTGAAGATGCGACCAGCATGAGACCAGAAGACAAGTCTTGCACGGCCCTACACTGCATTGATTCTTTCGAAAGATTTTAGCATAAATCCGATCCGTACCGCCATACAGCCGCATAACTTGGCACCGTGAGACTTCTCGCCCTTTTATAAACTTAAAATACATGTCGAAGAGTATCGTTTCGATTCGATTCGATTGACGCGAGAAAAATTCCACGCCGATGAAAGTGTTAAGGCCCTGAAGGCAATGAAATTAATTTCATTTAGTAAATAAGTTCACCTTATTTTCTGATCACAGTAGCATTAATAAGACAAAAGTGAATGATTTTCTTTGCTACATACATATTTAATGACATCGTTTATTAGAAATTATGCCCGAGAGAATTTTAAATGCAATGGTTCATGTACTCAAATTTTAGCACATACATCATACACCATATCTCATACTATAAAATAGCGACGAGGATCACGTTAAGAAGACTTGCCACATGCTATTTGCAAACTGGCGCGTTATGGATATTAAATTATTGACAAATATTTTTAAAAGTCTCAATAACTTGAGTTTTTTCTTCGCAAATATTTATTTTATTTGTTTGAAGAAAGCGGTTGTGAGTGGCTTCGTGCAATTTAAACACGATTTTATCACGCTAGGGGCAAGAGCTTAAATAAGTTTATCCAAAATGAGTTGTTTCGTCAATTATCGACGAATAGCTAAAAGATAAGATGCCTCAGAGTAAGTGATTAGGCAACAATGTAATGATCATCCGTTCCATAAACTTTGCCTTCTATCGCAGTTTCAAAAAACAGTCTTGGCTTGAAAACTGTTATGGCAACTCTCTCTCTCTCTCTCTCTCTCTCTCTCTCTCTCTCTCTCTCTCTCTCTCTCTTTTGCATCAAAAACAAAAACTTCGTGCGATAGTTTACTCATTTTAATTGCAAAGAAAGTACAATACAACTACAAGAAATTAACAGTCGAATTCTCTCTGGACTCTTAAAAGTAAATCTTTTTAATATCAAACACTAGTATAAAGTATATAAGAAGAAGTAAAGAAAAAAAAAAAAAAACAAAATAATAATAATAATAATTAAATAATAATTCATGTGTAAATAAATAAGAAGGAGAAAAAAAGGACAGCACAGAAGCACACCGACAACCAAAACAAAACACAAAAGCTTGCCAATCGATACAGTAAACGATACGGAATGAATTTCCTAATGAGATATTAAGGTTAAAAGTTAGTTCAAATACGGCATAGGCAAATCGCGTCTATTAAGCCAAGTTATTTTGATAGTGTTTAAAGAGTCGTCCGCAAACAATACTAAACTTAACCCGTTTAACAGGTCACAATTGTACTAACATTGACTCAAATTAATGAACATAAGGTCCCTAGAGAAGCGGTTAACGACATGAAAGCTTATCTCACCAAGTAATGTGAACGAATGAATGGTCGCACAATTAATTAATTGAGTTTAAGAAGGAGACACCAAGAATAAATCGATGTTTCTCAAGTGATTCTAAGGATAGCAGAACCAACCTATTTTCATAAGGAGGCAAAAGGGAAAGCGGATCGCAATCAAAATTCCTGAGGGTAAACAGCAAAGAATTGCTTGAATCTACATAACAGTTAAAGGAGGCGGACCACACAAGCGTGGCATACTCAAGTATTGATCTAACTGAGCGCATAAAAGCAAGAAAGCAAAATTAAGCTTATCATCCCGCTCCTCAACCACTAATCTAACAAAATACTCGATTGCATTGACGTATGCATCACAAACAGCCTCGTAAATAATTTCGTAAAATTACCATAAGCGAGTCACAACATGATCTCAAATCGTTAGCCCCTTTTGCTGTTCCCCAGGCATATCGTTCTAAATGGTCGAAGAACTGCTTAAAATGAAAAATATATCTATGAACTTTTTCTTGTGTTAGCATAGTTAAGACAATTTAAACTTTATAAATTCGTTTAGCTTCGAGATGAAGTAATTAAGAAAAAGAAGAAAATGTTGGATGCCAAATATTTCCATCTAAGCCAAATGTAGTTAATAATTTTCTTATTTCATCTTTAAGAGTTTTCTGCTCTCGCTTGCTGGCTGCTGCGACCAAGCAAGCAAATGTGTTCACATAAGAAAACTAAAATTTATACAAAAATTTTTAGGAAAAAACAATTAAAAAGAGGAGAAGAAGAAATAGAAGGAGAGAAAAGAAAATTCTTTCTCCATAAATGATTTATCGGAACAATTAACTTGTAGTCTTATCACAAAACTATTGCAAAAGTGTAAATATTGTGCTTTAATCCAAGGCACAAAACACCGCATAACAGAGTAGGCGAAGAACACAACCAGCTCTTCCATGCATATATATGTATGTATGTATGTATGTATGTATGTATGTATGTATATATATGCTTATATAAAAGCAGAAAGGTTAACATGCAATATTCTTTTAAAGGTGTACTTAAACAAGCAGCACATACCTAGTGAAATGCCCCAGAACACTGCTATGGTATGATTGCCATCACATAATAAAAATCCGATCATATAACAAAAAAATTTAATAGGCCACTGGACGAAATGTGTAAACTTAAAATGTACACATACGATATATAAACGCCAAATAGACGCATATGCACATACACACATATGCACACACACATACACACACACACACACACACACACACACACACACACACACACACACAAATATATATATATATATATATACTTAGATGTATACACATAATCGCATATATGGCAGCGTTTTTTGTTCATACATATGTTTAAACCTGCCTTTAGAGTCTCTCTTGTGTATATACCTATACACTAAACGCAAAACAGAAAGCCGGCATATATGTGTTTATGGCTTCGGGTAATATATTTAAAACTCCTATATCTAGATATATATATATATGTATATGCATGTGTATGCATTTACAATATGCATGTGTATCCGTTTACTCCCCATGGGCAGTAAACTGAACTTCCTTCCTGGTTACTGTATTGATGTTAAATTTTCATGTTTATATTTTTCTAGTTCTTTCCTTTTACGAAAATCTTTAAAGTACAATATATATAAAGTACAATATATATATATATATATATATATATATATATTATTTTTTTGAAACTACTTTTAAATGCTTTACTGATTTTTTAAAGTTTTATCTAATTACTGTTCAGGATGTGCTTGCTTCTTATTACCCCATCAATAAGCATCTTTCCAAGGCAAGAAAGAACAAGCACAACGTATATCCTTAGTTAACAAATTAATTTCTTCATAAATGAAATTTGAAAAATCCATCAATCAGTCAAAAAAGATATATTTACAATGTTTCCTACATCATGGTTGTGTTAATCGTTAATGGTTGTAAAATCGAATGCTTACCACAGATATGACGCAGCTGCGTAGACACACAAATGAACATACGCCAAGGTTTTGCACACCTTTTCAGAGTTTTTGAAGCTCGTTTCTCGCGTGCCAGGTAGTGAAGGTAGTGAAAAAAAACAATTAAATTTTGATACACTATAATATTGGGTGGGCATGGCGTAGTAGGCGTTTTTCCATTTTTGTTCACAAATGCTACAGCATCGCCCGCAGAATATGCGTTCAAATATTTTGTACCTTTAGCTGTTATAGCTTATGGGTAATGAGCTAAAACAACAACATTTTTATTCCCTTTGAAAAGCAGTAGTGCTCTCGGTACTCGTGGTACTGTGCGCGTATACTTCAACTGAGTTGGCTCATTTTCAATAGCAGCCTGTGTGAAAAAACTTTCAATCTTTCTGCCAAATTTAAGGTCGATAGTGTAATTTTGGACAGACGGAAATGCTTAAATCGATTTAGAATGTCATGCTGATCGAGAATACATAAATATAGTGAGGGATCTCTGAAGGATCTTTGTGGCCATTGCAAACAGTAATGGATATAAAATTAATGGTTAGATATAAATATTGAATTCTAGGGCGTACGTTACTCAATCAAACCAAAAATATTCTCTAAATGTACGACTTTACTTGGCTTGATCTTTTTATCCGATGTTGGAAATAATAATTTCGTGGTTCGTAAGAAATTTTGCAAAATAAAATTCACATTAACGCTTGCTTTCATTTATGAGTAGGCATACACATACATATATACCGGTCTATCATCATATTTAACACTTAACGTAAATAAGCTGAAAGAAATGATTTGAAGGCAAATCTACCTAACGGTTTGCTATAACAAATTTATTTATTTATTTATTTATTTTTTTTCTGATTTTTAAACAATAACAAACAAGAAAGTTATATACGGCGGAGGCCGAGTCTTGCATACTCACTGCTATGCTTTTCGCATTCTACTCTCCAAGTGAACAAATTAATCGCGGCGTCTACCCATTCTTAGGCAGATAATATATTTTTACGAAAAGTTCTGCTATTTATGTGTAAAGATGAAAAAAAAAAAAAATTGACCATGCCCACGTAATGTTATAAGTGATTAAATTTTCGGTTTTTTAATTTTCCGAATTATTTGCCCATTAATCCTAAGGGAAACAGAACAGAATGTTTAGAATTATTTTGTAGATCCTTCAAAGGGATATATATTCTCTGCCTAAGGACGCGTTAATAAATGCACCGTCAACATCGCTAAGTGGTGGATTAATTTTTTCATCACAACACCATTGATATGGGTATTACATAACTTGGTCGTGGGAGGTAGAAGGCGACAAGCTATGTATATTAATTTTCAATTCATTATGACGAACGATACGATGATTAATTTTTTCATCACAGCACCTTTTAGCGAACCGACTAGTGACAGGTAATGTTAATCCCTATTCACTTTATTTTTAGGCGTAGATAAAAGTATGCGTTAACGGAACGTTAACGATTTCAATGCAAAAGTTAGATATATAAGATTCGACCCTAGCCGAATATAACTATATATATATATAGGTTTCTTATGTCTGTATGTTTTTGTCTTTTTTTTGTAAAAAATGTTTATGCATTTTTTCCCATTTAATTACATTTAAGTTTAAATTGCCTAACGTTAACTATGAAAGTTTGCACTTGCATTGCAAGGTCCATGAAGAGCACTAAAAAGCGACAATAACTTACTTTAGCCTAACATAATTTTTTGTTTTTTCTTTGCATTCGCTTTTTACGATAATCTTATGCATGTATTCTGGTAATCGGAGAGACTTTTCTAAATCAGATTTTATTACAATAAATTCATAACACAATATGTGTTTTTAGTTGACATTATCATTACACCGTGAAGGTATATAATGTGTGTATATATATATATATATATATACACATTATATTGTATATATATATATGCATTATATTGTATTAAGTAAGGGATAAAGCAGCTGCACTACATTTTATTATTTATTATTGAATAGGAAAGTCAAGTTGAAAGTTTGCATTCATTTAGATATTTTTGTCTATTGTAGAATGTTGTCATAAAACACATCCGGTCACGTAATAAAGAAAGAAAGAAAGAAAGAAAGAAACAAACAAACAAACAAAATTGTAATATAAACTAACTAATGAACATATGAAATGAATAAATAAGCAAATCAGAGTTTGATGTCACTTCTTCTTCTTCTTCTTCTGTTTTTTTTTTTCTTTTTGTACAGAGAATAGAGCAGAAAAACTTCTTCTTGTTGTACATCTTTATCAAAATGGGGTACTATTCTTTTGTAAATTATGTACGATTTTCAGAAATCTACCTGCAAAGCCGATTACGTTTTTCATTACCTCTGTTTTACAATTTTACATATCTTTTCCCCTTTCCCTTGTTATGTTGTTTTCTTTTCAAATAAAAAAAAAAAAACCCTTTTGTTTAGGTTAGGTTTTTATCAGGGATCTAAAAAGATTATATATTGTCACTGTATAAAACATATCTACATATGGCTTACACCAATGTACAAAGTTCAATATTATACATATATGTATGGGCAGCATATATGTATATGCAGCGTACATAGATTTTTGCATCAGTTCGTTTGTGGAAAGTTCAGTTATTGTCGTTTTGTCCTCAATTTTCACTTTGATATATAGTACGTTCCAAATATTTTATAAATTATTGATGCCTAACCAAAGGCTCTTATGTAGTATGTGCTGTATGCGTGTGTTTACATACAAATTTAAACTATTCTTTTTCCTAAAACATCAATAACGATATGCATATTTGTTTTATCATTCGATTTGTGACAAATATATTTTTATTTTTTAACATACATACATACATTGCGCTTAATAACTTAATATTATATTTATTTATATGAAATGAACGAAGAGCATAAATGAATTCTTTGGCAAATTGGTTAGCGATCTTTCTATAATAAACGTTGTTAGGTGCAATTGAGTGCTTGCCTTGCTTTCACTTAGTGTACTGCGCAGTATCGGTCTGTCCGTTTGTCCGATATCAAAATTGTTCAAATTAAGACAGAATACTACATAACACGACAAATTTATTCCATTTCGAATTCGATCAATCATTCGAAATTTGGCCCTTCGTTAAAAAGTTTGCATAAAATAGCAAAAGAAAAAAAAAAGTTTGAGAATACTTTGAAAACACTTTTCTTACTTCTCTTCTTTTTTTTTTTTGTTTTCTTATTATTATTATTATTATTATTATTAAATTCACAAAGTGAAGCAAATATCGATTTGAATTTAATTTAATTTGAATTACAAAAACCCCTTATCGATTGATACGTTCACGTAAGTTAACTAAAACTGTTCCAATTTTTATGCACGCTTAGCTCTGTTAGTTACGTACACAAGATTCGCCATAAGGTGAATATATATAGATTTTTTTTACTGATTTTATATGCGCATATGGGGCCATCAGTTAAGGCCATAAATTTTAATTTATGGTTATTTTAAAAAATATTCCATGTTTTGTGTTCAAATAAATGCTTAATAATAACATGTTTGTTATGCGTCTTTACTACTTTAAAATGAAATTCTCCAAAACGTACGATTATTTTGTTAACGGCATCAATCTTATATCAAACGCAATTCTTGCAAAATATGCAAGCAACTGTAACTGCATTTGAGCGAATTCAAGGTGAAGCGACTGGTGCTGGTCTTCGTTTCTATAATGCGTTCCCATCAATTTTAGTTGGCCTTACTTCTAATAAGGAACTCAACATATATCGAGTAAAACTAACTTTTTCCATATATTCAGTTATCAAATTTCATGCAGCAGCCAAATTTTAATACCAGGTTTAATACCAGTAAATAATTTGCGTAACCATTTGTCGAGCAATGAATATTTTACGTAAATTTATTATCTTCGAGTTTTACGCAGCACACAGTACAAGTTACCTCATTCAGATATGCACGCAATACAACAGAGTACATTGCCTAATTATAGACTCCCGGCCAAGAAGGATCATCTAATGAATCCGACAATTGGTGTTGACTTCACAGTTACGTATGTTAATGAAATTGCAAATAAATAAACAGAGTGTTAGTCCCTTCCCCGCAAAGAGATAACATTTAGTTAAAAAATTAAACTAAATAGACATAGAATCATACCATAGAACTATTACATCATTATGCCAGATCCGGTGCATTCCAAAAATTACTCCGAAGTGAAAGATCTCTTATCGTATATTTCTCAATGACTTTCTCATAATGAAAACTGAAATAAAAAAAAAGTGTAATTGTATAACAATTTAAATGACGTATTTAATAAAAATTTCATAAAATATATTCGTTTGACTTAATTGAAATTTATTTTATTTAATATTTCATAAAAACGTGTGATTTTCACGTTTTGTTGAATTTAAATGGGCTGTAAGTCAATATGACATGATCAGAAGTACAAATTTCTTTTAACTAATATATCGAAAACGATCGCATTATAAACCGGAATCAATTTATTAATATCTCAACAAATAAGAAAATTAAATTCGGCCAAGGTCGAATCTTTTACACCTACCCAAAGACAAAAGAAGTAAAAGTGCAACATTTTTATGCTCCATAATTGGGGAGTAGAGGTGCAGGTGAGTTTTTCTGATTTCAAAATACAACTTTTTGTCGTATAGGCCGTTGTGGGTGTTGTACACGTGCCCTTTGAAAAATTTAGTTCAATTCCAAAATCTTTTGCAAATGTGTAGACGTCATATCCACTAACGGGAGAATATTTATCACGAAATACTACAAGGTTGCGCAAACACACGGATAGACAGGCAAACAAACGGATCTGTTTAGGTGCATTCCAAATTTGAAACTGGCCAAGGTTTTGCACACGTTTTTAGAGTTTTTTAAGCTCGCTTCTCGCGTGTCAGGTAGTGAGGGTAGTGAAAAAAACAATTAAATTTTGAAACACTATAATATTGGGTAGGCGTGGTGAATTTTTTCCATTTCTGTACACAGTATCGTCGATAGTATATGCGCCCATATTTTTATATATTTAGTTGCTATAACTTATGGGTAATGAGCTAAAACAAAAACCTTTTTATTCCGTTTGAGAAACAGTGGTGCTGGACGTGTCCTTTAACCGATTGGCTTTTGCGTGCAAATACTTTCAATATATCTGCCAAATTTGAGGTCGATAATTGCTTTTTGGCGGCCAGGAGAATGTTTACAACAGCCATTGCACAGATGGTCAGACGGACATGCTTAAATCGATATAGACTTTAATGCTGATCAAGTATATATATATATATATATATGTAGTGTCTCTGATGCTTCTTTCTGAGCGTTGCAAACGTTTTCACAAAATGAGTCCATCCGTGATCCTAAGGAAAGTAATAAAAAATGGACTTACACCACTTCCAAGGCAACCGGCTCAAACACTGAAATTGATGCCTTGCTGCCGTATTTAAAGTTTTCATTAGAAAGGAAATATATATGTGCTTCGACAGAGGGACCTAAATATGTCTCCCAACTCATTGCAATAAATTTATACAATAATCTCGACTAGTAGTCTGGTGTTTTAATTACGAAAAATGCATTAAATCATTTAAGATACATATATCGTACAAGTATATCATTATATATATTCTATTATAGCAACAATTTCATCCTTTTGTAATGGAAGATATCTACTTGAAAAGCAGCGAACAGGATTAGCTTTCTTCTGGATAATCAGCTGTTGCAAGTATTTAACAATAGTTCTCGAGGTAAAAATGTGATAAATATATATATATGTATATATATATATATTTTTTTTTTTTACCCTAACAAATAATTAAAAGCTAAGATATTTGTAGATCTCTGTCAGTTTTTATATCTTACACTAATTGTGTTGCAAAAATATCCTAAATTTGTGCGATTGTGTGCAACATCCCCTAGGAGTTGTGATAGACTCAATTTTGATTATACCGATTCGATTCAGGATCACTTTCTTAATCGATCTAAGCTTGTCTGTCTGTTGGTCTGTCTGTCGGTCTGGTTAGTTTAGTTGTTCGGCCCCAATCTTGTTTAGTAACATTAATGAAATTTGGTACACTGACGTTTTCTGGCCCAAGGACAAATCCTATGCAAATCGAATGCTATGGTTCCGAATGGACTTTCGTTTTTCGATCGCTTTCAGTTGATATATGAATGGATAACTATCGGGTATTGACTCGTGCCCAACTATAATATTTTTCTTTACTTTACTTTGTTTGTGTGTTAAATAAATAAAATACAATTTCTCGAATAAACAAATGATAAAAGCGATTTTCGGCAAAGTTTCGCCATATTCTCTCCTTCTAGCCATTCATGAAAGGATTTTTTTTTTCATTTCATTCATTTTCCTTTGCATCCAAATCACTTTAATTCTTATTACGTATAATTGATTGGATGAAACGAAATGAATGAGCGAAAAGAATGGGTATTCTTGTTAAACGTAAACCCGGTATCGCGATAAGCATTTAAGTACGTAATTGAAATGAAAAGCAGTTCAGAAGTGCCACTCGATAATTACTATTAACGTCGCGATTATTGGTCATTTAATTGGCATTTTATGCAATAAAAAAATAATTATAAAATAATTTACATATATATATATATATATATATACAACTCAAATATGAATAATATTAATTTATTTGAATATACTATCAGAGAATGGCGATATATTAATTTTGGCATTGAGCTTGCAATGGTGAAAAGTACACAGCGCCAGCTCTTTGAAAATATTTCATAAAATTGAGGAAAATGAAAAAATGAATAAAATGACGGCTTGTTTGGTAACTATTTAACTCTATGCAGACAGCCATAGGTGCTTGAAGTGAAGCTTTAAAGGAGAGAATAAAAAAAAGTTCTTTAGACCATCAAATGACGTGAACGATTTTCCATTAAGAGAAATGACTCTTCACCTTCACTTGCCTTTAAAGAACTCTATTGCTTCTCATGTGTGAGACTTAAGATCGGATGAAAACACGTCATATAATATTATATCGTTTTACGATATTGTAACAATGCAACTTAGAAATTCTGCGACAGTTTAGAACAGGCACGCCTAATAATATATTTTGCAATGGAACTCTTTTCGGATTGCAAATGTAGCGGTAAGGATAGTATAACTTTTTAATCTAGTGGCCAAGCACATATATGTAATATGTAATAAACAAATAAACCATGTTTTTGTCAATTATTTGAAGTTAGATATAGTGGTAAATAAACATTCGTACATATATGTATATATATATTCATGTTTGACTTTTTTTACTTTTTTTCTTTTTTTTTTTTTCATCATTTATTCACTTCACAAATACCCAAACTTGCAGACATTTATGTACAGTCAGGATAATAAATGTTCTTACAGTCATGCATTTTTGAGTATTAAGAATTAAAATAAAAAATCGCTTAAGTCCGGCGTTGAAGCGATTGAACACTAAGGCTTATTATAATAAAAGCAAAATGAAATCGTAAAGAGAGGAAACCGGGATTCCGAAATAGAAGATTGAAAAGTGAACGAACAAAGGTCTAAATGAGTCTCATTCATCCAAATAAATCCTTTACAAATTGCCATAAACGAGGGGCTGCGTTACTTAAAGTGCCTTGGCGTTTCAACAACACTTATGCAGTCAGTCATATTTTAATTTTCAAAGCATTTAAAAGTATTGACATCGGAAGCAAATCTTGTTTTTCGGAGAGGAAAGGCTCGAGTGAGAGCAGTTTATAGAATGATATCTTGAAAGTAGTAGTAGGCGAAGGACAAATATCGTGGCATTCTTCTCATTCGATTGCTTCAGAGTTACGTAACTTTCCTTTCTATGACTCTATGAGAGCAACACTATATTTATGCGAAGAACAACCATAGCTTAAATCATATAAGACAACTGTGTTCGGCTGCGGCCGAAGCTTTTCCTATTCCTCATCTTTAACTTGAAAGAAATTTAAAAAGAGAAGAAAACAAAAATGAAGATTTGATCCTCTCCAATATTGAGTTTGCGTAGATGATGTGACTTTTTCCATTCCGAAGTAGGTGTGCCAAGATCATTCGAAGGTTTCTAGCGTAGTTTTTGAGACAATCGAAATAGCAAAGTCAGTTTATGTTACACCATAGGTCTGTCCATTTACTGATTTCGCGCATTATCAAAATCAAATTATTTGTTAGAGATTGAAATGGTGTTGCCAAACTTCAAGCCCAAATCTTAATTTAAATAATTAAGATTATAAATGGACTTAAGAGGGTCTCCAAAGGTTTGTCGTTGGACATGACATGGATTAAGTTAATTAAAAGTGTGAAAAAATTCGTTATATTTTTGATGATCACTTCCACCAAGGTCATAACGCCTAATAGGTATGTGACACAATTAAAAATCCTATAGTTGGCCCCGCCGAGCCACCATTAAATACCGTATAAAACCCTATAATTATTCATATAACGACTTTTCTCTACATGACGCTACATATATGTAGTGATCGAAAAAGTATTGTAATCCAAAACATTTTCGATAGCCCTTGTCCTTTGGCCAGAACACTGTAGTATATTAAATTTCGTAAAAATATATCTCAAAAATTGCATATCTATGAGTCGAACACAAGAAATTAAGACAAAGATAGATTAGCTTAGATAGATTCAGAGAGCGATTGCGAATCAATCGAAAATTGATATATCCTTGTACTACACTGGTGTGCAGATAATTTTTGAAAAGGAGAAGCACGAAAAAGCTTTCCTTGCCTTCGTTATGCATATCCTGAAATTTCAAACGCACAGCGCTTCAATCCTTGAGTGGAGAATAGATACAAACTCTTCCAAAAATTGGAAAGGATGATTACATTCGTTAACAGCACCATTAAACGTTTAAAAATATTTTGGTGATACTTGATGCAAAAAGAAGCTCCATATTTCTTCTTCTTTTTCGTTTTTAAATGACCAATAGCCCGGGGAATGTCCGCTATTTGTGGCGCACAGCGCCGGCCAGAAAGAAAAAAAACTGGAAAAAGGTAATGATATTGGGAGGTGGCCGCGGCCTAGTGAGTCTTTACCGACTGAGCACTCACTGTAGCTACGATCAAAGTACGCTCTACCGCACAGGCTCGTTACTCGCGGTTCCTACCTATTCGGCTACTCTTGCGGATTTACACTGACAAGTTAATGTGTTAATTATCGAAGCAAATCATAATCTAATTATTTTCAGACTCAAATAACGAGCAAGGCGGAGAGTGCGTCGCATAAAGCACATAAAAGACCGTGCTCCGGGATAGAATCCCCAAGCTGTACGAAAGTTTAGGTAGACGACATGCACGAATTCCGGATTGATAAAATTCGAAAAGAGTCACGCGTCGTATGCATCTTTCAACTCACAACACGATGTTTACACCATACCTGGCCACTAACTAATGCAATTACAAGCTGAACTTGTGCGATGCGAAAAGCGTCATGTTTCAATCACACATGCACAGTGACTTGGAAATATTTTCAAAACCGGACTTGGACGTATTAATGCATCCACGGCATAAACACAACTTTGTCTCGTCGGACCACTATGCGCTGCGCTCTCTGCAGCACTTTCTTAATGCAGCAAAGTTGACATTTTTTTTTTTTTTTTGTTTCCAAAAGTGGTCTGTGAAAATTATATGGTTCCGTTTTTTGCCCCGAAAATCTCAAAAATTCTCCAGAAAAATTGCAAAAATTTATTTCAAATTACTTTTTATTATTATTAAAGCAAAAAAAAAAAAAAAACAAATCATAGGTATGTGCCGACTCATGCCCTTGACTGTACGTTACATTTATTAGCAGAAAACTGGACAAGTCTATTCCTGTTAGTCATATGTTATTCGGATATTTATTGGCATTTATGCAAATATTTATATCAATTTTATTAAAAAAATGAAAAGAGAGAAAAAAAAAATCGTATTCGATTCATGCACAAACAAATTTCAGACGTTTGCATAACATCTTAACTAAAGGATATTTACACAATTGCTAGCAATATATATATATATATATATACATATGTATATGTATATACATATAATAGGTTGGAGGGAAAATTCTGTCGTATTTTAAAGAAAATATTTAAATTCATTCATGTGGAACTCAAGCACTTTGCTTTAACACAAATCCAAGAGATTTAATGTGCGTAACTCTTCCGCAATTGCTCGACTTGTTAAATGTGCATTATTTTCCAGCATGGATCGCAAAACATTATTGTCGATCTTGGATGCTCGTCCGGATCGACCGATTTCTTGGAGGCTCAGATCCCCGGAAGAAAAATTGCTAAATCATCTTTGGCAAGTACGAACATTTACAATATCTTTTCCAAAGACCGTACACCTGGAATTCATACAAAATGCAGTGTCGTAAATGCACTTGACCTACTAACATGTTTTTCACTTTAAGTATCACAAGTAAATGATGAACGGTGAAAAGACTCCTCTTTTTATATGCAGTAGCTAAGAAAACAAAAAAAAAAAAAAAAAAAAAAAAAAATCACAAAAAAAAATTAGCCAGAGTTTTTTTTTTTTTTTATTTACCAGAAAAGTTGTCTGCCTATTTAAAATACGACAGAACTTTCCCTCCAACCTATTATATATATATATATATATATATATATTGTATGGTATCACATATTACACATCATACATAAAAGTCCATACATAATGCATTCATTGCTTTTTCCTTTTTTTTTTCCTAGAGGCGGAACAAGTTGTCAGTTTGTGCATAAGTTCAACTAAAATTTCACAAATGCGCATACATTTTGGCAGGGAAATCATCACTTAATATTTGGGTACAAGCATACAAATACTATGCACACACACACACACACACACACACACGCACACATATAGATATATAAAATCATGTAATATGCACTACTAAAAGTACATTTAGCAGCAGCCATGTTCCTCCATAGCATTTCATGGCACTTGAATTGTTTCTCACCAAATTCTCTCTCTTCACAAGAGCAGTTTAGGTTATATTTATTAAAATACCAAAATCAAGTAATAATCGAAATGAGTTTTCTATTCCTATACTTTCATAGCAGTATATTTTTCCCGAAAAACCAAAAAATTGGAAGTTAATCTCCGATAATCTATAAAATCTGTTTTCTTCCTTCTCTGTTGAATCGCAATCACATCAGCTTCAAGGTGATTTGGATAATTTTGTTGTATGGTGCTCTTTGAATCTGCTGAAACTAAATCTGAGTAAATGTAAGAAGCTTTCATTCTCAAGAAGAAAGTCATTCATTACTCAGTCTTTCATAGATTCGCATAAGTTGGAGGATGTCGATTCGATCACAGATTTAGGCGTTCTATTTGACCATAGGTTACGTTTTAACTTGCATATTGAGCTCTCGATTAGCAAAGCTAGGTCCGCGCTTGCTTTTATAAAAGGGTGGTCCAAAGAGCTTGATGATCCCTACATTGCGAAAAGGCTGTACATGTGTTTGGTTAGACCCATACTCGAGTATGCCTCAGTTGTGTGGTCTCCTTCATATAGGTGCTACGTAGATTCAATCGAATTTGTTCAAAAGCAATTCTTGCTGTTTGCCCTTAGAAATTTGGGTTGGGATCCGTTTGCCTCTCTTCCTCCGTATGAAAATAGGTTGCTTCTGCTGTCCCTACCGTCTCTTGAGAAACGTAGATTTGTTCTTGGCGTTTATTTCTAATTAAAGTAATAAATGGTGCCATTGACTCGCCTTCATTACTTCGTGAAATAAGCTTTAATGTCCCTAACCGCTTCTCCAGGCACTTTATCTTGGTTAAGCTTAGTCAGTGTAAGTTTAATTATGAGCTGTTCAATCCGCTCAGAGTCGTTTGCAAGAACCTAAATGACGTCTACCACTTATTCTCGTTATCGGACTCTTTAAAGTCCATTAAAGCAACATTGCTTAATACGCGCGATTTACCTAAGTCGTATTTAAACTAGCTTTTATCCTTAAAAAGTCGTTACGTTTCGAAAGTGAATTATTGTCAATTTATTATCGGTTGCCAGGCTTATGCATGTTTGCGATGGTTTAGGGGTTCATTTGCAATTTGGTCCTGTACCGGTTGTAAGTGTGTCCCTATGCTGATAGTGTACATGCTTTTTTTTCTTTTTTCTTTTTTCTTTTTTCTTTTTTTTTTCTTCTTATTTGTTTTATTATACTTATACTAAATTTTATTATTAATTAATATAAGTTTTGCATTAAGAGCCAATTGAACTCGACTGCTAGTTGTTCAGTTGAGTTTCTAGTATAAGTAGAATAAATAAATAAATAAATATTCCTATACTTTCATAGCAGTAAATTTTTCCCGAAAAACCAAAAAATTGGAACTTAGTCTCCGTTAATCTATAAAATCTATAATTTCGTTTAATATCAAAATATATTTATTTATATAAATTT
>NW_023998414.1:32828615-32832550 GCF_014805625.2 Glossina fuscipes
ATATAAATTTATTTATTTTATTTATTTGTATTTCTAAATTAATTCTTGCATTCACGTGGATATTGTGAAAGTGTATTAGAAAATCTATCTGAGAAAGTGATCAAAAAGAAGTAAAAAATCCTGGCACTGCTTAGCTTAGCTTTTAGAAGGTGAGAAATTCAATTTTCTCGCAAACGTTAGATCAAAACTTAAACAAAATTAAGCTACGGAGGGGCACAGCAATAGCAGATGTTTAGATTGACACTGACATTTGTTTCGAATAACTTCTGCGAGTAACAGGAAAGCATCCTCAATAAATAATAAAATCGTGATTTCCGATCTCTAATAATATCTAAGAGAACAAATCTCTATGAGAACTGAAATTTCGCTTTTGTATATGAAAAAAAAAAAATTTGCGTTTCTTTATTTTCTAATGCTGCAACTGGCAGGTGACGAGACGATTGGCAAAATTTAAGAAAATCTAACAAAAATATCAGATATTCGATGATTTGTTTTCAAAAGAGTACATAAGCGGAACATTAGCTTAAGGCAAACACCGTTTAATCGTAATATTCGCAGCGAGCGATCAAAAATAAGACTTGAAACGCGAGCAACTATTAGTTCCTCTATATAAATTTTTCTCTCTCAAAATTCATAGTGAGCGTGAATGAAAACATTTGAATTAATTTCTAAGGCCATGCATTGAGTTTCTTCTTTATCGTAAATTTATTTGCATAATAGGGTATTGCTCATGCCGCCGTCGTCGAGACGTGCGTTTAATTTCATCGAATATCTTGTCGTAAAACTCATTAAAAATTCTTTGTAAGACGAAGAACATCACTGTGTAGGTATGTGTATGCTAATTCAAATGATGGCAGACCGGATTACTGCTGCCAGTGATGCACAACGTCTTTAATTAGCCTTAGTACTCGTTCACTCACTCGCTCGTAACAATATAACGTAAATCGAATAAAAGTAATCATTGGCGTATATATATTATTTATATTAAAGATGGAACATACACGACATATTTTTACACAATTGGTTAGCATTGCATACTTAAAGTCTTAAACTCACCCGTATACTTAAGCGTATATTTTAAACTTTTTTTTTATTTACTATTTTTTATTTATTTATTTTTTTTGATGATTGCGCTGAATTGCCCGATAGTTTAGGTAAGCCTCACAAAAGCTAAAAATAAAACATTTGAATATTCCTTCAAACAAGTTTTCAAGTAGGTACACAATATTTCAGCCAAGAAACGGGTTTCGGACTTAAACTACTAAGAAATGCACGCTATTAACGAGCTAACGCATTCGATATGCGAAGACCTATCAAATCTAAATAGAAGAGAAAATTCCGAGCAAGTATATATACAGCGATATAATCAATCATATTTCATTACTTCGGCATGGGCAATGAGGGCAAAGGGTATAAGGGTAAACATGGTTCGTGAGATTCCTTAACAATTAACAACAGATAATAGAGACTGAAATGCTCTATAGAGTACAGTAGGCATTCACATGAGGCGGATAAGCAAAACAAATCGATGACTGTAAATAGAAAAAGTTGTTTTTGGGATCAATAATATGAACGAACGGTTAACTCATAAATTTTATGAAATTTATTCATCTTTCAATTCGCGTACATGAATTTTTCAACTCACAAAAGAGAATAAAAATTCAGACCGTAACAGACCGGTACAGAGAAAACTTATAAATGATGCGTGATTTCATCGAGAATATTTATAAGGTCACTGCAAAATTACACCACAACACGATTTTGAATCGCACTGTTAAAATACTGTTCGCATCAATATGAATCCTTTGCCCAAATTATATATAATAATAATGCAAGTAAATTTACTCCTTCTCGAGGTGTTTGAACACGCTTTGTACATCTTTTTTTTTTGATGTTTCGTACATTCTTCTTCTTGTTTTTAACTTGGGGAAATATTGAAGATTGAGCAAGAGTATCGTATTTTCTCGTCTTTTGCATTCCCTTTGTGGCCAAAAATTCGGGTCACCTTACGTTTAACTGACACTCAATCTCTTTCTCTTAGTATAGTTAACACATATAAGGCTACCTAATATTTTTTGGCTAACAGCCATTTTTTTTACTATTTTAAACTTTGTTTATCTTTTACACAATTAGTTTATATGAAAGAAAGACACTCTAACAGTTCTTGACGTAAATAATTCATACAAAAACGAGTATTCTTTAAACTCGTAAATGTATGATAATTGCTTAAATGCATTTAAGCATTTTCCCCCACAGAGATTAGATTTGAGGCTTTTGTAAGCCATCGTAGTTGTACTCTCTGTAAAACAGCTAACAAGAAGTCAACTTTGACGTATGTAATGTCCATTAGGACATCAACTATGTTAACCTCATTTTTTGATAAACAAATTCTTCTTCTAAACACTGCTGTTTCGTTGAAAATATTTTTTTCTTAAATAAAATTCTGCAATTTCTGCTAGAGGTAATCCTCTCTAGCCTCTTCTCACCTTTACTGTATTTATTGGCCTTCGATTTCAAGTTGACATTTAATTTAAAGTCTCATAAGGCGAAAGAAGCCGCAACAGCCTGCTGGAAAGGTGACAATGTATTTAGTACCTTGTTAGGCACGAAAGATGAATAGCGATGAGTTATCGCTAAAAATCAAATTGCCAGGCGAAAGAAAAGTTCTATTTCGCAAAGAACATAAGACGATGGCTACAATGCCCACTCATCGTATTCTCCAAATTCGGCTCACAGAAACTATTATCATCTTTTTTCCAAATGCGAAAAGCATGCTTCAGAAAAAGATATTTGTATGAAACGATAACATCATTGGGAAAACGAAAGCTTGCTTCGAGGATCATGAAAAATCGTTTCCAAAAAAAAAAAAAAAAAAAAAAAAAAGCTGTGAAACGTAAAAGAAGGGTTGTTGTATTGATTATATCGTTGCATGGAGTAGACTATGCTAATGAGTCAAGTCAGATATTATACACAAAAATTTATTTATTCTTACTCTCAGTCCCGGGACTTATTGATCAACACATTTCAGTATATTGCTCGTTCAATTCTACATTTACATTGATTTGAAGACAAATGATTTTTAAACTTTCGTATCACTGCCAAAGTCAAATGATCTCGCAAAAATTTTGCAAACACCTGCAAAGACGACCTTGCTTCCGTTTTACCTGACCAAGTCTTTCGGCAACTTTCAAGAATGTGTCGTTAACTGCGTTACTTATGTCCAATTACCGTATAAGTAATTGGTCTTTCAAGTATTTTCTGAACTTGTGCCCCGCCGTAATGAAACATCGTTGCCTATACGTATTGTTGCTTGCAAAAATTTTTCATTTATCCTTAAAAGCAATTACGATGTCTTTTCGTAAAGAGCTTTTCTACGGCGAAATTAGCTACGCGAACACTAGATGTACATATTATTATTATTTTTTTTTTTGCGTTTTTCCTTTCTTTTCCTTCTTCGCTTAGATGTGCTTTGATAAATACAATGCAATGGGCGGATAATTTTCTTTTTCCGACTTTTCACGCTTAACAAAACTTAAAGCTTGAGATCTCTCTATAAAATTCCTCTATATATGTATATATATATATATATATTTTTTTTTTTTGTATTTTCAAATTCGAATAAATGTAAATCGTATCCGTTCTTTCGCTCATAAAAACAATTTTATTTCGCCAAGGGAAGAACAAGTTTTTGTTTAACTTTCGAACCAATTACATCAAAAGAATTAAGGCAACCATTGCCTTATGACATTTTCGTCTTTATCTCGTTTACTGTAATCTATTTGAATACTAATTTTTAATGCTCAAAACGAAAAAAAAAAAAAAAAAAAAAACAAACTGTGTCTGAGATGTTATCCATAATTTTTTGAGTAAATACGAAACTATATTCCTGAATTCCTTCCTGCACGTGGGATATACCACACAAACTTTTCACAAAT